>NC_056744.1:934284061-934601561 GCF_019279795.1 Protopterus annectens
CTGTTGCTTAATGCTTGCTATGTATTTGGTTGCCAACATGGGGTCTCAGAGAACATGTAAACAAGTACTAATTTGTGCCACACACACACATCCTAATGAGGCTATATTTTTCCAATATGCATGAATTTTCACAGAAGTGCATCAGTGACATAAGTTGTAAATAAGCTTCACTGCATTTCATTGTCATGTTATGCATGCCTGTTTGTGCAGTCTTTTTTACATTCGTACTGCGGTGGTGGAGCTGCGGTAGCGTTGTCACCTCATAGCAAGACGTTGTCCGGTTCGATTCTCAGCTAGAGCTTCTTCTGTGTGGAGGCATACGTGAATGGGGCGTGCCTTCGTTGAAGGTTGCTCGTCGGGGCTGATAACCCAGTATGTAAAAATCCACTACCAATCATTAGCGGACCAGAGTTCCATTGTGGCGACCCCTAACCAGGAAAAGCTGAAAAACACAAGCAAACATCATGCTAAAGTACACTGCATATGATTCAAAGTTCCATGTAAAGTGTGAATCAAAGGTTGATATGTTCATTTGCTGTGTATTTATGGTGATAATTACTAATGTGAGGTGACAGTGCCCTACAAAGAACATCTGCTCAATGTGTCAAGGAGAATAAAACAGTGCTGTACCTCCTATACAGCCAGTTCAGGGAGTAACTGCAGGGATACTATGCCTGTCTATTTTATAAGGTGGATACTAGTTATGAGCTGGCAGAGCAGCTGACCAGGATGACTACTATCTTCTGTACCAGTGAGCAGTGCTGGTGTGGGTACAATGATGATGGCCTGAATATCACCTGGCTTGAGAAGAAGATGTGAAGCAGGAATCTCCCAAGTGGTATTTTGTGTGTCTGATATTTACCAGCCATACCATGGTATTTTACACTGTAATTTCCAACTTTTTTTTTTTTACAGCACTGTTCATAATAAAGGTAATTTCCTCTATCAGATGCCATGATGTGGCAGTCTACTGTGGGTGTGATGTTGCTGGCAGCTGTGTGTGTTCCTTTGTAAAGCAAAACTAAAGACCACCATTTCCTTCTTCTTCAGCGCTGCATATACATGCACTAGATGCCTGTGCTTGTTTGTGCATTTATGTGGAAGCATAGCTTTTTTGATGAGATGTAGGTACCATTTCCTGCTTTTGCTTCATTTCACATATACATGGTATTCTAGTGCTTGTTTCAAGTTGAAGGCACCATCTCAGCCTTCTTTTTCTTGTATGTATATATAGAGCTGTACATTTGCTCTGTTTTGTGCATCTCCTTCACAAATCTATGTGATGGCTTGTATGTTCCTTTCCTCGCTCATTACATCAGAGTGACATCTCCAGGTGCATCTTCAGTTAACTCCTAATGATGCCTCTAGGCATCAAATATTGCTTGTTCATATTTGCATCAATAATTCCAAAACCATGTTTTGTACAGTTTTAAAATATTTAATTTTAAAGCTTACACAGTGGCAAACTCAACTGCATTAACATTTGACATCTGTCTAATGCAGGTAAATAGATATTAACTGTTGTTTTTATGATATTAATTTATATAGATATAATTTTCACATTTTTTCTAAATATCTCAACAACCAATTTTCACATTTTTTTCTAAATATTTCAACAACCAAGTATCACAAACAGAACTCCTTAGACTCATATGAAAGCTCTTAGCTACCTAAATAAATTTTGCTGACAGTATGTGTGAAACTTGAGTGGTTGCTAAGAGATTGTACATTGTTTACAAAATATTACAAATGTAACAGTTACTGTGTTTACTGTTACTTATAAAAATTTTATTAAAGATCTAGAACTTAAAGAATGCTACCAGTATAAAAATAGTTTGCGCTGAAGAGTTTGCCATTTATACTTCTTTAGTATCCTCTATGGTTTCAGACATATGAACATTTGTTTGAACTGTGAGGACATAATTTGATTCTGTCAAAAGGTTTAGACTCTGCCCAATGGAAGTTGCAGTGCAAATTTCCCGAATGAGTTAAGTAGAGTGGAAGGAGAATGTTGCCAGGTGCTGCAAGGGGCAGCTGAAACATTTGGTGCAGAGGGATGAGTACACCCCTATGCCAACACTTATACTGTATATGATGTGCTAGCTGCGCCTTATCATCACTAATGGAATCCTTTTCTTTGTGTTTCCTTTCTGAAGGTCATGATCATGATACTGTATATAGTGTGCTAGCTGTGACTCATCATCATTAATGTAATCTTTTTCTTTGTGTTTCTCTTCTTTTTTTTAACAGTTTTATTGATTTTGATTATAATGAAAACAATCACAGACATATATAAGATAATTTACATTATAGATTTACAAATTGATAATATGTATTTATAGCATTCAAATATGAATATACGAATAACAAAGCAAACAAACTAAAGTATGTACATAGACATCCAGTATTTATACATTAACATACACTATAACCTTCTTTTTGTAACTTGTTCTCATGAATGACAAGGAAAGTCAATTACCTTTATGCAAAATGATATTTTTTTCCAACATATTTTGTAAGTTAACCCATAAATGATGTTCATATGTCTTTGTACTTGTTCTAGAGGTTATGGTTCTTATCTGTAAATGACTTAACTTCTTTTAATAAATTAGTAAACTCAGAGAATGTAGGAGGATGTTTTGAAATCCAATTTTTTGTTATGATCTTTCTAGCCACTGCCAATATAGTCTATAGTAATGAGTATTTGGTTTTCCTTACACATTGTGGAACAGGTGTATTAAATATGATTAATGATTTATTCAATATGAAGTTGTCTGAAAAAAGTGCTTGTAAAAAGTCATTTACTTTATTCCAAAAGATATTTAAGGTTAGACAGTCACAAAACATATGTGCCCAGTTAATATCTACATTAGAGTTGCATCTATTACAGATGTTCTGTTTTTTATTAATTTTCTCCATTATTTGTGGTGTATAAGAGGATCTATTCATGAATCTCCATGTGTAAATCTTCTGTTTCAGAGAAAATGTTTTCCCAGCTGATTGTATTATATTAACCTTACCTTGCTCACTTGGGAAATTATGAATAATTAAACTATACTAACTCCAGTAGTTATGCGTGCAAAAAAATGTTTCTTCTCTTAAAAGTCTATAAATAAAGGAGAGACTACCCGAATATGCATGCTGGTATAATAATGTTGATTGAAGAAATTGATTGAAGAAATTGTAATAATATCTTGGTGTCATGTTTGCTAGCTGGTGAAGCTAGTTTCAGCTTATTATCAAGATATAGTATAAGTGTTTGTATATCTAACCATGAGGAATTATTAAGTGTACATTCCTGTATAATATGATCCATGATCCATTGAACTAGTCTTGTATTCATAAGTTAGCTGGAACCAGTATTTGAGTTCATTGTTTTTCAGTTGAGAAATGCTGTTAATATCTAAGGTAACAAAAGTCTCTTTTGTATATGCTATAGGAAATAACAAAAAAGTAGTCTTTAAATTTAACGTTTATATATAAAGTTTCTAAAGTTAATTATAATATTATGTATGTAACTGGCAGTATGATTAGGATTAGTATGTGTGATAAAATATTATTTTAAGATCCATATAAAAGGTGTGCTTATGAATTCTAGTTGATATGTGGTTAGTCTCATTATAAGTTCCATGGCTGATGCTTCCCATAAAGATTTCCATTTAGCTAAATAGGTTATATCTAAGAGCTGAGAAATTGATCTGATTATAGTGGAAATCGAATAGAGATTTAGCTCTGGGAAAGCTATTCCACCATTCTTCCAGCTGTTAGTATGTTGATTAATAGTAATTCTAAGTTTTTTTTGTGACCAAAAGAATCTTAGTATTAAAGTGTTTATTTATAAACATTTTTGAGAGTAAAATTTGAATGGATTGTATTATGTATAACATTTTAGGTAGAATTATCATTTTTATAATGGTTAGTCTTTCTTCAGTAGTAATTTTTATTGTATTCCATTTTGAAAATAATTATTGGATATTTTGTAAACATTTGTTATAGTTTAATTGAATTATTGATTTAATGTCTTTGGCAAGAATGATTCCAAGATATGTGATTTGACCTGCGTTAGCAATGTGATATGTATTATTTCTATCATCCTTTTTTTTTTATTTTTTGATTATTAGGATATATGAGTAGAATTTTTGTTTTATTGTCATTGAATGATGGACTGGACATCATTTGAAACATTTTAATTGATTCATATAATGACATGAATGAGGAGTCATTTCCCTTTGTGGTGATAAGGACTTCATCCGCAAACAGCTGGATTTTGGCTATATTGTCTTTATCCATTTCCAAGCCCTCTATTTCTTTATTGTTTCTTATTTAATTTGCCCAGGGTTCCATGATCAAAGTAAATAGTAGAGGAGAGAGAGGACATCCTTGTTTGGTGCCTTTTGTAATAGATATTTTATTGGAAATATATGACCCTATTTTGATATATGCATAGATTTCTTCATATAAATGTTTTAGAAGATTAATAAAATTATGTGAAAAATGTAAGCATTCCAAAAGAGTAAATAGATAGATCCAGTTAATAGAATCAAAGGCCGCATTAATATCAAGACTAATTACTGATAAGTTCCTTTTCTTCCTTTGTGAGAAGTCTATAATAGCTAGGGTTCATTTTATATTATTAAAAGTACTTCTGTTAGTTATAAATCCTGTCTGGTCTTCGTCTATTAAGTGAGGTACGAATTTCTCAATCTTTCTGAGAATATATTCATAAACATCTTATAATCGATATTCAGTAAAGATATTGGTCTGTATGAGGAACAGAATTTTGGGTCTTTATTTGATTTTAAAATAGGGGATATAAATGTATATTTTCAGGATGGGGGTGTAATTATCATTATGGGCCGAATTATATACTTTGTGTAGTAAGGAAATAGTCATTTTGGGGATTATCTTATATATTTCAGGAATAATTCCATCGTTACCTAGAGCTTTATTTAGTTTAAGCTTACTTACTTGACTTTGTATATCTGATAAAGTAATTTGTTTATCAATATCTTCTATTTGTTGTTTGTTTAGTTTATTATATATATTCTTGTTAATATAATCTCTTATGTTATCTTGTGTTTGAATTTGTGTGGATTGATTAATTTCATGAAAGTGACATCTAAACCCTTTTAATATAGCTTGTATACTTCGTACTTCTCTTTTCTTTTTTGCAAAATGTATTTCTTTAATATAATTATATTTATTTAATCTTTTGGTCTTATTCTTAAGGTTTGATAGATGTTTAGAATTTACGGAATAAGCAAGAAACATATATTTTTCTATTGTTATCTTTGTTTTATGATGTAGGATAGATCTATATTCCTCATTTAGTTTTCATATCTCATCCCTTATATTCTTTGAAGACAGGTTGTCTTTATTATTTGTGTATAGTGAGTCCGGTTTATCCTGTATTATTCTTATATCTTTATCCCATATTTTCATCTTATTATGAAACTATTTATTTATTTGTCTATATAAATATGCTTTTAGGGCATCCCAAATAAATATATAATGTGTGTCTGATGCTGAGTTTATATTAATGAAGTTTTGTGTCTCTTCTGTTATGAATAATTGAAAATCCTTAAGTTGTGTGAGTTATGCTGGAATCCTTTTAATTTGGACACTGTGGGTGCTATTAATATTAAGTTAAAATATGATAGCATTATGGTCCAAGATTGGGCAGGATATAATTTTGCTATTGGTCAGGTTATTCATTATCTGTGTGGAAAGAAATATTCTATCAATTCTAGAATATGTTTTGTATCTATTAGAATAGAACGTGTATTGTAATGAGTTATGATCCACAAAATGAAATATGTCTTTGAGTAGGTATAAGTCTATGAAATTTATAAGTTGTTTAGCTTGTGCTGTAATTTTTCTTTTTCCTGAAGTGGTTGTATCTTTAGGGTCTAAGATACAGTTGTAGTCACTTCCCATAATGATATGTCCCTCAGATAGTGAAACTATTTGATTCAATATGCGTCTACTAGTATTAGTACCAATACTAAGTAACCAACAGTTGTTTATTAATGTATATCGTTTCTTACCCATCTTAATTACAGCCAAGCAAAGCAAACCTTTATTGTCTTGGTATATTTTGATTATTGGGTAATGGTAATGTTTTGTTCCACAATATTGCTACACCACTTTTTTTCGTACACTCTGAGCTTACTATATTTGTGTATTTATTTGTATCGAGAAATTTAATAGTATCTTTTGTTAAATGAGTTTCTTGTAAGAATACTATATTAGGTTTATGAAAAGCTAGATATTTAAATAAATTACTTCTTTTATATGGATTGTTCAAACCATTTATGTTAAGTGACATACCTTTCAACATAGTCATATTATGTAATTGTACCTGAAAGATGTGTTAGTAACATATCAATATCATATGTATAATGTGAAAATTACCGCAAAAAATGAATTCATTCCTAGTAAAAATATTAAATCTCATGTCTTTAGGAAAAAATGTATTCCTTGAGCTTTATTCTCTATATTTTTGTTAAATAAGCTACTCTGGATGTCAAAAAACTCTTTTTTAAAAAAATATTACATACACTAGACAAGAACAAACACCCCAATGCTCCCCACCTGGAGTTATAACCTCCTAATCCCAATGACATCTGTCACAGAGATCAACCCCTAAACTATAACAACAGAGTACAAACTCCACTAATAACATACTTTATATAGTTTAAGTTAGAAACATTAAGATAACCAAATTCTTATGAAATCATTAATTGTCCTAATATAGTGTTATCTAGAACGTTTATATGTTTATAGATATCATATCTAATAAGAAACCTGTATAACCTAATACATTAAAAATATGATTTACATTCCAAAATAGCCCACTGCCTTACTATTAACATAGATAACAGAGGTTGTGTGTATAAACAACATTTCTATTAGGTTATCAGATATAATACGTTATCCAGGACACAATGTTATTGTTCAAACCATGGTTTGTTTAAATGTAATTCTATTTTGTATTAACATGTTTGTAACTCTCGTTATATCTCTTCCCTTTATTTAACTTATATACATGAACACGAGAAGGAAAAGAGAGAGAAACGAGAGAGAGAAAAAAGTAAAACAAGGCTAACTTAGTGTTTCTCTTCTGAAGGTCATGACAGTGCTTCAGAACTACAGGTACATCAGCCGGGTCTATATCACATTATTGAAATTCCAAAATGTTGAACACCATAAGCTCGACCTTGGAATCTCGAAATGTGATATACTCAAACGCTCAGAACAGCAAATCTTTTCCAAGGGAAAAAATTTGCTGTTCCGAGAATACACACACACAGCACAAGCACACCAAAATACATAATCCACACATACACACTTCACAGTACCCTACACTAAACTGTACATACACTACTAGGTATCCACTTACCTTAACCCAGCCCTAACCATAAGGTCCCTAACTAACTCACACTCACCTTACCTGCTCCCTAACCCTAAGGTCCTTAACTAATGCACACTCACCTTACCCGCTCCCTATCCCTAAGGTCCCTAACTATCACACACTCACCTTACCTTGGTTTGTTCGCACACTTACCTTAACCCGGTCCGTCACCTTCGCACCACAGTCGAGGAAATAGCGAAGCTGTAGAAATGGCCCAACAAATACTTTCCCTAGGAAAATATTCGGTGTTCTGTAGCTTCGCTATTTCAAGCGTTCGCTGAATTCGGGTCAATATTATAACATTCGAAGTTTTAAGCCTTCGATGTTATAATATAGACCCCATCAGCCACTTTCCTGAATTTCCTGACCAAGTTGCAGCTGAGGTGGGCATGAAGAGAGCTAGATCATGGTCAAATGGGGCCCTAGCAGGTTAATGGTTTGGGGCCACCTTACACACACAGCACCCCCCCCATCCATTCCAGTCCCCAATTACTTGGCTATTTCCCCTCAATTACCATAAGCACTGTTCAAACCTCTCAATGTACATACTATTTTCTTCTATACTTCTACAATGATTATAGATATTTGGATTTAATTTAAAACTTTTATTTTAAATTTTATAGCACAAACACTGATAGACATTTGCTAAATAAACCAATACAGTCTCACAGTGAATACCGGGATCACATTAGCAGTTAACGTCTCTGCCCTTGAACACACATTCATTGAAACAGCACTGAAACCCACACTCAAAGAAAATGCATTTGGCCAGTGGTGGATGAGGTTTACCTTTGGGCTAGTTTCAAACCACAGACCACTTGCACACAGTTTTAGGACCATGCAGACATGCATGTGTTCTTTGATTCACCTTAATGACTGTATTAAATTATATTCCTTGTATAATACTGCACCATATTAGTGTGTTTTCAATTTGTAGTTTTGAACTTTTTTCAAGTAAACAATGAAATAAAATGTATGAACCATTGACAAAACTGCCCATTCAGAACATTTCAACCATAAAAGGCCACTCAATATCAATCAATATACACAGTCTCTGCAGAAGTAAAAGTCATCTGAATATTTCCACATTAAAGAGATTTGTAACTAATGAAGAGGTTGCTGCTGACAAACAACTTTACATTTTAGTGTTCATCTACAAAGTCAGAAACTGCTGCCCTTGAAGAATAAACTGCCTATGTTACATTAAAAAAATGTTAAGCTGGTAATATTGCAATAGGGAATGTGTGGCAAACCAACAACAGGTTCATAGTTACTAGGCTTCTTATCGAAAGGAGGACACGCTCAAGACTGCAGCACACCTTCCCCTCTTAAAGTACAATATAGTATCAGCAATTCATCTACATGGGATGGGAGTGAAACCTACAGCATTCACACTTGCTAAGCAAAACAGCTGCACACTGAAAACAGATTTAGTGTAAGGAGCAATAAACTTCTCTTCCCTTGAAGCTCACAATTCCTTGAAAATGCACTGAAATTCATTTCCCTGAAAATTCACTTTGAGTAGTCTGGTTTGTGTACAGGATTCTGACTCTTGTCTCCTATAACCAAGGTACAGGGTGTGAGCCTGAGCAAATTAACTAACCTACCATCCCTACATAGGGCATTACACACACACACACACACACACACACACACACACACACACACACACACACACACACACACACTGTTCATTATTTCCATGGGCAGAAGCAGGCATAAATTCCCCATGACTAGAAGAAGTAAGAGGAGCATTTTGCTTTTAAATTCCTCATGCATATGCAGAAAAGAAGACATAAGCAACAGCAGGTGTGTGGGTCAACACATGTAGGAAAACACAGATTCTGAGGAAGTTGTTAAAGAAGAATAAATGCCCTTAAAGAAGACATAAATGTTGTGGCGGCGCCCCCCCCCAAACAGTAGGCCCCCCTCCCAGCCAGTGGGACCTAGGCAACTGCCTAGGTCACCTAGTGCTTTTTCCACACTGGGAGTGAAGGATGGGAATGTCTCATTATGGGGTATTCTACCCCATTCTCACTAGCAGATAGTTTACTCCAGTCACATGCCCTATATGTTTTTTAGACATATAGCCTCACTACAAATCAACACCTCCAATATCAGACTTCAGATTCACTTGCCTGGCTGGCCTATGCCATCAGGTTACCATAGGTAGGACATGGCCAATTCCTCTAGCAGTGCAGATGCAGATCCCCGATCCCAGTAACATTCCCATAGACTACCAGCATGCTGTCCATACAGCACCCTATTCACAGCCATTTGTCTAGCCTCTGTTTGACTGTTGATATGTATCACATATAGCTCCACCTAGCTAGTGTGTATGCATATCCACTCATGTTTGTTTGTCCTCTCTCATATGTGCTTGTATGGCTCAGTTACTTACGTCTCCCTCTTTTTTCCCTTCATGCCTTTCACTCTTTTCCTTTCCTTCTCTCTCTAAATAGCTTCCTTGCATTTTACTGGATGTCCATTTGGTTGATGAGTGCTATGAGTGGTGATTTATGATGAATGTACAGATAGCTGAATGGTCAAAATGTCGAAATTATATTTCATATGGCAGGTCAGTGGGGTTTGGAGGGGATTAGAGTGTTCATGCATGTGTTTGAGAATCAGGGTTATGGTCAGGGTTAGGCAAGAGGATGAATGTAGAGCTGTTAGTGTATGTCTGTGCATGTTTGTGTGTCTGATTTTGTCTTGTGCACTGGCAGTGTTAAGGGAAGGTTTTTTTAAGGGATGTGTAGGGTTGGGTTGTGGGAAGAAGCACCATTATGGTTAGCATCCCTTACTAATGTTGTGCAGGGGGGTGAAGCATTTACTGAATATTGGTATTGCATTTGCGATCAGAACTGGAGTGCTGAGTGCTGTAGCTCTCCATGTAGGGCATAAACTGCAGCAGCTGCCTTACAAATTTAACTTACAGCTGAGGAGGTATGCCAGAGATAGCATGTGAGCACAAACAGTGAGCTACACTTCTGATGTCCCTGCTTTGTCTGTTTTGCATGAAAGTGTATTGTCTGCATATGATGAAAGCCTTCCATCATATTAAATCACATCTCTAGGTATCCTGATATTAGTAATCTTAATTTTTGAAATAATTTTATGAAGTTAAATTACTTTGCCATTGCTGTCTTTTCCCCAGAAAGCTGTTTAAATGAAAACAGACTACATTACAGCTAAAAATGTTAATATAACTACAGCAACACAAGTAAAAAGTATAAATGTTTATGTGCCTTTACATTTTGAAAAATAGCCAGTCTAACAAAATTGTCTTACATCATGCATTGATTTCCTCTGTTTTCTGAAAAGCTACACTATCAAAATGTTTCTTATTCCAATTTACATTGTTCCCTTTATTTTAACAGATATTAAGCAGCAAAATGACAAGGTTAAAACTGTAGCACCAGACTATGTTTATAATAACAGGCCAGCATTTGTAAACTAATTATATAGCATTAGTTTCTAATATAGCTTTCTTACACTCCCTAATATTGCAAGAACATGTCCCAGTTTGTTTCTGATTGTCTTGGCATGACTGCTGCCTCTAGGTTGTCAGCTTTAATGACAATAAGGATGTTCAGAAGCACAGAGCTGTAACAATGATTCTGCTCAAGTCTTTATTGCACCATAGGGCCCTGAAATCAAATGTCTCTTTTAAAATTAAATAAAGCTACTGCTCATACCACATGATGCAGTTCTAAAGGAGCAGGTTATTAAAAACTACAATTGTCCTTATAATCTGCTGCTATGGTTTTGGCAAGAAAATAATACACGATTTGTCTTCGAAATGTATTTTTCTTGTGCTATATATTACTTTACAGGAACTGACCCTCAGACAGAAAAGGGCAAGCATGCCATGATTGCTGACTCAGAGTTAAGGCTGCTTCAACTTAACTTGCAACCCTTTACATTTGACATCTCAGAAATTTCATTTGTACCTTTATTGGATTTATTTAATTAATAAGTCACATCTTGCCAAGTATGTTGACACCCCTTTTCTGACTGAGTAAGCCTTGAAATCTAGGCATTATTTTTATCAAACAAGTCTATTTGCCAACACGTGACACAGGCAATAAAATCATAAATATTGCAGAATATCAAAGATTTTCCTTACGTGCCCCATACAAAACTGCAGGGGGTTACAATAGATGACAACCTCAAATATGACACCCACTTACACAGCAATGATAAAAATACACAAAAAATGGAATGCTATATAGAGCCAAAAAATTCCTTACTGCCAATTGACTCACTCTTGACAGTACATATCCAGCCCCCTCTCTATTATGGTTCTATCATCTTGAGTAACCTCCAGGTCACCCTAAAATCTAAACAGGAGCAGTGCCATAACAAGATAGCTATATTTGCAACTCATACAAGTCCCAGAACACATCACTGCTCTGCACTAGAAACTAAAAATTGGCTAGAATTATCCCACTAACTAAATTACACACAACTTCTCTTAACACACAAAATTATATTTAATCCCAATTCTTGCACAGCTAGTACTATAATTCTCCACCACTATCTCCCAAATCATCACCTTCGGTCTCCTGAGAAAAATCGACTTGACATCTGTAAGCCTTACAAAAACTACGATCTGTACTCACACTGTAAAAAGGTCTGGAACATGATCCCTGCACCAATGGAATTCCTCTCTGATTACTGGCTTTGGACTTGCTGCTCTCCTGGATAAAATTTCAGCTCCTTCTCCTGTAATACCTATATACATCCTATCTCTCCTTTATTTCTCTTATTCTTAATCTTACTTTTACTCATTATTTCTGTGGCCTCACATATCTACTCCACATATTACTTCTAACAAATCATTTTTCTCACTCTCCACTCTGTCTATCTTCTTTTCCCCCCTCTTTGTCTTTATCTACTGTTTGAATTTTCTTAGTCTGAAATTTTGCTTTATGAGTAATAAACTCTTGTGCTTATAAACATGTCAATACATTTCAGTGCTCCTCATCTGAAAATGGATAAAATTATCTAGTTGGACTTTCCCGGTAAACACGTCAATAAATAAATTATTCTGTAGGCATGACAGAGATCTTTGCTTTCAAGTATTGCTAGCACTGCTTATCTCTTGTGTCTTGTAATGTTCTCATACTGAATTATCTTGACATAGAATCAGATTGCCTGCACTGGTTTTGGATGTCACACTGATTGCCCAGATACTGTCTGCGCTTTTACTACTGCAAGACAACATTTCAAAGATAAATAGCCTTTTTTATTCAAACACTCCACTAAAAGATACAGCCCTCTTCTTTGGGTTTCAACAGTCTCACTATGTATCCATAACTAGAAGGTAGGCCCCCTAACCTCCACAAAAAATAAACAACCCACTTTGTTGGGTGGCTACATTCTTTTTGCTTTTTTCTATAAGTAGATGGCAAGACCCTAACCATTTACAAAGGAAGTACAAAAAGTACAGTCATTGAAAAGAAAGTTATTTGTAAATGTAGAAAGGTAGTGTTCTTATCAGTAAATAGTACTTTTCAGGATACTGTCTGTAAATAAGTCAGCTTGAAGGACATAACCTTCATTAAATATTTTGTAACTGCCAGGTGTTGAAAGTGAATGAATTTGTCAGTTCTAGCTCATACATAGTGCTGTTTTACTTCCAATTACTTGAATATATTTTCTGTCTATGATGATCTAAAACAAATAATGTTGACCTTTGCATTCCACACCAGATGACCCACTTTAAGTAAGTGACCCCGTTTAACCCTCCTAACATTGCCAGGGTGCACTAGTTAGCTGTGATGCAGTACAGCCATTTCTCATCAAAAGTGTTTTCTGTTACTGAAGACTGGCTTTACTCTGAGAATACATGTCTATTTTAATAGTGAAACAATATATGTTCGTCTTCATTGGAATGGGGGTTGGCATAATGGTTAAGGTATTTCATAGGATCATAGGAAATTACTAGGCTATTGACTCAGAGGTCATTTCAAGCCTAGCCCTTTTGTAATACCATAGAAATATTTAGTTAATATCCAAGATTGCATTTAGTAATGGTTGCCCATGTCCAGCAAGGCTGTGGGCACTATCCACGGTAAGAATTTTAGTGCCCCATCCACTCATCCAGATTCCTCTTGAACAGTGTCATAGAGGTGCTCGGTTTCATATTAACAGATAGGCTATTCTAAAGATGTGGCAGTCACAAGGAGATAAATCTGTCCCTCCAGCATGTCCTGTTTAAGTTGCAGGCCTTATTTATGTCCTTGGAATGGCTAGCCCTAGTCACATTTGATTTACAGATATGCAGCAAGTTAATTCGGTTTGGGTCTGAGATTGCTCTGTAAGCCAGGGATAATTCTCCCCTAAGAAGGCTATATGATACAGAGTATAGTGACAGGGACTTTAGTCAGTCTGTGTAAGGCATGTGCTGAAGTCCCTTGATCTTCTTTGTTAGAAAACTCTGAGGTCTCCCCAATTGCTGCAGGTGCTCTGTATGGTGCATGCCCAATGGGGCATTATACTCAATTATGGAACGGATTAGTGTCGAGTACAGAGGGGTTATGACCTCTTTTGCTCTCGAAGCAATGTATTTATTAATCAAGTGTGCTGCATAGAAAGCCTTCTTTACAACAACAGACACATGGTGGTTGAAGGTAAGGTCACAGTCAACTTGTGATCCCAGGTCCGTTACCACTTTGTGGGTATTTAGGGTATTGTTGTTGACTTGATAGTGTGAAGGGACATTGTTTGCGCTGAAGGGAATGATGATGCATTTCTTTGCATTCAGCTTGAGACTATAACTAAGCCACCAATCGTTGGTCTGCGTAAGACCCTCTTGGAGTATAGTGACATAATTTGGGGATTCAATAATTGCACCCAGTTTGCAGTTGCCTGAAAACTTGGTCAGACACAACCCCTTAGTTGTGACCTAAACTTCTGAGAAGTATATACCAAACAGTAGGGGGGCCAGCACTAACAGGTCTGCTGGTTGATGTGGAGTCACCCACTTTGATAGTGTGATCCGGTTTGTGAGCCAGTTGGCAACCCATCTAACAACGAAGTGGTTTACATTCACTTTGCTAAGTTTATCGGTAATGCCTGAGTGTGTGATTGCGTAGAAAGCCTTTACCAAGTTTTGCCAAACCTATCAATTAGCAGGTTTGCTATCTTTGTGGGGTCAGCGTGTGAGATATTGTTGACCACTAGTTCTGCACATGCTTGGTTCCTACCTTTTAGGCTATGTACGTTGCTGTAAAAGGCCTTATGGTTATCACTGGTTGTGCTTGCCAAGTTTTTTCTCAAAGAAGCCCTTAGAGGAATTGACAAGTCATATTTGCCTGTTGAGGCTGAGGAGGGTGCTTTTCCATTGTTGGGGTCTTGCCTTTCTTTTCTTGGACAGCAACTTTTTGCATTTATTGTAAAGTTTGTTGTCGCTGAATGTCCACCATAGTGGCTTGTTTTTACTTGGGACTTTTGCGTTTATTCTTTCTGGCACAGACAAGTCTATACACTTATTAAAGTGATTGTACAGGGCTTTAGTGTAAGCTTCGGTGTAGTTACCACTTCCAGCTGGGGGTGGGCTTGGAAAGTATTTCTACCTTCACCTAGCAGGGTGCAATTTGCCTTGGTGAAGTTTTTTAGTCTGATTTCGCCATCTCTTTTGTTATACACACTACTGATACAGGGCCTTTCCATGTAAAATGTGTGCTGCATATGTCAACAGTTTAATAACTATTGTTTCACATACATTTCTTTTGTTAAAGTTTAAAGATACAATTATTGCAACAGAAATCTGCTGTAGCATCAATCATCAGTAGCATAAATCCACATATCTACTACTGTTACTTATTTTTACATAATGGTTTTTCTATTTATTTGTATTTATTTGACATCTAGTTGCCGTTTTAAATGCAGATTTGTGGAATGTGGTGTAATGAACAGAAATCAAAGAAATTATTTTACAGTTATGCTTGTTTATCAGTTAATTTACTTACTTGTTTTTTTTAATATAGCACAACTTGATGCTAATTCTCTTCTGCAGGAATATGCAGAGTGCTCAGAAAAAGAGAACCGCCCAGGTTTACTAATCTTCTGTGCAGGACTAGCTTAGTTCTGCATGGAAGCGATCATTTAGGAGCAGGACGGCAGCGTGCCATGCATATTAATGATGTGCGCTGCCCGAGCTCCTAGGCTTAAACGGAGCGTGTAAGAGTGCAGAGGGTGTGTCTGAGAGCAGAACTCTCAGAATAAACACGCCCCCGCTATGTAGAACAGAAAGGGGTATGCAATGAGCAAAACTGCTCACAGGTGACTGCATATCCCCCACCAACAGTCCCCCTTGTGTATAACAGCAACAGAATGTAGAAATAAAATGAAGAAACCCTTTTTTTTTCTTTAAAAATCCGATTACAGCTAACCGTAGGTTGTGCCCATCACTTAGCTACGGTTAAAGCAGCTTAAAAGTCTGAAGAGGATAAAAAGGAAGATATATGCAAATGAAGCAGCATAGGAATAGTGTGGTGGGCAGAGCATTTGCCTTAAGAGCGGGCATTCCCGATTCGATTCACATTCCATTTTACATGGCAAAGCACATTATGACCAATATTTTTGTTGCATAACCCACTAAGTAACATATATTTATGAAATGGAGTACTGCAGTAAATGCACATGTGAGGTGTCAGTATCATAATGAATAAGGCACTAGTAAGCAGGTGTAAGCACAAATAAGCAGTAGTAAGCATATTTAAGCACCAGTAAGCGGCCTTAAGCCCATTTGCGCAGAGGTAAACAATGGCTACACTGGCTAAGCAATTCTAAAGCTAACTCTCTGTAAAAAGATGTAATGTCAGGTTAGCAGTGCTTACCGTCATGCAAACCCACTTACAACTGCTCAAAAGTGCCTTAATCACTCTGTATCTAACTTCCCTTGTTCTGCCCATCAACAAAATAAACAGCCATGCAGGTCTCAAACCCAGGACCCTATACACCATAGTCCCAGCAGTTATCCACCAAGCCATCACAGAAGTGCAAAAGAATGAGGTAGTAGCAAACAAGTCCTCACCATAGTATAACCAAACTGAACCTGTGAAAGGCATCAGTATACAGTCATATGTGCCATAACTCACTACATAACATAAATATGTGAACTGGAGTACAGCAGTAAGCCCAGAAGTGATGTGTAATTGTAATAGAGTGTTGAAGTCAATTATAATAAAACACAAAGACCCCACAGAGTGTACGTACACATCAATCAGGGATACCAGGCATACATATAAGATGTAATGAATAATAAGACAATGCCAAAAAGGCATTATAATGAAGGTCTCATGTAAACAATGCTAAGCATTGCAAAAGCCAGCTTAGGAGGTATGAGCAATGTGTCGACCAGCTAACTCTTTGTACCCAGTTGTATACCCCTTTAAGCTATGCATCCTTAGGTAAGCAGGTTTGCCCATAGCTTAGCCTTTACAAAACCGGCCAATGACGGAAAAGTGCAGGAAATCAGCCCTACTTAAACCCAAGAGGTGGGAATACATCTCATAACTGGTTGTAGCTTCCCCTTGCAGGCACTATGGTAGTAAGGGCTGGAGTGTGCTTCAGGCACAGCGCTGGTGCAACCAGGAGTCCAAGGTCATGCAGGACTCCTAGTTAAAGACCATGCACAGAGACTACTGCAGGGCCAGTACCAGGGCTCCCAATATAAGGCGGAGGTCTGGGACTGTCTCGCCCATGACCTCACCAGTGCCACTGGCATACCCCGAACTGTTGAGCAGGTCAGGCACCACTATGCCGACCTGAAGCGGCGGAAGGGGGACCTCTTGGAAGAGTGGCTCCAAGAGGCTAGAGCATCAGGGGATGTTCCAGACATGTGTAAGTATTACCCAGTATGTGTGTAATAATTGCCAGCTCAGGTATATCATGGATAGGTATGGCTCAATATTCCTCTTATGTCCCCCACAGCTGCAACGGAGCAGGCCACGAACCAGGAGGCCCACATCAGCCACCTGGCAAGGTTGCGACGTGAGGCAGGTCAGTAATACTCATGCTTTTACTGTCATAGGAAATAAAAATAAAAGTAATAGTAAATTAATTGCTAGTATAAAACCTGTATTGTTCAAGGCAAGTACTGCATACACTAGAGAATATGGCAAGAAGAGTCTCATATTGTTTGTATGTCAATACAAGTGTAACATCCTGACAAAAAAGGTCTAACTGCTGGACTGCATGTGCATATTTTGGTATCATATGGTAATGTAGATTTGCAATCATGTAATAGTACTGCTGTATTAAGCACTGTTACCCACACCATGCACCACAAATTGAATGTGTAGGAATGCCTGTACATGACAGGTGTAATCCCCAGAAGCCATTTAGCACAACTGACAGACACATAGACAGTAAACAGGAAAAATGCAGACAACAAAAAACGAATAGCACATGCAACTGATATGTGAACTGTTGGTTTTTAGCACGCACAGCCACGGTTCGAATCCTGCCAGTGGTAGTAGTCTGCATACAGAATCATACCACACAACTGTACAGATATGTCCAGAATGTCTATTAAAGTGCCCCATATCTATTGCCTATCAACCTGTCCCCTGGGGAAATCAGTGGGATGATCCAGACGTATAGGCAGCAAACAGGAAATACAACTGATTGACACACATCTATGACAACAAACCTGGCACACTAGCAACTCCCCAATACCTGATGTGACTAAGAAGCCATGTATGTCCCATTTACACCCCAACTTATTAAGCTGTGGTCAGAGTGTGTACAGTAACAGAGTGAGATGTATGTGCACAATAGTAATGTGGAACCTGGTACTGTGTGTGGGAACATTCAGGTAGTGCTAATAAACACTCCTCCCAGAGGTCTGTCAGATACCAACACTGTGCCCAGAAATACAAGAATGATATGCAGTTGCTCTGAATAATGACGTATTACACATCACTTTTGCATCTGCGGTGGTGCAACGGTAGCATTGTTGCCTCACAGCAAGAGGTTCTCCCGTTCGATTCTCAGCTGGAGTGCGAGGAGTGCCTTCTGTGTGGAGTCCGCATGTCCTCCCCGCGGCTGGATGGGCATTCAAAAGACATGCGTAAGGGCGTGCCTTCATTGAAGGTTGGACATCGAGCTGGCACTTCGGCATTCGTGAAAATCTACTGCCAATCATTAGTGGACCGGAATTCCGCTGTGGTGACCCCTAAGTGGGAAAAGCCGAAAGACAAACAAACAAACACAACACTGTTGCCCACACTGTCCTACAACATATAACTATCTAGGAAATCTGTATAAGAGTGTTGATATACAAGGTCAGAATGCATAAGCACAGGGGATTAATAAGGCAGAAAGCAAATTGGAGATATACAGCAATATCAATATAGCAGACACAACTGTGATGGACAGTATTTAAGTTGTAGCAGACACAGCCATGATCTGAATCTGGGAGTGGAATTAGACTGCATAGAGATTCATACCCCAAAACTGTACACATGAGGCCAAAATGTCCGGTATATGTGCCCATATCTGCTGCCTGTCCCCCTGGTAAGTCTGTGGGATGATCCCAGATGTGTAGCCAGCAAACAGGGAATACAAGTGATTGTCAACCATCATGAGAACACACCTGTCACTGTAGCAACCCCCGAAACTGTTAGGAGAGTAATATTTCAAGTATTTCCTATCTACACTCCCACGTTGTCAAGCTGTGACTAGAGTGTGTACAGTAACAGAGTGAGATGTATGTGCATAATGTAACAACAGTCAGGTAGTGCTAACAAACATTGCTCCCACAGGTACATTGGATATGAACACTGTGCTGATAAATACAGACCAATATAACTTGTTCTGGTACTGTCCACCCTGGTACTGTAGGGGATTGTGAGTCTTGCAGTTTCTCTGAATAATAAAGTATCACTGGTCACTGTCACCCACACTGTGCTACATAATATAACTGTGTAGGAAAGCATGTATATGTGTGTGTCAGGTCACTAAAGGTGGAAGAGGGCAATATTCTAGATATGTTCATGCACATCAGCATGTGGTCAACACAGGGCCAGAGTCTGTGCAGAAAGAGTTGGATAGCTATGTGCAAAACATCAACCCAGAATCCGGGAGTATGTGTACAGTTAGTGTTAACAAACATTCCCTACACAGGTATACCAGGAAAGAGGTGCATACTGCAGGTAAAACCAGTTCATGTGTAATGATGACGACAGCCATATCACTGTCCAAAATAATGCTATAGGGTAGTGTAGTAAGACTTGTAAGGTACAGATAACATCCCTGACTAGGAAAGTAATATGGACTACAGGAATATACTACTTGTTAATTGACTGATAATGTCCAATTGTTTGATAAATATTTTAATGGTTCCCATGCATGTGCCATATTGAATTATTCCAACATTGCTGGCATGGTGCCATCAACATACCTGCATGCTGTTCTTATTACCACTGTCGTCCCATATATGCATGTGTTTTGTTTGCTATGCAACTGTTCAGTATCTGATGTCTGGGTTAATGGGAATATCTATACATGATGTTATACTTAACCCTGGAATGTGTTGACTATTACTAACCCTTATATGATGATGAAATCTAAACACTATAGCATGTTTGGGAAGGCCGGTCCCAGCGGACCCACCTGTCCCACCTCAGCTGGCTGTGGCACCAGGCACCAGCATGTCTGGGGCCCAACCCCGGACCTTCCTGTCCATTGGTCCTGCACCACATTCGGGTGGAACTGCCTCAGGGGATGGGGCTCACCCTCCCGAGAGTGGGCGCGGACAGGCACCTGTCACTCATCACCAGGTCGGGGTTGTGGTGCGTAGAGCAATCAACGAGCAGTTCGGTGATCTTCTACTCCAGCTCAAGGGCCATGTGTTGTGATTAGAGAGCCTGGCTCAGCCCCCAGCACAGCCACCTTCAGGACTGTGAAAGTGCAGTGGTGACTGCCCATGGATGGGGACCTCAGTCCCATTGTTACCACTAGGGGGCTTGTGGGCTTCTGATATCCCAACACCCCTCCCCATCTAGGTGTTTACCTCCCACATGTGTCATATACTGCTCCTGTATGCGTCTTGTGTGTCGTGTCTGTTAACCTACCCAACCTACCTCCCCAAATATACCTACTACCCCTCCCCAACATCCCACTGTCACCGGAAAAAAGAAAAAAGGGCAATCTGTTCCCACATAAAAATCTCGCCCAATACATAGCTGTCCATTTTGCACACATGTCCACTGGACACATGTAATCCAGTCTAATTGGCATCACAACTTATTATTGTTGTCCTCATCCCTCTCCCAGGGGTTTGAGTGTCCAAATCTACCTCCAAATTCAGTGTATATGCATAGCTGTTGCTCAAGAAAAAAATGGGCAGTTATGGACCTTCCCTACATCCTTCCCGCACATCCCTAGCTATTTTCCTTACTGTCTTTCCCTATTTGTGCTCCTTTTTCACCACTTTCCTATCAACCCCTTTTTTCTTTTCTTTTCTTTTCTTTTAAAGAAATTAGCACGGGGGTAAGTGGGAGTAAGCACTTTTAAGCAGCATTAAGTGGGTTTAAGCCTGTTTGCACAGGGGTAAGCAATGCCTACACTGGTTAAGCAATTTAGAACCTATTGAGTATAAGAAACTGTAACCAGAAGTTAGCAGTGCTTACCTCCCATGCAAACCCGCTTACAACTGCTTTAAAATGCATTAATCACTCTGTATCCAATGGCCCGTGTTCTCCCAGCAACAAAATAAACAGCCTCTGCAAGGCTCGAACCCAGGATCCTGCACACCATAGACAAAGTGATTACCACTAAGCCATACCAGACATACATAACCATCATGATTTCAAAAACATATCATCCAGCCCAGTCATTAAACAGTACAGAGAATGTAGTCCAACATGTAGATGTATGTGTGTGTGTAAATATATTAATATCTAAACAAATACAACATATCTATATATGCAGATATATATATATACATATATATATAAATATATATGAACATATATTCATGTAAAAGCCTACATCAACACACATATATGTCTACATATATATGTCTACATATACACAGCAAGTTACAAATATATAAGCAGATATATATCGACATAGGTATATATGGACATAGCTATATATATGTATGCAGATATATATATATATATATATATATATATATATATATATATATATATATATATCCATATAGGTATACATGGACATACATGTGTAGATATCAATGGGAGATTAAATCATATGTGTCCACATGCACCGTTAATGGGGTTAAGAGGCCCCAAACGATATATGTCTGGTATGAATAGGTATAACCCCCCACAGCCAAACACGTCTGGCCTGCAATACACTACCAAGTGTTGCAGATACCATAACTAGGTCCTGACACGACATGGGCACAAGATGTTAACAGTACTGCATCCCACCTGTATAATGTCAGGCTGGTATTGGTAACATATCATGCAGTACAGTCTGGCTCCCATAGGAAATATAAAATGTGGAAGCTATCAACATCCCCAGGATACATATACACAGACACATATATGCAGGTACAGATATACATACATATATATATATATATATATATATATATATATATATGCACACACACACACACGCGCGCACACACACACACACACATATAAATATATATATATATATATATATATATATAGATATACATTTGACTGCACATACACACGCAGGGATATGTACAGTAAGATAC
Organism: Protopterus annectens; assembly: GCF_019279795.1. Lineage (NCBI taxonomy): Eukaryota > Metazoa > Chordata > Ceratodontiformes > Protopteridae > Protopterus > Protopterus annectens. Next base: position 934,306,192 of record NC_056744.1, read on the forward strand.
TTATGTAGTAGGTGCACGCAATATGGAACAGCCACTATGCCTACAGTTAACACCCTAACCACTGGACACTGGATGAGCCACCCATACAAATGACATTTGATGCCTGCAACATAAACCCACAGAGAGGTCATAGGATAAAACACCACACACAGGTTTGCAGAAATGGAAAATCTTTGTGTACTATTACAGTTTTATGTCATATCATATAGCTGTTCAGACACTGAAATCCATATAAACAGAGTAATACAACTGTGAAACAGTTATATTAATGCAGTAGTCTGGAAAGGTTCACAACTGTTGCTGGACAAGCCCTCCAAATTGTACAATAGTGAAGACAGACTGGGCCACAGGATACTACACAATCAACACTAAGTGATGCAGGTGTATAGCCCAGCAGCCTCTATCTAAACTCTGTACACAATCTCTATGTGGTAAAGACTTCAGTTGACCAAATAAGATGTTAATATACATAACAAGGCATAACTGATACCATCACACACAAACTGGCAAACAGAACAGTCTGTATGACAGGAGGCAGTAGGCCTGCAGTAACCCAGTTTATGTAAGTAATGTCAAGAGAGGTGTAATATATGGTACTGTACATCAAGATACTTTAAGGCAGCTCACCCCTGATACCCCCACATTTTGTAACAGCCTAGGTTATGTATGGTGCATCTCCCCCCCCCCCGACTCAGTAATGCAGGACCATACACCACATTTACATACACTGGCCTCTGGAGTGCATATGGGCACACATGTATTGTGTAGGTGAAGCCCACACATATATGGCCCTAGTATGTGTGGGGGATACAACAGCAGTGGACTGTTGGCAGGAATGACAGTGTGGTATACATATATGTGCATATGTATCACTATCTGTATATATGTAGACATACAATGTTCTGTATATGTATATATCTAGGTGTGCATATGCATATATATGTACATATACACACCCATCTATATATGCCGATATGTACATGTGTAATTATCTATATTGATATCTGGATAATCATATGTACATATATATTCACCATATGTCCTGAACATGGGGTGTAGCCCTACCTCAGCCCCTATAGTCCCAACTTCGTAGTGCAAGGGGATGTCAGGTATGTATAGCAGGTATATTAGTAGACTACTGCTACTGTAGTAGGGATTGCCTTCACAGACATGGTGTGTGTGGGAGGTCACATCTGCTTTTCACATGTGCACCACTGGCTACTGACAGGCATCCTAAGGACATCATAGTGCAGTACCGCTGCAAGCACATATTGCTCCTGTGGACTACAGCAGAGATAGTGGCCAATAGATGTAGACATTCTGACACAATCTGTACAGTCCAGAGGTATACACAGAACTCCTTAGTGCAGAACATGTGGACCAAGCCTGACAATATGGATGTTAACAGCCAGGTAGATGGGTACAACACATAACGACTGGTATGCATTCGTCCCCATAGATTATGCATTCACACACCACTGTCTGTCCTGACACATAATAACTGCTGGTACAGAGGTGCCATGGCCACATACTACCCACTAAATATTGACATACATCTGTACAGCATCCCACTGCTCTGTCTGACATGCATGACTGTTAAGGGAGGCCCGGCAGCAGTACATCTGGCAAGTGTCTGGACATGACATCTCACTGGGTAAGTACACTAAGCTGCTATGCATGTAACAAAGCACTGTGCAGGCTACAGGCAGACTGGCTCAACACTGGCCTACATCCCCTATTGGGGAATGCACATGTACCTGCATATATAGCAGGCTCTAGAGGCATGTCACAGCACAAGGTAAGATACACCTGTGTGAAAGTGCATAAACAAAAACAATGTGAACACAGCCACAGCCACATATGGTAAGCTAGCATAATATTACAGTATATGGACTATCTGTCCAACACCATCCTCATATGTGCCACTCACACACTAACCCTACATATACTGGGCTGCTACACAGTGGGGCCTGATGCCTGTCTGTGGTATGGGACAGTGTTTGTATGGCCCTACAAATATGTAAGCCTATACAGTAACATACAGTGGAGCAGCATGTAACATCAGATAGGATGGGACCTAGAACAATGGCATCTACCACAGTCTGTACACAGGCCAAGGTACATATTACCCATACACATACACACATTGTCGACATTCACATAAATACACAGACATCAGTTCTGTACTAACAACCACAGAATGTCCAGGTTATGTCATCAAATATAACCCCTATTGTACATAACATGTTTAGCAGTCTGATATCTCACTGGCTTGTTATCAGATATGATGACACTAATCATGGTGTACAGCACATATGCACCTCTTAATGCAGGACATATGTACAAAGGTTGACAGTTGTGGCTGGAAGCACATACACAGGGTCAATATTGACATGTTGCTATGATAACATCATGCATTTACTGTTGTAACAGTTTGTCGCAACGTATGTCCTATGAGGGATATGAAGTCAGTAACTGTCACGGCTTTTACCATCTACAGAATTCAATCCTCACACTACCTTCTGCAGTTCACACATACATGCTCTGTGGGTAAAACATAAAACCAAAGGCTCCACACACTGCCCAGTCTGCAGACGACACTACATATGGGGAGTCCTTATAAACATAGAACTGACATGGCAGGTATTAATACATGTAAGACAGCCATATCCACACACACCCTGTTAAACCAACATTACTCCAAATGCAGTATAGCAGCACTTACAGTCAGTAGTCATGTCAGGCACATCCCCCTCCTGTGTGTTGGCCTGTTTCCACAATGTATGTTGGCAAAGTTAAGTCCCCAATCCATCTGAGATGCTGCTTCCCAAACAACAGATTGAGTGAGCCCAACACCAACATAATGTTCCTAGATACTGGAGTGTGTTTCCATGCAAATGCCTATGAGAATGTTACCACAGCTGTTCCACATGCAATCAGCTAGGGGAGGGCTGCAATTTGTGCAGAGGTCATCAGCTGATCATGATCATTACTTAAAATGCACATACTGCTGCCTAAGCAAAGCAGGTGTAGGTCTACACATCCACCAGTGAGGCAGTGAGAGAGGCAGACAGAGGCAAAGACAGTGAGGGGCGGTAGAGTAAAACTTAAGCATGTTTGTGTCGCACACCTACCAGCACAGGGTATGAAACCCATGACGACTATATAGTGCTGTCATAGTTCTATAAAGTTATTGGATGCGTCACATAGGTTACCTGCTGTGGAGTCCTCAGAACATATATGTGATGGTGAGTGACATCTGCAACAGGGATATGGTAGCTATACAGTAGGTGAAGTACATGTACCTGTCCACATGAACAGGTGCCAGCGTCAACACAGCCACACTCACACAGGGATGCAAACACATTGACACACTTGGCAGGGCCAGGATTACAACTCATCACTAGTGAGATTGCCACAATACATTACTGTGCAGGTATCACATGCACCAAACGTGTCATACAGAGGTTATATGGGCAAAGGGTATGGGGAGGTGTCTGACATCAGACAGCTGCTTCAGTATGCCAATGGGGGTTGTAGTGGGTGTGGATGTGATCATACGCATCGTACAACACACACAGACACACAGGGTGCCAGTACTGACATGAATGGGTGCATTTCTGCATGGGTGTGTGGTGATCGACTGTGCCAGATGGCTATACAAGGCTAGGTGATGGGTATACCTTGGCATCAGGCCACATGACAATGGTCTGCATTGTGACTCAGGGCTGTAGTTTCTGCATTTGCCCACACAGGTGGGTATTGTATCCCCCATCTGGTCACTTGGGTGACTATTGTGTGTGGCCAATGCTGTGCATCGCTTGCCATGTATGTGTTCCTTAGTCCATGACATGCACGGTGTCTGGGATGTGCACACCTCCCACATGCATGTACAGTGACATGTGGAACTGTACCTGGGGTGTCTGGCCCATGTTGTGTACACAGATTATCATCTGATGTGCCAGTCTTGACCACCTGTGGCAGGAAATGGTAATGGACAGCAGGTTTACCCTGCACCTACATTGATAGCATGCGAACAGCATTCCCTGGTGTCAGTGGCATCTGTCCATACAGGGCATGTTTTCAGGCATGGTATGTCCTTTTTGGGTCACATGTGATGGCACCACAGGTGTTGCAGGTGTCCAGTGGGGAACATGGGGAAGGTGCACTGTCTGCATGTACGTGCCTATTGGGACAGATGGACAGGGTGCCATGCCCTCTGTAGCCCACTGCAATCACTCCATAGTTACTATCAGTGGCCAATATGCAGTGTACTACCCACATATTGGCTGTTGCCTAGGCATGTATGTGTGTGTATGAGACATGGGTTGAGAGTGTGCTCTGGTTAATACTAAGGTTGCTAACTGTGATTGCCTGGCCTTGATGTCACATGTATGGGTATGGATTTGCACCCCAGCCTCTTGGCTATTTCACATCTGTTATCCCTGTACGGTGGACATTGTGATATATACTCGGGCCACCATATAAGAAATTTGCAAACCCTGCTCCACATTGGGCACAGGTTTCACACACTCACACCCACCTCCACACAGGATACGAGTTAGAAACAAACACACACACGTGCGCGCGCACACACACACACACACACACACACACACACACACACACACTTGTCATTTCTGGGAGTAGAATCCCTACCTAACTGGTTTATTACACTACACAGTTATAGTACGTGCATGGAGATTACTGGAGCACTCCTTCCCCAAAGGTGCATATCATATTGGATGACACCAGCAGAATTGCCAAAGTAGGACATTCAAATTGTAGTGAGTGTGGCTAGGCTAAAATGCATTGCTCCCTACACAGATATTGAAACACACACAAAACATCCACAACCGACATGTGTGGGTATAGAACCCCATACAGAGGTTTATATCACATTACAGCATGGAGCTGTTAAAGTACTCACCACAGGGATTACTGGAGATCTCCTTCCCCAACGGTGTATTTCACAATGAATAACATCATCAGGATTGCCATAGTAGGGCATTTGAAATGTACTGAGTGTGACTAGCCTAAAATGCATTGCTCCCTACACAGGCATTGAAACACACACACAAAAAATCCAGAACTGCCATGGGTGGGAATAGAACCCTACCAGAGTTCTATATCACACTACAGCAGTACGCAGTTATGGCACGAGCTACGGAGATTACTGGGATGCAGCCTTCCCAGAGTTGTATTTCTAGGTGGATGACATCGGCAGCCTTGCCAAAGTTGAGCATTTGAATTGTAGGGAGTGTGACTACACCTAAAAAGCATTGCTCTCTACACAGACATATAAGACAAACCACAGGAACAGGATACAAGATACAACAGATTTATTCCGGTACCTCGGCTCAACAGCCTTCAAAGGAATAAACATCAAAGCACCAGGTGCATTTTATATACTAGTGCAACCCAACAATTAATCAATTATTCAATTAAAACCATGATACAACCCCAGAGAGTTAAAGGTACAAAAACAGGTAAAATACAGGTACAATACATCATTGTTAGAAATGTAGAGTGCAAAATATTAAATTCAAATCTGTTGTATCTTGTATCCTGTTCCTGTGGTTTGTCTTATATACACCTTTGCTGCTTGCTGTTGGTTGCTGTCTCTACACAGACAGTCACACACACATGTACCAAGTCTGGGATTAGAACACTTACCTAACGAATGTACCACACTACACCAGTACACAGTTATAGGACATGCTACGGAGATTACTCGGCTTCAACCTCCACATAGGTGTATTTCTAGGTGGATGACATCAGCAGCCTTGCCAAAGTTGAGCATTTGAATTGTAGGGAGTGTCACTACCCTAAAAAGCATTGCTGTCTACACCGATAGAATCAAACAGACATACACACTTGCCAAGTCTGGGATTCGAACTAATTTATCACACTATAGCAGTACACAGTTATTGGATGCGCTACGGAGATTACTGGGCTACACCCTTCACAGAGGTGTATTTCTACATGGATGACATCAGCAGCCTTGCCAAAATTGATTTGAATTGTAGGGAGTGTGACTACCCTAAAATGCATTGTTCTCTAGACAGACAGGCAGACAGACAGACACACACACACACACACACACACACACACACACACGCACACACACTTACCACATCTGGGATTAGAACACCTACCTAACTAATTTATCACATTACAGCAGTACACAGTTACAGGACGCACTACAGAGATTACTGGGCTACAAGCTTCCGAGAGGTATATTTCTAGGTGGATGACATCAGCAGCCTTACCAAAGTAGTGCATTTAAATTGTAGGGAGTGTGACTACCCTAAAAAGCATTGCTCTCTACACAGAGAGACACACTTGCCAACTCTGGGATTAAAACTCCTACCTAACTTATCACACTACAACAGTACGCAGTTTCGGGAAGCGCCACAGAAACTACTGGGCTACAACTCTCCCAAAGGTGTATTTCACAGTGGATGACCTCAGCAGGCTTGTCATAGTAGGGCTATGGGGAGGGCAGTGTGTGTGCATGGGCCATAACCCATTCATCTAGAGGTTGACACACCACATGCAGGCACACACAGGGTCATATTTCACAGGTATGTGTATATACAGATGCTAGATGACACCTTCCTTGTACAGTCATGTTGCACAGCTAGCACATGCACCACATAGTCTGTACTGCTGACAGATACCGGTGGCTAGTATCTACAGTGAGTGACATCTGAACCTCATGTGGTTGCGGCCCTTTGGCTGTGTGCTAGGTGGGACAGGCCTGGATGGCTCCTTGTCACAGTCACCCTCTTCCACACATCAATGTACGTCTACCTTTGGCTTATTATAGTGTGTTGTCCTTAGATATATGTCTGTATTCCTGTCTATTGTGTGTGCAAAGCATGTATGGTGCATACTGAGGAGTGCCTGCACTAACATCTGCGGCTGCCAGTTATGTCTGGTCCATTGGTGTTTGCAGACAGGGCCTTCATGTGTTCAAGTGTGTGAGCATGCCCAGTATGCCCGTCTGTACTGAATGTGTGGATCAAGTCCAGGTAGTCTGTAATGCAGTGCTGACCTATGTGTTGTACACCTACAGGTAGCATATTGTTTCTGCAGGGTATCCATCGATCACATGGCATTGACTCTTACTACATTTCTACATGGGATGGGGGGGGGCACACATGATTATCTCTACATTTCTACACAGGATGGGGGGCACACCTGACTGCTACTACATTTCTACGTAGGATGGCAGGGCATACCTAACTATTTCTACATGTCTACACAGGATTGGGGGGGACACCTGCCTGTTATTACATGCCTGCCTAGGATGGGGGGGCATACCTGACACTTGTACACATTTGCTATGACTGTACTGGTATGTCAGGTACTCCATTTCATTCTGTAGTCTTACCTATCATGCTGCCTAGAGGCATACCAGTGTACTACAGATCTCAGCTTTTATTTACCTACATATTAGTTTCAGACATCCTACCCTTCAGAACTGCCATCCCACTGCCTGACCTGCTGTCGTCTGTCTGTGTAGGCCTGGGGGGGGAGGTTACCCATAGGCATCATTCAGAGGCCATAGCACAGCCTTTGTTTGTGTTTGTCTACACCTGTCCTGCTGACTGTGACTGTTGTTGGGTATGTGAACCCCCCTGACTGGCATGTGTGAGTCACTTACCTTGTGGGTGTCCCAGTATTGAGGGTGGTGCTGCAGGGCTGCCTATATCGGATGCACATAGTACACTCCCCACACATGGTTGAGCACAGGTAGTGTAATGTTTGGCTTCCCTTTTACTGTATGTAAGAGTCAGAAAGAGTTGTCATTCCCTGGGTCCCTCCTGTGTCAGTGTATGTGCTATGCATTGCCTCTTTGCCAAGGCCAGGGCATACTGGGCATGCCTCCTTCTGCCTACTGGGGAAGGCTCAGGTTGCTCCTCCTCTGAGTCACTCTGTGCCTGTGCAAGCCTTGGCAATGGTGGAGGGCTGTGTGGCCCTCCCCCGTGCTGTTCCTGCTGCAGCTGTTTCCGCAGGATCATATTGTGTAGCATGGCACATACAAGCACAATTTGGGTACATGTAGCTGGTGAGTACTGCAAGGCTCAACCGAATGTGTCCAGGCACTGGAACCATGACTTGAGCATCAAAAACACATGCTCTACTATAATTCTGGTCTGTGCGTGTGCCTCATTATGGAGTTCTTGTTTGGGTGTGTGTGCATTTCTGATGGGTGTCATCAGCCATGGCTCCAGTGCGTATCCAGCATCCCACACTATGTGACCGTCAGGGATGTCCCCGTTGGCAAACCTTTGGTACAGCTGTGTCAGATGCCAGATGTGGGAATCGTGATAGCTTCCAGGGCAGCCAGCACACACATTCATTATTATGCCCTGGGCATCGCACACAACCTGGCAGTTGATGGAGGGGAAGCCCTTGCGGTTGATGTACACCCTACCCCACTCACTGGGTGGTGCTTTGATGCATATGTGCATGCAGTCTATAGCACCCACTACCTCAGGGTATTCTGCTATTTGGTGGAACAGTTGCATATTGCTGGCCAACCCCTCACGGGTGTTGGGGAAATATACATGCTCACCGACATGTGCTGACATGGCATCCAGGAACTGGTGGAGTACCCTGGATGCTGATGCCTGTGAGATCCCCATCATATCCCCAGTTGGCCATTGGAAGGTACCTGTAGCTAGTATTCTTAGGCCTACACATACCTTGGTATGCACTGGGATGTGTTCCCCTCTGTTAGTTCTGTGTGTGAGGCGTGGCTGGCACAGCTCAACAATTTGCTGTAGGAGGCCCCTGTCCAACCTATAGTGCTCCACTATCTCCAGCTCATGTAGCCCCTGGTAGGTTACCCTGGGTCTGTACACTCTTCTCCGTCTCCTCACTGTGGCTTGGTCAACAGCATTCACATTCTCACCACCCTCAGCCTGTTCCACAAGTTGTGGTATGATAGCTATTGCAGCCCCTATCAATCTGCTGTTTACACCAGTGGTGTAGAGTGTGTGAAAAAACAGAGGGGAAGGTGTTTGCATAGTTTATAGTAGTGTTCTGGGCTGGGTGGTCTGCTGCCTGTGTAATTGGCTGATTCTGATACATTTCACCTGCCAGCTATGCTAGTTCTCCTTGGTTACCTTCCTACTGCTGTTTTCTCTTCCCATTGCCTTCTTGTTTAAGCCTGGGGGTGCACCACACAAGTAGAGTGCACAAATGTGAACACTGCTGCTGTTTTCTGGTTTAAACTTTTTTTCTGCCTTTAAAACCTGGTGCACAGCAAGCACACCCGCTTAGGCATTGTAAAGAGTGCTAGGCAGGTTTAGACACACCCCCTAGCTTAGCTGTGCTAAGCTAGGAGCAGACCAGAGCCACAGGGCTCCAATCCGCTTACAGTATGCCTGACACCCCCCCTCACGTGCTGGGGAAAATTGGGATTCACTATCCTCCCCTTCATTTCCATAGGATTACCTGCTAATGCATCTTTACATGTCTCACAGTGAGCCTCCCCCCTTAGCAACCACTACTCACTGGCCATGTTGTCTTCTGCCTGCCATTGACTTGCATGGCAGAATACTGATTTTAGTTAGAATGCTTAATTTAGGTTTATTTTGTTATTTTCCCCCTGATCCCATTTGAGCACCGCTGTCCTACGCTTAAACAGCCGAGATTGGCTAAAAAAAAGTTGATTATTTTATTTTTTTCACTGTTTGCAATGCCAATGGCTTTATACTTGGCATGCTTACTACATGATATGCAGCCTTTATTTGGAGCTGTCACAGCTCCGTTTTGGATTTTGCAGAAATGTACTCGGTTACTAACAGAGTACATTTCTGCAGATTGCACTAGTCCTGCACGGCTGGTTTCAAGCTTCCTGGATTGCTAAATCACATCATTTACACAGATTTCTCCTGCAAATGGGGTGATTTGCATACAGGGGCTTAGTCCATGCAGGATTAGTGCAGGAGCGCTCGTGGATCGCACGGCAGGCATATTGCCTGCTGGAGCTCCTGCACCGATCTTGCACACCGTGCAAGCTTTAGAGAATCTGGGGGAAAGTAGTAATATAGAAAGCTAAGCTAAGTTAAAATTCATTAATCAACATCTAACAATCATTATTTTCTCCATACAAATGCTGAGGTAATAGATGTGTGACACGACTGCTCCAGTGATGACTATGAAAACGTGAAATGGGACTTGGCCCAATAGCACCAACTCCTATCACAATCCCCCATATTAATTACTTTCAAAGCATCATTCTTTGGCATTACATCCACTTATAAAGTCAAATCAAAGCAGCCTAGAATTTACCCATAAATCCTTATACATCAGTCAAAGACTAACAATAACACCTAAAAATCACCAGACCCATTAATAAGTCTTTAAGCAGTCAACTATACATCATTACATACTCATATCAACAATAAAATTTTACTTATATAATCAGTGAACCACCCCAGTCTTAACAGTTAAATTCTTCGTAAACAGCATTAGCAGCTTCTTCAGTGGTCTGAGCATTTTAGAGAGGCCACTGCAAATTTTGGAATAAGAAGCAGCTGTGTATAGGCCAATAAAAGTGTCTCATCACAGCACCCACAATAATCCTAACACATTACTTAATACTGAGGTAAATTATTCTTACGTCATACCTCTTATTTCTGAGACATATCCATATTTAAGACCAGGTCCTACTCGAATAAAAACTCCCACAGACACCATCTGAGCTTTAGGCATCTACTTCCCACAAAACAGGCATATGGCTATTTTCAGTGTTCTACTGTACAGGTAGCTAGGCTACATGGCAGTCACAAAATCACTGCACAGTCAAGCATACACTCAGTGTATTTATTTGTTACTAACCTTACAGTCTGGCTATTTAATTACCCTTCTCAATAAACTTTGTTATGAAAACAGTATTTTAATATATAGCCAGAAATCAGAGTGACTTATTCAGTATAAATACAATTGACTGCCTTGACATTCTTCTCCTTTCAGCACTGTAATAATTAACAAGATCTCTGACATAACTGCAAGGCTGGAAAACTCAGCCCTCAAACAATATACAGAAGTCAAACATTATATCATAAATGAAATGCAATAAAAAATTGGTGCATCATGGATGTCTCCTCCTTAGCTTACTGTGTACCCGAGATGGTTTTCCAATGCAAAACCCTGCTTTGCATATCTCCTTATTAAACCATTCAGGTAACCATATGGACTATTGGGACCAGCTAAAGTGAGTCTTGACATAAGAAAACTGAATGGCCAGAAGAAAGAACTTAACATATATTAAGTTTAAGATGCCGTTTCTCGGAATACACCCTTTTCTCCAAGGTATGGCAATCTTGGAGTTGGTGTCTATAAGTTCATGGGGGGAGGGGGTGCAGGGGAGGGGTCTTGCCCCCCACCAAAAAAAAGTTTTAAGAAGAACAGAAATCTTTCAGATTTACTCTTCTCCTGTGTTTTCAGCCTTTTTTCGGCATGTTGGCACTCTGCATTTCCAGTGCTGATATTTCAATAGGGAGCCAATAATTCAACCTCAGAGACTCACCAAGACATTAAATGTCACTATATTGATACAATACAATACATATACACCATATTTTGGAGCACTTCATGCCTTACCCATGTTATATCTCCCAGGTGCTCAGTGTATCTGAAACATTATAAAAATGATATTGGTTAAAGAACTACCACATCCTAACTGTATGCTCTTTCAAAGTGATAGATATTATAAAGACGATTGTGGTGTTGTAATTTTGGTGTAGGACAATTTCACCTGTTACTTCTGTCCTGTGAACTCCTAACAATTACTAAGTCATTAAGTGATTATACTTAATGCCATTCTGTATTAATAAAAACATCATAAAGCTCTGTTTATACGCAATGCTGTGTGATCAAGTGATCTGTCCATGTGATCCATTCTGCTGACCATTCAGTCACTGACCCCTGCACCTTCAACCTTCCTTAAATCCTAGACTCTATATATAAAGTAATTGTGAGATCAAACAGCAATGGAGAATGTAGGAAATGTCTATATCCTCTCTTCACTGTTCCACAGTCTTCCACAAATGCACTGCTCCCTGTCAGTTAAACAGTAGGTCGATAATAATATTCTGATTCAGTTACTGTTGACCAATATATCAAAAAACTGAGTGAAACCATTTACACAAACTCCTGTCTCACTACATAGAAGTTCTGAAGAGGGTGATTAATAAATTAATACACATAGTAGAAAGCAGGATGGGAGATGAGCAGTTTGGATTCAGATCACAATGTAGCACAGCTGACTTGATGTTTGCAGTGAGGCAGATAGTTCAGAAGACGCTAAAGGTAAGTAAAGAGTCCAAATGGGCATTTCTAGACTTGGAGAAAGCATATGACAAGGTCCCATGAAAGCTGATTTGGGCAGTCCTGAGATGGTTCAAAGTTTGAGAAACATAGGTAAAAATACCACAAGCTGTTTATAATGACCAAACACACAAGTACAAATAGTGCTCAGACTCATAAGAAGTGTTCCTAGTAGGAGTTGGTGTGCATCAGGGTTCTGAGTCCATTGTTTTCATCCTGGTAATGGACAACATTGCCAAATAGGTTGGAGGAGACAGACCTGTATACAGACTATGTGGTATTACAGGCAGACTCTGAACAAGAACTTCAGCAAAGGTTAGGGCAATGGAATGCAAACCTGAAGGCACACAGGATGAAACTGAGTACAGATAAGACAGTTATACTGGCAGCAAACAGGGAAATCAGAAGAAGATGAGAAATGAGATAGAAGGGAAATGGTGAGACAGGTTAACAGTTTCAAGTCCCTGGGCAGACGGCTGAGAGGAAGGAAGTCTGAATGAGAAGGTCAAAGTTAAAATCAGAGTGGCTGCAGCCAACTGGTACAGAGTGTCATGGGCAGTATTTGACAAAAGAATAAAAAAACTTTGGTAGAACAACTCCAAAAATGAATAAAACCAAGAATATTTATATGCATTTAAATGTCTGAAGCTTATGTAACAGGTATAAGTTCACTGTCTTTATTGCTTGATAAGGGGATCATGTGACTTGTTGCATTTTGTTTAAATAATATGACTACAAACATTTGGATTATTCTGAAGATGTCTCATTTGTACCGGAGACAGAAGAGCTCAATGTTTTTCTTTTTTGGTTACTTTCTGAGTGGTGGTCATTGGACAGTTTGTTTGGTTTTCTTTGACAGAAGAATGACAAAGACACTGAAAAGTAAGGTGTACAAAACCAATACATAAACCTGGGCAGAAATGTCAGTGCAGTTCAGAAAGCTAGAGGTGATGGAAATAAAGTAACTGAGATAGATGGTATGATGCACACCATGGGGCAGATGAAGACATGAGGACATCAGAACAAAAGCAGGAAAACAGAATACAATCTGGTAAAGATGACAGGAAGAAGGCAAGAGGAAATGAGGGCACCCAACAAAGAAATGGATGGAATGTGTGACAGAAGACTTGCGACAGTCAAGCATGACTGTCAAAGAAGGTAGGACCATGGCACTGAAACAACAGAGAGATGGCTACAGTTGTCACAATACCCCAATCCCATGTAGAACATGGCAAAAAGGGAGCTGATGATGACTAAGTAGACAACTACATCTGTATCTGCATTGTTGACTTGTTCAGCTACGCAAAATCCAAACAAAGTCAGGTTTGAATTGTCTGAATATCGGTAATGTTCCTCTGGACTCAGGTTAAATAAATTCAAAACAAAATGTGTGCTGTTCCTAGTATGAAAAATAAGGCAGTCAGTGTGATATATTCCAGATCACAACCAACAATGGAACTCCAGATAAGTGTCACTATAATGAAAACCCTAAGTGTTCTCTGTAACTATAAATTAAAATCCAAAAGATCATATCATTTCCTTAGTCAAAATGAAATGAACATCTCAGCTCAGTGGAATTAAATTCCATTTGACAGTTGTTTCACAGCTAAAACTCATGAATGTGCTTCTACTGCCTAAACTTTTGTACGTCATAATTTTACTTAAATTTTACATCAACATTACCTCACAAAATGTCTATAACAGAGCTGCACAACTTTTTATGAAATAACCATGGAAGGAAATATGTTGTATTTCTCTAAAAGTGTCTGTCTGCACTTCCATAAATCTTTTTTACACTTAAATTTTCTGTTATCATCTTGTTGTTAAAGTCACAAGTAGCTTTGAAAAAGAATGAAACTTTATGTTTTTGCTGTTTTAATTTCACTGTTGGCTGGTTTACTTAATGACCACACCCAGATAATGATTTCATGATTTCATAGTAGATACTGAGCAGGACTTAAATATACTAGCAAAGCATCGTGGGTAAGCAAACACAATTTCCTTTTAGAGCTGTTATTTAGTTACTTGCTTACATATTATATCATTACATATGTTAATCTTCAATGTAAGGAGTTCCAACTGCAAGACATAATTGATAACTTATCTTTCAAGAAACAAAGCTTTGTGGTTGCTGCAAATATCATTCAGTAAAAGTTGTACAACATTCAGAAATGTATTATCTATCCTATACCAGGTATTTTATATGAGACTAGTTAATACTGGCTCTTCTTGCAAATTGCAGGATTTAATTAATATTAAAGGATTAATGTCAGAACAGCAACAACAGTTTAAATGACTGTCAGTCTACTAACCTGCTGAAACCACTTTCTGTGAACTTCAGAATAAGGCATTTTTGCGGGAGGGCAAGCATCCCTGCACGCCTCAATGTGGGGTATATACCCCCTATACCCCTAAATTTCTATATACCTACCCTGAGGTCATATAACACTGAAGAAAAAAAGAAAAGTCTACTGTTATCTAAAGTTGCTGATTTAGTTTGGAGAATTGGTATTCGATTAATGTGTTGTCATCCTTTTGACACTCATAAAAACGATGCTGGACTATTGTCACTTTATTACGTTCAATATCAGACATCACTGGCTATATATTTAAGTTATATGTGTTAACTGCAAACATCTGTGTAAAATGAGGACAGTATCTTTATTAAGTTGAGAGCAAAAAAAAAAAGAAAACGTCATGAAGTTGAGGACCACATAAAAGCTCTTCAGTACTGAAATTGTAGAATCATCTGCTATAGTTTTTGCAAGCAGCTTACTTCAGTTATAATACTACACAGAAAAAGCTTCAGCCATGACAATAAATACAGTATTAGCATTCATAAATGAATGCCAGTACTGCATTCCTGCCCCACTGGCACCTGCTAATAGTACCCCATAAACAACACACTGCACCTGGTGCAGCCACCCCCTTTGCCTTGCTCTAGCCTTATTGTGTGTGTGTGTGTGTGTGTGTGTGTGTGTGTGTGTGTGTGTGTGTGTGTGTGTGTGTGTGTGTGTATTGTTACTGAATACAGTTTGTCAATCTATTGATTCTATGTTGTATTTTTCAATTGTAGAACCTGGGTGTTTTCCCTCTGGTCTACAATATAACACTGGAAATGTCCACCTGGTCATCAGTTTTCCTACCTAATCAATTCTCTTAGATTTGTACCTTTGAAAAGCCCTCTTTGTGCTTCTTGCTTTACTTCTCATTGTTTTCTTGTCTACAAGTTCATATGTGGCATTCATTTATTTTAAAAAATTAATAATTGTGACAACATTCCTTAAAATACTTACAGTGCATCTTATAATACATGTATTATATGGTACCGTTTTACCAGCATATCCTTCTGGTCGCAGCAACTAATGTATTTTACTGAAATTATAACATTACGGACAATAATTCACTCTTGTTTGAGCCTAGCAAAAAGCATTACAATCTATACAATGATTGTGTGCATGTTTGCATTAAACATTGCATATAACCAAACTGCTTGTGCACTGGTTATGTTTAACATATATATATGTACACATATGTATTGAAATATTCTGTATACTAAACTGCATATGTAGTCATATCTAATCATGCAGAAGAAGCATTTTGTGTTTCCATAACAAAACCATTGCAGATATATTTCTGTGAGCAACTAGAGAAACTAACTTGTTTCCTGTATTATGCAGGGTGCTGAAAACCCCACTTTTGAGATAATATGCTTGGTTCTACACATACACTGTAATTAGCATGCATGGCAGCTGGAAGACAGAATGCAAAACATTCACTAAAACGTAAGGAGGAGGAAAAACTAGAGAAGTGGTGTGCCAGAAGCCTACATGTTTATGCAAAACTCCCATTTTGTTATCTCCTACAAAGCAACTGTCCTTTGTCGTATGCTGTATAAACTAAATACATAATGAAAGATGCAGTATATAGACTAAAAATGTCCGTACAGGGAAGGTCTAAATGGATAGACAGGAGTATAATAACCATATACCATATTTTTTCTGATTTGTAGCTCTTTAATTTTATGTGTGTTTATGAACTTGTGACTTCAAGATTATAACAGTGCTACCCCTTCAAAAATTAATTTGTACCCTGTGGCTTAAGTAGTACATTCTTGGTAACACCCGTGAGATGGAGAAGGATATGAGAGAAGGAATGTGAAGTAAACATCAGGTACTGTTAGCTGACACAGGATAATGTAGATCTAAATGGACAAGAAAGAGGCAGGAGAACCTACCATTTACAGCAAATGGAAATAAGCAGTTAAAAGTTGATTCAAAGTTTGCATAGAGCAGGTTTCTAGGATGCCTGGCACAGGTGTAATAAAGGGTAGTTACTAGTGTACAGCAGGTTTTAGGATACCTAGCACAGGTGCAATAAATGGTAGTTATTAGTGTACAGCAGGTTCTAGGATATGTAGCACAGGTGCAAAAAGGGTAGTTACTAGTGTACAGCAGGTTCTAGGATACCTAGCACAGGTTCAATAAATGGTAGTTATTAGTGTACAGCAGGTTATAGAATATGTAGCACAGCTGCAAAAAAAGGTAGTTATTAGTATACAACAGGTTCTAGGATACCTAGCACAGATGCAATAAAGGGTAGTGGGGGGACTAGCACTTAAACAGTGGCAGACAGAGCAAATTATGAGACCTGACACACTGGATGATTCCATCCATTACATGCTTATATGTTTATTTTCCCTTTATTCTCTTTTATTGTTCTTCTATAATATCTTTCCACAGCATTGTATATACAGACAGCAAATATCTACATTTAACAACGTTTTTTGAACATGGTTAGCTGCCTGACACATTTCACCTTTTGGTCTTTTCCACCAGTCATCTTTTCCTCCCCATACCACCAAATGTGCTACCACAGTACACGAAACACTTCTGTAAGATCCCATCATTCAAAAAAAATATTATATTTAATAAGTACCTATCGTATTTCTCTCACCCACCCTTTAACATTCACTTCTGCCTAGTTACTTCCTTAGCCACTTCCTTGCTTACTCATCTTCTCCAGTCTCACCCTCCTTCAATCAATAAGCATCACATTTATCCACCTCCTTCCTCCCCATACCCCTTTTTCTCCATCCTCGACTCAAATTCTTTAATTTTATCTGCAAATATTCCCCACAGCCTATGCACACCCAGTACGCCAATGTCTGAGCACTTTCCATATTATACCCACTTCAACTTACCATGTTCTATGAAGTGTGTTTCTTTTCTCCCCCAGTCAGTATATACAATTCTCATTATTCCTCCCACCTCCATTGTTGGGTTCCACATTCTATATGAAACAGACAAAATTCCTGTCCATCTTGTGCATCTTTTCAATATATTTCTCTCCAAACTTCCAATGTCTTTTAAGCTCCATCACCATCCATCACATATGCATCTGGTCTGCATTACCTTCAACTCATCTCTAAAATTCCATTATAGCCAAGTAACTTATGCATTTCATTAGAAACTGGACATAAACAAAAAACAGATAAGCTTGCAATTTCTTGTAAAACTACTTCCAGTATGGTTTGTGGAAGTAATGACTGTAATGTACATACTTAGAATGGTGTAATACCATTTGTATCATGAGACAGGATGTACATTAAATAGAAAAATGTACAGAATTTAAGGTTATGGAGGATATCTGACAATTAATTTGGTGGCATATTAAATAAGGATAGCAAGCACAGCTAAAATGCAGTATTACCCAAAGAATGTCAGTATACCAGAATCATTCACTTGTTTTTAGCAAAAGATACAAGAAACATTTATGCTTACGAGTAATGATTTAACAAATGCATTTTTAATATGTGGGTATCTCTCTGTGTAGTTACTTATTTCTCTCTCTCTATGTATATAAAAATGTATAGCAGTGATGATCGAACCGACAACATGCATTAACATTAACAAGCAAATGTTGTCAAGCTGCACATGTTCCAAGCCTATTCCTTGGAGAATGAAAATTTTAAATCAGTGTTTTTGCCTGGAGTCAAGCCCCTTTTGCACCTTCACATCCCATGCTAATTATTTATTCCAACTTTGAGATTGAACAATCCACAGGGAAATGGCATATCCCCCAACCCTGGGGACTGTGCAGTCTCACACATCTGTCGACCATCTGTATTGTCAGCCAAAGTGTATGAAAAATACAGAGGTCAATTTAAACAAAAATTAATTAATGGCAGTGAACCCATATAAATATATGTACCCATATAAATATATGTAGCGGTATTCACAGATTTGTGTCATTTGATTGAAAAGTCATTTGACTTAATCCTATTACACTGACCACAAATGAAAACTCATTTAACTGAATCACAGTTGGCAGAAAACATTATACACAACACATAAAATATAAAAAATGTTTTGAGTGGGCAAGCCTCCCTGTATTACCCAAGTGGGGGTCTCCACCCCCTGACCCATTTTTAGTTATACAGATTAAATCCATGATCATGCAACCATGGAGGAAAGAAAAAAATGCCACATACACAGAGTTAAATCAGTGCTTGTACACAAACCTACATATCTATTGATGTGGGAAATAATGGTGGCCACTGCCAATCCACACATGCCCTTCATGACTCACTTCCCTAATAACTCTTATGATAAGAAATGACATCACAACGTACTTTCTGTACACTCCTACACTTTTCTTGAGTCTTTCAACTGAGTTTTCAATCAAATGGGCTTTTAGTCAGTTGAGACTGACCATTTGGGATTCATTTTAATAAGAATTCAAACAAATGATAAGAACCTACATATTTCCATCTATAGATATACATATAGATATAGATAGATCTATGTATATGTATATATATATATATATATATATATATATGTAAAATATATATCTAAAAATATCTATATCTATTTATATATATATATTCACATACAGTGGATATAAAAAGCGTGCACAGCCCTGTTAAAATGCAAGTTTTTTGTGATATAAAAAAAAGAGACCGCAATAAATCATTTCAAAACTTTTCCCACCTTTAATGTGACCTATAACCTGTATAATTCAATTAAAAAACAAACAAATCTGTTAGGGGAAAAAATATAAAAAATAAAAAATGTACAGTAAGCTGGTTGCATAAGTGTGCACACCTTTAAACTAACACTTTGTTGAAGCACTTTTTGATTTAATTACAGCATTCAGTCTTCGTGGGTAGAAGTCAATCAGCATGGCACATCTTGACTTGGCAATATAAGCACACTCTTTCTTGCAAAAGTACTCCAAATCTGTCAGATTGTGAGGGCATCTCTTATGCACAGCCCTCTTCGGGTCATTCCACAGATTTTCAATTGGATTTAGGTCTGGGCCATTCCAAAGCTTTAACTTTCTTCTGGTGAAGACATTATTTTGTTGATTTGGATGTATGCTTGGGGTCATTGTCATGTTGAAAGATGAAATTCCTCTTCATCTCCAGCTTTCTAGCAGGTGCCTGAATGTTTTGGGCCATAAGTGACTGGTATTTGGAACTGTTCATAATTCCCCCCACCTTGACTAAAGCCCCAGTTCCAGCTGAAGAAAAGCATCCCCAAAGCATGATATTGCCACCACCATGCTTCACCGTGGGGATGGTGTTCTTTTGGTGATGCGAAGTGCTGTTTTTGCGCCAAACACCTTTTGGAATTGTGGCCATAAAATTCAACTTTGGTCTCATCAGACCATAACCATTTTCCCACATGCTTTTGGGAGACTTGATGTATTGTTTTGCAAATTTTAGCCAGGCCTGGATGTTTTTTCTGTGTAAAAAAAGGTTTATGTCTTCCAACCTTACCTCATAGGTCAGACATATGGAGAGTACGGGAGATTGTTGTCAAATGTAGTACACAACCAGTACTTGCCAGAAATTCCTGCAGCTCCTTCAGTATTGTTGCGGTCTGTTGGTAGCCTCCTTGACCAGTTTTTGTCTTGTCTTTTCAACAATGAGATCCCTTTGATGCTTTGTAATCTCTCTGCGAACCATGGCTTTTCCTGTAGCAGGCAAGTGAGTAAATGTCAGGAAAATCCTACTAAACAGCCATACTTTATTTGGGGTTAATCAGAGTCTCTTTAATTGATGGCAGGTGTGTAACCAAGAAGACTGAATGCTGTAATTAAAGCAAAAGGTGCTTCAACAAAGTATTAGTTTAAGGGTGTGCACACTTGTGCAACCAGCTTATTGTATGTTTTTTTTTTTATTTTTTCCCTTAACAGATTTGTTTGTTTTTTTAATTGAATTGTACAGGTTATATGTCACATTAAAGGTGGGAACATTTTGAAATGATTTACTGTAGTCTCATTTTTTATATCACAAAAACCTGGCATTTTAACAGGGGTGTGTACACTTTTTATATCCACTACTATATAGATATAGATATACACATAATATATACACATACACACACAGACACATATGTGTACATACTTACATACACATAGAAATTATATGGTGATGCACTATGTACTATGTAGGCACTTTTATTTTAAGATTAAGAAACAAGTTTTATAAAGATAGACAAAAACCTTGTTTTACCAACCAGTTTCCTAATTTCACAGTACACAACATTCAATGGAACTTATGAGGGGGTTCCACTTAGCAACTTTCTGTGTTTCATTTTACTTTATACTGCTGTTTCATATTTATTTCAGCAGAATATGGTAGCTGCATATGGTTTCAAACAATGATTTATCTAGATTATAAAAGATTTTATTAATTAGTTGTCTTGTGCGTAGTTTTCCAGTATGGTACTGAGACCACGTTCTAATCATTTGTTAACAGTGTTAGTGAATGTGTTTGGTATTATTTTAGTGGTTTAATGAGGGCATTTTTAAGATATGCTACTATTATAGTTTAGTTGTATTTTAGTTAGTTTAGTTTTAGTATCGATTTTTAATATTGGAATTTTAATATCTGATACAGTTTCAAGCTTGCTTTATCACCTGCTGTGCTGAATTAAACTCAACCTGCCAGGCATCTGTGAAAATGTGTTTTGATTCCTTATCACAAATTCATTCTTTCTTCTTTCTAAGGCATTCATATTGTCTCTTATATTTTGAGTTCAGGACATAGTGCTGAGGGAGGTAGGGAAGCACATTTGTCTATCTCAATTAAATAGTCATCTTCAGAGTAAACTGAAGTCTATTTATTTGAGATAGATGAAAGTGCTAAAACAAATATATTTACACAGTATTGCCCTGTGTGGTGTTTTGGGGGGTAAATAATTAATGTACTGACAGTTGCCAACATAAAATTTAAACAGACTTTTACACAGGAACAGTATGGATTTAAGCTGGCTTACAAAATTTCCACTGCTCTCTACATAGCTACTGAATTCATTTATCAATACACAGTGAAAAGAATTTGGAAAAGCTGTTTTCCACAACTTATATCCTGTTTTTGATCTGGCAGACCACCACTGACTAATTTACAAAAAAGTAAAAGGTTGGAATTATTCATTCCAACTTTTCTTGGTTTAAAAACTGTCTTTCATGTAAGACAGTCAATATGCTCCAATAACAACGTCCCTCCCACTACCAAACATCAAACCAGGTGTGCCACAGGGAACCTTTCAGAGAATCTCAAGATTAGCTAAAAAACAAATCTTGACCTGTTTACCTTAATGCTACAATCCTGAGCACTGAATGCACCTTCTCAAAATTAGGTCTTCCAATTTGCAACTCAATACCTGTAAATGTATGAATCCAGCCCACCTTAGAATCATCTCAATGCTTCTACCAAATGTAACTGTGTTCAACAAAACTCCATCTGAGACATGAATGTCCTTCGTCTAAGGTGTTTTCTTGTAACCTAAATATTTCTGACAAATACAGACTTTGCACTCAAGCACTGACTTCAACAACCAGTTGTTCTCTTCTTTTTTTAGGTTTTTATTTATTTATTTATTTTTAGGTTTCCCCTGTTTAAGAAGCACTGTTGAACTCCTCTCAATTTGTGCAAAGTTAGGCTGGAACAGGAATCCCCTAACCTAGCTTAATCATATTTGATAACCCTAGCCTTAACCCACACCCTGTGTATTAGCTTAAGAAAAATACTTAACTCTAAAAGTACCACTTTTCAGACAAATTTGATCTACAGGTACTATTAGTGGTTTTGTGTTTTTGATATTTTCTTGTTTGGCTGTTTATATTTTTATGTACCAGCATCATTCACTCTGTTTCAACTCTTGAGTATTTCTCTGGAATGTTGTACAATCATTATTTTGTTACTGATGTCCACTGTACCATCCTGAAAATAAAGAAAATGAATTGTATAATTTCAAAATCAGTCTGTTTTTACTAAGTGGATAGAACAATTTACTATTTCATTATTATTTAACATATGAAAACACCTTCATCCAATGGCAATCTGCAAATATGTAGGCTGTGTAGCAGTACTTCGAACAAGTCAGGTCAGTTCATAACATATGTAGAAGCAAGCTGAAACAGTTATGTAGATTGCAACAAATAAACTACAATGCAACAGAGTTTCTTTCATCTTTCAAACATATAATGATATTGCTCACTCAGAATGCAATAATGTTTTCAGTAATAGTATTTAACAGCAGAAAAAAGAATTCATGCAGAATACAGTGCAGTGTTCAATGTCTAGCTTTACTAAGCAAATCAATTTCTACCACATATAGGTAAGAATGTGGAAAATCAGATCAAGGCAGAAAAAATGTAATGCCCACCACCCACACTTTGTACAATATATCACTTTGAATGCAACAAAGGATTACCGTTTTCATTTCTGATTGTCTTTTGCTTCATACTTTATCCAGCAGGGTTAGACACCCAGTGGTGTAAAGCCTGGCCTAAATGATTGTCACGGCTGAAGTCACAACCCGACTTCATGTGCAAAAATGGGAAAAACAGGTTGTGGATGGATGGGTAGATTTGGTTCATACTTTCTCATTTTATTGACAATGCAGCCTGAATTTGTCCATTTCTACCACAGTTCTGCTTTACTGCAAGTTAACTTTTAGTACTGCCAGCTTTATTATATTTACACTGTCATTCTTCCTACTTGCTCTCATTTGAATAAGGGTATCCATTTCCTTTATTCAATAGCCAGAGTTCACAAAACAGCTTAATGTAAGAGGTCAGCTACAGCACCTAGTAAGCTGAATAATAAATTTCAGGGTTTCACATAACATTCGACTTAAAAAAGTTTGGTAAACAGCATTTCCCACCATTGGTAGGAACTATCATAATTTAAGAACTTGAAGTTTGGAGAATTTATTATCATAGCTGTGATGGAAGGAGATACTGCTAGCCCAGCTAGCTGGAATTTTGTAAATAATTATATGTCATTTGCAAATATTAGCATGATTTATATAGAAGTGTGACAAAGGGAGATACTGCCAGCACAGCTATCGGGAATTTTGTAAATAATGATATGTCATTTCTGATTATCAACATGTTTCATATTAGATGCATGTGTTACAAATATATTAGAACTGTATGTCATGTATATCTCAAACTAGGTTTGCACAGACATGTGGTGAAAAGATATTTTATAAAGTACTGAGCTTAAAGATGTATCCACAGTGTGCCTGCTAGAAGAGAACATAAATGTACATGCACTATTTCAACTGTTTAAATGTATATATTTTAACAGTGGAAACTGGGACACGGAAGGTTAACTTCAGTCTAGCAAAACTTCAGAAAAATAGCTGAAACTAAATTACTTTATAGCAGCTACAGACACAATGTCTGTGCTGAGAAGCCTTCTATATTATCTTGGAAGTGTTTTATTGTTTTATGACTTCCAGTATCTGCCAAAGATCTAAGGAAAAGTCCTTGTCTATGTATTTCTATAGGTAGATGCTAAATGTTACCAGCTGCCATCAAGGGTTGTTTTGGGCCTGGGAACTAGGAGTCAGATGACAAGAAATTATGTAATTCTGCAAGCTATCCCAGCAGTAATATTTGAGATATTAATTTAAGAAGACTCAGATAGAGAGAGAGAGAGAGAGACAGACAGAGACAGAGAGAGAGAGAGAGACAGCATTCTGTATAATGTCTTGGACCTGACAACTAGAAGATCCATTCACCACACATCTGTCTTGCTCTAGTTTCTGGGGAACAGTACAATTCTCTTGGATATAGTTAGGAATGTAGCAAAGCTTATTTTAGATATTTTTCTTTATTTATTTGCAACTGTCCTGCAATATTGTTTTAAATATTTCCTGTAGTTTTGAACTCTGATATCACTGTGAATATGTACTTAGCATTGTTTTGTTCTTTTATTATTTATTACTAAATATATTTAAACCTTTCATTGTGGCTGATCTGTGTAGAGATATTTACGTTTTGAGAGTACTTACATATTTGGTGACACTGTGGGCCACTCCTAATAGCCTTGCTCTTGGTCAAACTACCATTTGTAATAATATTAATATTACACAGTAAGATTGGACACCCTTTGTTAAGGGCCTTACAGTAGCTGATAAGGAGTTGATTGGTGGCAGTGATAACTACCCTATAGTCAGGGAAAAAGGGGCTTAGCTATCTTTCCCAGGTGTGTGTGTGTGTGTGTGTGTGTGTGTGTGTGTGTGTGTGTGTGTGTGTGTGTGTGTGTGTGTGTGTGTGTGTGTGTGTGTGTGTGTGTGTGTGTGTGTGTGTGTGTGTGTGTGTGTGTGTGTGAAAGCTGCAAAAGCTGCATCTGGATATACTGTGTGTATACCTTGTCATTTTCTCAGTGCACTCCCCCCACTGTTGTCAGTGGTGAGGAATGAGGCTCCTTGATCACTGTTCCAGTGGTGGGCCATCACAATAGCATTTGGAGCAAACTACCTATTTTTCTCTCTCTCCCTGACACACACATACACACACATATCCTTAACTAACTCTAATTAGGGATCACATTTCAGTTTTATTTCTAAAGCAAATTAATATATATATATATATATATATATATATATATATATATATATAGCCCATAAATGATATTAATAGATATATTTTAGTCATTAAATTAAGCATCTGGAAAATTCATTAAATGCAGACAGTCCATCACCTCAATGTGTATTGCCATGTGATCATAAACAGGCAGGAGAAAAACACTTCCATGCACAATGATATATCAACATGGTGAGTAAAATATTATAAAGCTAAAGGACCATGCTTGTGGTATCAAACTCCTTTAGGCTGTGAGACAGCAACCATGCTGTTGCAAAGTTAGTTTAGAAAATCCAACCACCAGGGTAATACATAATGCAGTTGCACAGCACGCTACTGGAACTTCAAGACTCCTCACTGAATGTTCAGAGACTACAAAATAGTAACTGCATCCTGCAAATCATTACAGCAAAACAGGATAATTGCTATTCCATCTAAAAAGTGTTTTTACGGGGGGGGGGGGGGACAAAGCAGAAAAAAATGATGTTACATCTACTTGGGGATGCTGCTATTTATTTATCTCTCAGAAAGCATTCTGCCTATGCTTGTGGCATTACACAGAGTACTGTTGTTTAATGTACCCAACATCCTCAGAACATTAATTCTTGTTAATAAATCAAATAATTATTACAATGACTTGCTTATTCTCTGTCACCACCTCTAAGGCATGGAAGAAACTTCCAATCCACATCATGCTTTTAAATAACCTGCAACAATTCAATTCCACTCTAAAATATCACCTGACAACAAATAAACTATAAGATGTACCACACCTATATTTTGAAGTATAAAATACTAACTATGTCTGCTAGTCCACTATGGATACTATACAAGGGTATGTATTAATATATATTGTTTTTGATTTTACTCACAATATCTTGAAAACATGCATTTCCTTAACCTGATATGCTTTGTAAATAAAGTTTGCTGACCACTGGCTTTGAAATACTTTGCAAATAATGTCTGTTAACTATTTTTCTTTTGAATGGTCAAAAATGTGTTTCTAGGCTTATTTTGGAGCTTTTCTCCCTAGGCTTCCACTTAAAATTGGTATTTCAGTGTCTAGATGGAATTTGTCTGTAAACAAAAGCAAATAAATAAATAATCACAGGCACTGCACAAAAACAGTCAAGGACTAACTACGGTAACATAATATATCTAACTTAGGTTAACGAATGTGAAGTGATTGCACTGAAATATTAAAACAATTATTATCTAGGAGGACCTAAAATGACATATGAAATCAGTGGTAAACATTTAACAAAAGCTTGGGTAGTTCCTCTACAATAACAAGTGAGTCTTTCTTTGCAAATCCCTGTACAGTTGTAGCTTTCTTCACACCAGGCCTTTAGGCATTCAACAAAAAATCATACCTCCAAAATGTGCTACATTTACTTGCCTCGTGTTTTAAACATGTCATTTGCCTTAATATTTAAGAATTAGAATGAGTAGAAAAGAGAATTTCCTCATAGCTTGCAAAGACACACTATACTAAAATAACTATTTATTTACTGACTTTTTCCACTTTTGTCAAACTATTAGGTATACCCAAAATGAAACTCTTTTTTAAAGGAGGTATATACTTTTTCCTTTGTGAGTTGATAAAGTAATGTCAAGACATTCAGACTTCATGCTACTAATTCTGACTTAAAATATTCTGGTTATTTTGAATCCTTACAACCAGGTTTCATTTCAAAATATTAATTGCTCACCAATGCACCCTAACCTAATATAGCCAGCAGTTTAGGCATACACAGGGCCAGTAGAGAGCACAGATCTAAAAGGCATGATACATGGGCCATATTTATAATGATTACATGACACTGACTATTAGCTCCTGCATGCTTATATGGATACTACAATGAATGCAGGTCATGATGATATTTGTTAGTACATTTGGCTGGAATTCATTAAGATATTAAATATTACCATAACACCTGAGAAATCAGTAAATCTCCAAACTGTAGGATGGCACATAAAGGAACAGTTCTAACACTGCAGCCAACCCCGTTGATTGATAGTTCCCTTATACTGCACTCAGTATGTAAGTGTAATTTGTCAGGAAAAATATCAGCAATCATAAAATAAATATATATATATTTTCTTCAGGTTATTACTTCAGGTCTTTGCACAAGCATTACAGTCCACCAATGAAAGACTTCATTCTGTGCTTTCTGGATATTGCAGATGACACAAACCTTCATTCACAAACCTCTGTAACTATAGAAAAGTTATTCAAACATTCTTACCAAGACTTCTAAAATACAAAGATATCACAACTGCTTTCATGTTTGTTTGTTTTTTGTCACATGAAATGTAATCATTTTGATAAACAAGTTGCCATAAGTGCTGCATTTTAGACAGGAAAGCCTCAAATTTAAGTATTCACAGACCATAAAGCCTCTCTACAAGCAGTTTTCATTCTTGAGTAGTTCCTATTATACCATGTCCAACATTCTATCTGACAACATTCCTGTTATTATACCATCTCCAACATTCTATCTGAAAACAGAGTGCTAAGTGACACCTATCCAAACACTGCACAATATAATAGCTGTGTTTCTAGTTAATGATTGCAAAGATACATTTCAAAAATGTTAGGGAACTAATAGAAGAATATTTGCAAAAAATAATCTTAGCAACATTATGAAATACTTCATTACATGACATTCTTATTATAATGAATTCCAAAGAAGCATGTTTGGGAATGTTCCAAGATTATTTCACTATAATATGGTTAAAAGCCAAACTACTGACCCCAAATTAATTAGTCTTTATTTCAGTATGTGAAACGTTTCCATTTTACTCAGTCAACTGTCACAAGCAATATTTAACATTACAAAATATATTTCAGATTTTTTTTTTCAATAGTGCATTCCCCTTTGGAATATGCATTTTACATGTTTGTGTTTTGGCAACAATAGCAAGAACATAGTAACTGCTGAGTTAATCGGCATCACTGTGCATAAAAAATATGATACAAAAACTGAAGCCTACCTTATGGCAGGGCAGTATGATTAGACACGCACATCTGGCAGCAAAACTGGTAAAAACTTTCTTGTAGTATATTCAGTGAGATAAATTTAAATATTGCATGCTATATATCTGACAAAATCATTCTACACTGTCCATTCTAGTTACTGATACTAGCTGCAGATTAAACAATGAGCACTGAAAAATGTGCATATTGAAAATCATATCCATAATTCTCAGGAAAACTGGGAAATTACCCTTTTTACCCAACTTAACCTCAGGATCATCATGCTCTCCAAATTTACAAATTTGTTGCCTTTACAAAATGTTTCACACAGAGAAAAGAAAACAGAACAGTAGAGTGTCTTACTTTGCAGAACAATACCAAAACTTGTTTGCAATTAGCACATCTAGAAAATTCACTGCTTTTGCCTTGTTTCTTCAGTGTTTAGTCATCTTTCTTAATTTATTCTTGCCAACCTCTTAGCTGTTTCTTGCATTATTCTGTGTTCATGAAATGAAATGTTAAACTATTCATAAAAGGCAATGTCTCCATCAAAGGCAGATTATGACCTTCAGCTTTATGTAGGCCTTAATCCAACAGATTGTGCTCCAATGGAGATTGTGAGAGAATTCTTCATTTCTGTCTCACTCTACTTCTAGAGGTGCCATCAGGTTCAATATGAGATAGGTAATACATTTACTAGATAATCACTGCAAAATCTGTATGATCAGTATTATATAAAAAAGACAGTAAAAATCACCTGAATGTAAAAATCGGTAAGGTGATTAGAAACCAGTGTAAAGTGAGACATGTAAAGATTGTTGAACTCCACAGCTAGTGGAATTGAGTAGAAACTGATCAATTTGGTGTTTAATTTTAAGGGAAATTTCATCAAAACACCAAAAGACTACTTACAACTGGTCATGACCGAAACCATTTTTGTACCTTTCCAAAGAGGGGAATAATGTATTAAAGAAAGATCTGTGGTAATTTCATTAAGATCATAAATCCTTTTACTACATACATTAACAACACCAGTTTATATTTGTTTGACATCAGAATTAACTGATTGATAAAACTGGTAAAAAAAATGCCAAGCAGTCAGTTTAGGTTAATTTGAAGGACTCCTAAATTTTAACTTGATAACAAAGTGAGGAGTTTTGAAGTGAAAAGAGACTCTAGGGGAAAAAGATTCCTCATCTGTAGAACTCCAAGAGTTGCTACTTAATGTAGATTAAAACTACTTGTAATGTAAAATTAAGTTTAATAATTTATTTAAGAAATGAATGGTCATTTCTTAAATTATAAATGAATGGTCATTTATTTTTTGTGGGCAGTAGAAGCAATGCCAACACATATAAAGGCTAAGTGAAGAAAGTTTAATCTGACATGTCTATTATGCTTGAAATTTGCATTTTGAAAATTACAGGAAAACACTGACTTAGAAACATAGTATCAACTTGTGAATGATGCATGTTTGTGTACATATTATGTGTGTGTATATATATATATATATATATATATATATATATATACATATATATACATATATATATATATATATATATATATATATATACACACACACACACACACACACACACACACACATATATATATATATATATAGAGAGAGAGAGAGAGAGAGATGGGTGAGTGTGTTTGTGTATATTATGCACATATATAGGTACATATCTACCTATATACAATCTACATAGCTAAACATATATAGAGAAAGATAACTATGTTTTGCGTGTATTTGTATAGTGTTAATGGATTCAGGTGTTGAAATGTTTTGATTTCATATATTTGTTTATTTTTGTAGGGTACTTCTGAATTATTTGCCCTGCAGTAGTTCGTAATCCTAACACCAGGGACAGGTTGCTTCATTATCTGCTACACTGCTGCAACTGTCATTAAAACATTAAATAGTCATTTGGTTATTATGTTTATATATATATATATATATATATATATATATATATATATATATATATATATAATTCTTTTCAGCTACAAAACTTAAAAGCGCTGGCCAATGGATTTGATGAAATGGTTGAAAAAAAATAAACAGAGACATGAAATAAATAATAAGCGGAAATATCTTTGAAACAGTGACGGCAGTCCCGCAAAGCAGAACAGCATCTGATGACCATTCGTTAGGCACTCTGTTAATGGTCAAACTGGGAATAATCGTAGGGTGGTTTCCAAACTATAAACATGGAGTCCAAGCTGCTGCTATGTTAATTTATTCTTCCTTCAGTGGTACCTATGTTATACGATACGGAAAATTAAAATCCTGGATGTTCTTATCAATCATTTGCCGTCAGAAGTATGCAACAGACGGATGCTAGAAACAGCTAATCCTTAGTATAACAAGGAGGCACCATTTTTTGTATCAACATCTTTACTACTCCATTATTAACTTGAAATAAACATTATTTATACTCGCATGGAATACTGTATCTAACATTAACGCACAGCAGTGTATGTTGTTAGATGGAGAGCATGTACCTGCAACTTCATTCAGCAAATTATGTTCATCTACAAGAAAAAAAAAGGCATGGCAATATCGCATATGCAAGGTATTCCCCCATAAAGGTATAGACTTACCACAGCACTTGGTACTCCTGCTACCAGCGAGTAGAGTAATAAAGGCGGGATGGAGCTGCTCTCCTCAGGTCCGGGGTAAGGCTTGGTGTAGTAGGTGTCGAAGCAGAAAAATCCCTGGACATGCACACTGAAAGTGTCCGTGTATTCGAAGTAATACGCGAGCATCACAGTCCCTGCCATAATAACGAGCTGGAAATAAAGCATGATCGTGAGAGAAGGAAGATTCATTTAATAACTCATCCAAGGCACATCTGTCTTATTATTACACGCACGAAAGGCTTATTCCGTTTGTCTGCATTCACAGCTCATTTCAACAACTAGTCCTGGAAAAAAACACATTCTGCACATCTCACAACTCATTGTCGTCACCAGTTTGTAGCTGTTGTTAAACTGAACCTAAAACTTAATTAAAATGGTCGCCTGAACACCTTGCCAGAGAATTAACATCTCACGAAGAGCCAAGTATTCCTACTTTAAGAATTGCCTTCAATGGAAATGACTGACGTCCCTCTCCAGATCCAGAGGCAATCCATATGAAAAATCTCGTCTTAAACAGGCAAAGTTCATTCAACAATCTGCAAATATCTTTCCTGAAATGGTCACCAAGGAATTGTACTTTCCATCATGTTTGTATACAGGCGACTTTCTTTGTTTAATACAGTTGCCAGCGGTGAAACACTAGTGAGAAATAACAGTATTTCCCCGTGGGGGGAGTGGGGGAGGGGAGCTCCTTTGGCTATTACAACAGGGCATCGCATCTGCTGGATCCGTCCAAGGATTCCGTAAACTACAGTACAATACATGCATCACTTCCATAAATTATTTCTGTATTCCCCGTCCTGTAGACAGCTGAAGACTAAAATTACAACTGCTACAAGCAGAATGCAACACACTGCAAATTAAAATAGCAAACATGGAGCGTTTTTTTATTTTTATTTGCAGTACATATGTTTACCATTTAATACTCAAGTTGTACCTATTTCACATAATCTGCATGCAGGACCAATCTGGCTGGCCGCAGGTATTATAAGTCCGGGATATACAATTACACCAGATGCTGTGATGCCAGAAATAAAAAGGGTTGCAATGTCAGCAACAACAGCTGCAGCGCGAACAGGCATTGTGCTGAGTTTCTGGCAAAGCCATTAAAGCAAAAAGACTGCAAAATAAAAGGTGAAGTAAAGGGAAACATTTCAGAATTATTTTGAATTTCTCATGAAATGTTAGTAATGTACTTACATCGGAAAAAGAAACTACTATAGCAAGCACTACCTTCCATTACCAAAATGAGGAACACCAGCCCTCATAATGTGGAACATGTGAGTAAAATATGGAACACATACTAACGGGTTACTAAGAACTTCGTCTAGGAAACTCATAGGATGGCTAAAATATGCTGGTTTTACTTATAAAAATATAATTTAATGAATTAACATGATTCATTTTATTTACCACGGATATCAGTTAAACATTCCTAACACATAATGTGTATCACACTCTTTCAATGTGGAACATGAACTTTTAAGACCCCAAATGAAGTATGTTCCACGGATGAGGTGCACTTACGAAGTATGAGCACTATCTCGGAATTTTCATTCTTAACGAATTACCGACTAGGCATAATAAAAAGATAGAAACGCTTAAAGTTTGTTACAAAAACGTATTTGTTACACAATTTTTCACACTGCAAATGTATATGTTGCAGTACTCATGCTTCCACATTTTAACTAATGTTATCAGCCAACCTATTTTCCTACCAATTACTCCATACTTTATATTATTTAGTCAAAATACAAATAATTTCACAATTGTGTGTCAGTGTGTTACTACAACCCTCTCTGGAAAATCCTTAAAAGATGCATCCATGCTCAAATTATGTCTCATCTTATCAATAACAATCTACTTTCCAAGTCACAGCATGGCTTTCACCCCTACCACAGCACCTCCACCACCCTTTTATCCTTCACTGATACAATCAACTGTTATAGGAACAGTGCTCTTACAGTCCCTCTACTTTCCTTAACCTGTCAACGGCATTTTACATGGTCTCTCACTTCAAACTTCTAATTACTGTATCAGAATTTAACCTTAGCTGCTCCACTGTCATGTCAGCTGGTTCGAACCATATCTTACACGATGGAAACAAGCAGTACTATGGCAAAACAATATATCTCCTCCATTTCCTGTAAATTTGGGTGTCCCACAAGAATACATCCTTGGCCCACTTCTATTTATCCTCTTCGCCAACAGACCTTGTCCAATATGCAGATGACTCTGCCTTAATTTGTACAGCATTCTCTCTTCAACAATTATAGTTAATAACTCCAGAAGCTTTCTCAGAAGTGGAAAAATGGTTATCTGACTCACAACTCATTCTAAACCCAAACAAAATAACCAAAAGAATGCACAAAGGTGTAATCCAAGCTGAGACTGTTTTATTCAGCGCTTTCGTCAACCAACAAATTACTTTTGACCTCTTTAGAATGACACCACATATGAATACACTCTTTATATAGCCTAAATTGTTCATTTGCATATGAAACACCAGCTAATTAATCAATTAAAATAACTAACAAATTAAAGCACCATCACACACAAAATAAAACCTATTACGAAACTAGCAAACAATAAATGATAGTGGATAAAAAGCATTCCACTTGTGCAGCATTAAAATTGTATAGGTACATAAAAATGCTGACTGTTATTACATTAAACATGAAAATCAGACTTAAGCTTTAAATAACTTGCAAGGGATACAACTTCATTCAACCCTGGGGGACTTGTGGCATTGACCATAAGTTGCCACATTAATTCTTTAGTTTTTTTAGAGTTTTTAACCCTCCCCTAAACCTGCCTTTACAACTATATGAAATGATGTGCATAAATGACATTAGAACATTATGTAAAATCAAAAAAAGTTCCCAGGGGGAAGTACAACTTGACAGAAGAAGAATATAATCTGTTGTCCAGTATTTCCAACAACAGATTAATCAGTTATAAAACCTGATAAAGGAGGTGGGTTGGTGGTTATGGATCAACAGCGGTATGTGGACAGCATATTAAGTTTTTTGTTTGGGGATGGATATGAACATGTATCCCTTAATGAACTTAACATAGCTTATATGACTATTGATGTCACCCTATATGATCTTTTACTGAATGAGCAGATTTTAAAAACAGAATAAGATTTTTTGTTACAGAGTAGTCCTAGGATTCCAACAATATTCGGAATCCCTAAAATCCACAAAGATACCACCAACCCATCTCTGAGACCAACAGTAGATGCAAAGCCATCGAAAACTCTGACTATAGCCAAGTTTCATGATTTTCAACTAAAAACAGTCTTGATAAATTTCCACACATTATCAAAGATTCATGGGACTATTTGAGGAAGATTAAACAAGCTCTATATAGTGACAACATTATCTTAGTAACTATTGATGTAAAAGACCTCCTCAGTGTTATACCACACAAAGAAGGTATTGAACTTTTCTATGTCTTCCTTTGTGGGCACACTCACCACGTCCATTCTAGAATATTAACTTTTAGGACCCTGATGGAACTAGTCTTAGAAAACAATTACATCATTTTTGATGGACAATTGTTAAGACAGACATCAGGGGTTGCTATGGGGGCTGCGTGTGCCCCAGTGTTTGCAAACATTGTCCTGACACAATGGGAGTTGTCTATGGTTTTTCCATCTGAAGGATTCAAATTTTGTAAGTTCTATGGTAGATACCTGGATGACATCCTGATTTTTTGGGATAGTAATCAAGATCAGTTAAGAGAATTCTTTAATTTCCTTAACTCAAATACACCCTTTTTATATTTCACTATGGATACCAACTTGGACATTATTAATTACTTGGACATCCAGATTAGTAAGGAGAGGGAGTCCAAGAATTTTGCTTTGACTATATACAGGAAACCAACATACTTGAACACCCTTTTACATTTTGAAAGTGGACAACCCTGGCGCCAAAAAAGATCACTTATCTTAGACAAGGGGTACAGCTGGCCAGGATGGTTAGTGAATTAGATACATTTTATAAAGAAAGGGATGTTTTATTGGGTATGTTGTTGAGAAGAGGGTATCCTAAGGAATTTGTTGTGCCAATATTAGAAGAAGTTATAAATAAGAGAATATCTGGCCATTTTTACCCACTGTTGGGTCTAGGTACAAACAAGGAGGCACATGTGTCAGTGAGCAACAATATTACTCTAGGGTGTAATAGAAATAATAGTAACACATATAATAGTGTGTTGATCATGACATACAATCCCCAGTTCCCACACATTAGAGATATATTGATAAAAAAATTGGTTTATTTTAAAAATGATGAACAAGTGGGAAGTAAGACAGGGGACAAGCCTTTAGTGGTTTATAAAAAGGACACATGTATTAAGAATTTATTAGAATGGAAAAAAAGAGGGTGGGAGACACCAAAACAAAGGACTTATGAATAAGTGCGAACACTGTTCGCAATATAAGTACATCCTAGAAGCAAATAGTGTTAGTATCCCCCAATGTGGAACACTTAGATACCATCATAAATGTAATTGCGGGACCAAGGACATGCTGTATATTGCTTTGTGCCAGGAATGTCACAGATATTATATAAGGAAAAAAAAACCTTCAGGACACGTATATACCAACATGTATACAATATTAATAAAGGCAACATTAATAATGCCCTTGTAAAACATCTTAACAATTTTCCTGACCACAGTTTCAAATTTACACTACTCGAACATGTTGAAGTTAATGAGAGAGGTGGACCAAGTGAATTGTTTCTTGAGTACAAAGAATTAATGTGGCACATTAGGGTCAATGCCGCAAGTCCACCAGGGTTGAATGAAGTTGTATCCCTTGCAAGTTATTTAAAGCTTAAGTCTGATTTTCATGTTTAATGTAATAACAATTAGCATTTTTATGTACCTATACAATTTTAATGCTGTACAAGTGGAATGCTTTTTATGCACTATCATGTATTGTTTGTTAGTTTCATAAGATGTTTTATGTTGTGTGTGTTGGTGCTTTCATTGTTAGTTATTTTAATTGATTAATTAGCTGGTGTTTCATATGCAAATTAACAATTTAGGCTATATAAAGAGATTATTCATAAGTGGTGTCATTCTGAAGAAGTCAAAAGTAATTTGTTGATGAAAGCACTAAATAAAACAGTCTCAGCTTGGATTACACCTTTGTGCGTTCGTTTAGTTATTTGGTTTCTTTTTGAAAGTGTTTTGTGTTAAACCCAAACAAAACAAAACGTATGCGTTTCTTCCCAGGTAAGCCACCCCCCCCAACTTTCTCTATATCATCTGCTAACTTCACCATCATCTCTCCAGTACCTCATACCAAACTCTTAGGTGTTACTATTGACTGTTCACTCAAATTTGACCTTCATATAGCCCACACCATCAAAAAAGTTAATAAAATCTCGGTAGTCTTTATTGACACAACCAGTACCTAACAAACAGTACTAATGCTACCCTTGCAACTACTCATCTAATCTCAACTCTTCTGTATGCCTCACCTATTTTTACTAATCTAAAATAGGGTGATCTCACAAAATTAGAAAGCTGCTACAGTAAAATAGTCAAATTTGCTACGGATCTCAACTACAGAGAACACCATTGCTTAACACTCAAACACTTAAACTTGCTCGAACTACCAAACGTACTTAACTATAACCAACTTCTCACTCTTCACACTCTTTATTCACCAACCTGAAAAAATCCCCACTCTTCAGAATCCAGTACAACCTTATAATACCACGAGCACTCTTCGCACAAGTAATAAGACTCTGTCAACAATAACCAAAGTAACCACCATATCTGGCCAGCCACTCTATTCATTAAGTACAGCTAAGGTTTGATACACCTTACCCCCTGACTTAGGATCAATTACTGTTAAACATCACTATAAAAAATAACTTACATTTATTTATTTATTTCAGTTTGGTAACCAGGGAAGTCCACTGTGCCCAAGTGTGCCCATTTTCAGTGGAAGCCCAGGGAGAAAAGCTCCATAAAACAGTAAGGTTACAAAAGTAAGGAAGTTACAGAATAAAGTACAGTTTACAAAGATGTAGATTCAGTATCAGGCTTGATCAACAAAGATAATTTTGATATATATTAGATATAGATGGTTGTACTGTAGAGATTCATTTGAAATATACCTTCATTACAATTGAAGTGTAGAAACAGTATACATACAATCATTTAAAGTAAGGAAACACTTTACATGCATTCATTTAAGGTAAGAACCTGTTTACAATATTAACAAAGTTGAAATTGTTTATTGAGTAGCAATTGCAGAGAGCTTGAGTCAACTGAGGGAAATAGTTATTGGGATATTAGACAGATTAGGAACCTAGGAGAAAAACCTCCTCAGGGCATTTGTTAAATAGAATTACATAGGGTGAAAGCAGGTGCATTTCCATTTGGAGGACATGTGAGTTTTTAAGTTTTGTGAGTTAGATATTGTCCTAAGTGTGGATGGGAGAGAATTCCATTTCTTGCCTAGTGAGAATAAGTTGGCCAGCAGGTTGTTTAGGTTTGTGGATAGTAATTAGGTTTTGATGTTCAGATCTGAGAGGTCTATTAGGGGTGTAGGGGGGAAGGATGTCTGTTAGAGCTGGACATTTATTTGGGTGAAATACAAGTTTGTGTGCTGTGGTAAGTTGGAGGTAGTCTAGGTAATTAGGGAGTTCTAGCCAGTTCAG
Organism: Protopterus annectens; assembly: GCF_019279795.1. Taxonomy (NCBI): domain Eukaryota; kingdom Metazoa; phylum Chordata; order Ceratodontiformes; family Protopteridae; genus Protopterus; species Protopterus annectens. The sequence continues at coordinate 934,343,758 of NC_056744.1, forward strand.
AGAATGAAGAGTATGGCAGTGATGGGTAGAATTTTTATATCTGGTGGCAAATTTATAGATCTTATTATAGCAGTTTTCTAATTTAGAGGTGATGGTAGAGGTCAGATTAGCTAGAAGAGGGGCTCCATATAACAGGGATGGGAGGAGGTAAGTAGTAGCCAAAGTATGTCTAGTAGAGTTGGAGAGAAAGAGATTGTTCCTCTAAAGCATACCTAACGTTTGGTGGGTTTTCTTAATATTTTGTTGAATATGGATATCATACTTGAGGTATTCATCAATAGTAATGCCAAGAAGTTTTGCGAAGGGGACCACTTCTATGGGACAGTTGGTTTGGCTAAGGACTTTAAATTAATTTTTGTCATAAGAGAAAGTCTTAGAGGGAGAAAATAGTAGAATTTTAGATTTATTTGCATTTAGTGAGAGGTGGTTTTGCTGCATCCAGTTTTCAGTAATTGAAAAAGCAGTTTGGGTTTTAGTCAGTAGTTCAGGGAGGTTTGAGGCAGATCAGACTAATGCAGAGTCATCTGCATATTGAATAATTTTGGCATCAGGAATAGCAGAGTGAAAGTTATTAATAAAGATGTTAAAAAGCATAGGTCCAAGGATGGACCCTTGAGGACGCCAGTTGGGGTAGGTAGAAAGGAGGAAGTGGTGTTCTTCCATTTGACTGCCTGAGATCTGTCCGTCAGGTAGCTAGAGAACCAGGATACAGTATTTGGTAAGAGATGTAGGTTTGAGAGATGATAGATAAGGTGTTTATGGGAAACAGTATCGAAAGCTTTAGAAAGGTCGAGAAGAACTGTGGAAACTAAGTGTCCTGAATCTCGGGCTTGGTTGACAGTTGCTAAGAAGGAGAGTAGATCGGTTATAGTGCTGTGGCCTGGGCAGAAGCCATGCTGGGTAAATGTAAGGAGTTGGTTTTGGGTTAGGAAAGGCATAAGTTGGAGGTGGATACATTTTTCTAAGATTTTGGAGATTGGTGAGAGGAGACCAATGGGACAGAAGTTTGAGATGTTGGTGTTTTTGCCTCCTTTGTGGAGAGGAAGAATGTAGGCTGAATGCCATAGTTTGGGTACATATGATTCCCTTATAGATCTGTTGATTCTGATGCTGATTGGGAGTGCTATACCATCAACTGCACATTTTAGGAAGGAGGAGGGAATATTATCAAGAGCATTGGAGCAAGGTTTAAGTTTGGCTAGGAGTCTTTTTATGAGATTGGTAGAGACCGGTTTAAGCATTCTTGCTCTACTCCAAACTTTGCAACTGTCCCTCAACATTTCACTCACTCACCTTTCTCACTTCATTCCTACTGCTACTGGGAGAGTTTTTTCTCAACTACCTACTGCTGCAAATGCCTTAGCATATTATTCCCTTCACCATGGAGATATAATGCAGAACGTTTTATATTCTCACTGTATATTATTGATTGTTATATTCCTAATGTTCCTTCAGCTCGCTCCCTTGGATATTTTTTACTTTTTTCTCACTCTATATAATTGATATTATATAATCCTGATGTACTTTGTGATTCTTGCAATTGCAAAGTTTTGTCTTATTTGTGGAGCCTCCTGAAAAAGGACCTGTGTCTAGTTGGGCGTTCCCGGTAAACAAATGTTAACTAAATAAATAAACATGTAATAACAAAGAATTCAAGAGGCAAATATCCTTGTAATCCCTGCCACTGTCATTTATCTGTGTATTACTCTAGAATGTAGACACATGTACATACAGACAGACACCCACACACACACACACACACACACACACACACACACACACACACACACACACACACACACACACATTCACTTACATTTGCTGTTCAAAATACCATTGGACTTGAAGTGGTATGGCTGGGGTTTTCATTGCTATGGTAAAGTTGTTCAGCTCTCTCTATGTGTTTCTAAGTGAATCTATTGCTATTAGAAACTAGTTGCTTATGAATGCCAAGACATAGATGCCAATATCCTTGATTTCTTAATGCATATAGTTTTAATCTACCAATTGTGGACCCAGTTCACTAGAAATTTATAGCTTTATGGCTATATTAATCAGTATTCCTCTACAGGTAGCCTGTGAACTCATGCATATTAGACTGTTAGTTCTGGTCTTAGATTGTGTCATAGTACTTAATAAACAAATATCAGTCACATGGAATTATCTGACCATTTATGGAACACTACAATAATATGACCTTTTGAGTTCTTGCATCAGATTCCAGTGCTGTCTTGATGTTCATCTTACTTATCATTGCTGCAGTAGCCTTAGCTATATGGATTATATCCTGCATAGACAATAACAACCAACCAGCTTCCAAAGCTTCAGGGCACCTTCCACATACCCAAACTGTCAGTCAGTTTGAGCTGAGCTGACTTAAAAAAATGAGTTTGGGTGCCAAGTCCTTCAGAGCCTTCCTGGCACTGAAGAGTATGCGCCTCTGAGGCTTTCAAGGATCAAAAGTTGGCTTGTGATGTTCCTTTTGGGTAGATAAGTTCCTTTGGGAAAATCCTTCCATTTAAAAAAAGTTTGTGTTTGGAATCTGTGTTTTAACAAACTGTCATGAGACTGTATTGTACTTTTAAAGAGAGTGCTTTTTCCTGTCAGTTTAAAAGTTATTTAAAGTAACTTAATTTTTTTTCTGTGAAGCAATTGTGTTTATTTTACTTTTCATGGATAGTAAAGTATTTAAAGTGCTTTTTATCATATTTTTATGTGAAAATTTTGACTTTTAAAGATTTTTAATTTTTACTGACTTTTGTTGATTCTTTTCCTCAGGAAAGAGACACCATTTGTTGACCAAGGAACAAACTGCCAGTCTCATGGTCAGTCCTTCTTCCAACCACATAAAGAAAAAGTTAAGTAAACAGCCTTTACCATCACAGCAGCCCAGCAATTTACCTCAGCTACAGGTGACTGACTCTGCTGTGGCCATTAGCTGTACCTTAGACAACTCATCTTTTAACAAGGATCCCACTGATATAGCACTTTTAGCCACTATGGACAGGGAGTTAGACACATCCTCTGTGGCTTTTGGGGTCTCCACAGTGGGCAAGGGAGAGCCACTCATGTTGTTCTCCGGGACAGGGGACATTAAAGGCTTCACTGTTTTGTCAGAATGTTGTGCTCATTCCTGGGGAAGCTACTGTTGCCATTAATAAAACTGTCAGTCCAAATTTTCCTGTCAAAATAGAACAGAAAACTAAACACATATCTACTCCTCCTCAAATTTACTTAGTAGTTTACTGGATCTGGTTGTTCATTTCTCAGAAAGAAGTATGAGCTGTTACAAAAGGAATTTCCAGAACCTTCCCCCATTCTTTCAATTCTGTCAGCATTGGAGGATGTGTATGTATTACTGCCTGCAATTTTCCTGATAGTTAGCCACCTGTCCCTAAAAAGGTAGACAGGAGATATAAAATCCCTCAGTCGTTTAAGTTTTTATACACTCTTCCCAAACCTGACCAAGCAGCTATAGCTTTAGTTGATCCCACTGCTACCAAGCATTTAGTTAATACCAATCCTACTCTTTCTGATAAGGATAGGAAAGTGATTCATAAGTATGGGAAAAAAGCTTTTGCTTCTGCAACTTTGATTTTTAGAAATTTGAATTGTTAGGTTGAAATGTTAAAGTCTGTTGTAATTATAAAAGTATGAGGAATGTTTTGTCTGCAGTTTCTTCTTGCGAGGAAAATTCTACTTTAAATAAATTTGCTTCCTCAGTCATACAGGTCATTCTCTGAACCTCCCAGATGATGTTAAAATGATGCTTTAAATTCTTTGGACAGAAATTTAGTTTTTGGTCCCCTCTGCTATGGAGATAGTCAAAAAGTGTGATGAAAGGTTTAAGACGATTCAGGGAATCACTGAGATTTTTCAGCCCTCCTTTTCCAAATTTTCAAAAGTACTGTCTATCCCCTCATCCAATTTTGGCAAAAAACAAAATAAACAGTCTCAACAAAATGTAGGTAATCAGATGTTTAAGAAGAAATGGAAGGGGGTTTCAGAAAAGAATTCTGAAACCTCCCAAAAACCAAGGACAGTCCAACAAGTTAGAATGACTATTTAAGGAGCCTTGTCCCCCCACCCCATCCTGGAAGCTCAATTTCACTTCCAGAATGTCTGAATCTTCACTTTGACAACAGATAGTTTCACACAAATGGAGCTTGCCTGGTAAACTAATTTGTCACTGGGCTAAGCCGTTACGTGGATAAGGCTAAAAGGCTGGAGGATGAGGGGTGGCTGTGAGGTCACAGGATGGGAATACTCTTTGGCACTGCAGTTTGTCTTGGTAGGAGGCTGTGGTGTCTAGTTCCAGGTATTTTGTGTTCATAGTGGCGAGTATCTGCATTATTTTAATTCCTTGGCAGGAGGTAAGTTGAAAGGTTTACCTTAGGGTGAGGCTATACTTGGATGGCAATTTTTTCAAGTAATTTAGTGCTTGGAAAGGACTATTTGCTTAGCGGCTAGTGGAAGGCAAATCCAAACAAGGTTATATAATTAGGAAAGTCTAAACTTCCTTCATAAAGACTATAAGCCTGCAGCACAAAGGTATGCCTTTATTTGTGGCTCTGGGTTTACTTCTTGGTTAATTGTCTGGATTAAGTTTTGCTGCATGCATTGTTAGTGCAGTTACAGTTGGTGTTGATCAGTAAAGTTTTGTTCGAGAGTCGAGATTTTTTTAAGGTACGAGCTCTATATACTATGGATATTAATAGTAGGTAAATAAAGGCATTTTTAAGGAAACAGGAGCAGTGGGACAGCTAGAGTAATGACACTGGTATCTGCTTATCTTGTATAGTGAGCAGCATGGCTTTAGCATGCATTTGGTTGTTGCAACAGATGAAGTGATGTGATGAGACCATTGCATGAGGTTGCTAGGTAACAGCAACACTAATAGCCTGTCTGTTGCTGTACAGTAAAGTTAACAAGCAAAGGGAGGCAGACCTGTAGTTACTTATTCATGATCCACTCGTACATAGGAGAGGATCACGTGTGGGGTGGGGAAATTCAGTTTTTAAAAGTAATAAAAAATGTCTGTCAGTAGAATGCTGCTAATGCTGACTATGATGATGCTGAAAGTGTGGATGGGGATGGTGATGCTGACCCAAAGGCCCACTCTGTAGAGAAACACTACCCCTGAAACTAGGACTAATTGTGATGTGAAACATTCTGACAGAGTAGAGCAACATTATTAATAGAAACAGCAGGGACAGCCCCTTGGGGAAAAATAGCATCTTCATTTATCACTAAACTATATGGAGCCATGGCTGGTGACCAGGTGCTAAAACTACTCAAAGCAGATGAAGATGATAAATGTGGAGCAACTGTACCTAACCTACAACCATCTGTATAATCTAACCCAGCCAAAAGAGATGATTCTATTCTTAGTTTCTCTTTGCTATCATTGTTTTCTGGTATTTTTTTTCCTTGGTTTTCTTCAGATTTTTTTCTCATATTCAGACAGGATTCCTGCCTTATGATTCTGAAAAGGAGGAAGCTACTGTTTCTCTGAAGATTCTTGTTTCTCTTACTGTTGCTGCTGGCTCTGAAATTTTACTGACACCACAATCTCATACTGAATATTATGACCAGCTGAAGAAGGAAAAAGTCATGCTGACCCAGCATTACTGCCTCTAGCACCTGAGTTACTTATAAAGCTTGTAGAGTTAGATGATGCATTTTGACGATGGTGTGTAGGCTGCATATGATGATGAAACCTAACAGGGAAAGTCAGCTTGCAGCCATCATTATTTTGCATTAAGATTCCAAAACCATAATCCCCTATTTCCAATGGTTGTGATTCTGCACTATAAAAATACCACTACTAAAGCTTTACAGAAGAGCACTATGGCAAAAATGCTTGGGAACAGACAGGCTTATCAAATGATGTATATTTAATATTCTGCAAGCAGATAAATATTTATTCAATTTGCTGGAGATCAGTTCATAGGTGTATTCTAGGCTAATGGCCCTAGAGCCTTTACATGCCTATCCTATAGGATTGCCCTGGCATCATGCCAACTGACCTTGGTTCATAGGTAGGTACTAGGCTATCAGCCCTAGGGCCTATACAAGCCTAGCCATAATGATTCCCTGGCTATTGCTTCCCACAAATATTTACTTTCCTGGACCCCTATCTAGCAGGGCTACTGATGGGATCCCTGGGGTGAATTTCCTATCTCCCATCCAATCGCCAAGGTTCCTCTTGAAGAGGGCCATTGAGGCGCTCTGCTAGACATGTATGGGCAGCCTATTCCAGAGTATGGGGAGTCTCTGGGTCAGGAACCTACCCCTCCAGCATGTTCTATTCATCGTGATGACAAGGTTAAGATCCCTGGAGCATGTGGCTCGGAGTGACTGGGATTTCTTTAAGTGTAGCATGTCCAACAACTCTGGGTTTGACATGGCCTTGTAAGTTAGGCAGAGATCACCTCTGAGTAGGCGACAGAGTATAGCTGGAGTTTTTTAGATGGTCAGCATAAGGCATCTGCTTTAGGCCTGTGATTCTTTTTGTGAGGTATTTCTGCAGCCTTTCTAGTTGCTGCAGATGTCTTGTGAGGTACATACCAAATGGGGCATTGTATTCTATAATGGGTCTAATGATGGATGAGTACAGAGGGACAATGACCTTCTTTTTTCTGGATGGAAAGCCCTTAGTGATGAGGTGTGCCATGTAGAAGGATTTTCTAACTGTTGTGGCTATGTGGTTATCAAAGGTAAGACCTCTGTCCACCTGTGTCTCTAGGTCTCTTATCACACTTTTGGTGTTTAGTGTACTGCCACCTATGTGGTAGTTCACAGGTACGTGGTTTTTCCCAAAGGTGACTATACATTTTTTGGCATTTAGCTTGAGCCCATGGCTCTGGCACCAGGCATCTGTTTTGGTAAGGACCTTCTGTAGTATATCCACATCATTTGTGGATTCAATAATGGCTCCCAGCTTGCAGTCATCTCCAAACTTTGTAAACCACAGTCTCTTAGTGTTGCTCTGTACTTCAGAGAAGTAGATGCCAAACAAGAGTGGTCCCAGGACAGAACCCTGCAGTACACCACTTGTCACTTGTCTGGGGCTGGATTTGGAGTCGGCTACTTTTACAGTGTGTGTTCTATCAGTAAGGCAGTTTGCAACCCATCGAGTGACATAGGGGATTAATGCCCAGTTTAGTAAGTTTATCGATGATTCCAAAGTGGGGGATAGTGTCGAAAGCCTTGGTGAGGTCCAAGTAGGCTGTGTGAACCACCTTACCCTCGTCCCACATCTCTGGTGACTGATTCAAAGAATTCAATCAGGTTCAGGAGACAAGATCGGCCCTTCATGAGCCCAAACTGGGTGGGATCCAGTGTTTGAAGGTTGCCAATGTCTTTGTTTATAAGTTCCATGATAATACGTTCCATGGCCTTGCAGATCAGGCTCGTCAGACTGATGGGACAGTAGTTCCTGGGATCCAAAGTGGATCCCCCCTTGTGGAGTGGGATGACTGTAGTTGTGCGCCACTCTGTGGGCACAAAGCCTGAGGTGAGGCTATGATTAAACATGACACATTGGTGAGGTGCCAGTTCATTTTGTAATTCATGCAGTACACAGCCCGGGATGTTGTCTGGTCCCATGGATGCTGTATTCTTGGCTTTGGAGAGTGCGTTTTTACTTGAGTGGCTGTGATTACCGGAATTTGGCATTCTTTTGGTATTGAGATGGGTCCTTTAGTGGGTGAAAGGGGGGTGAGGTTTGCACTGAATCTATCTGCCAGGATATTGGCAATATCCTTGGGATCTGTATATCTAATGCCATTCTGCTGTAGCTCAGAGCAGATCTGAGTGTTGCCATTTAGATTCCTGACATAGCTACAGAATGCCTTGTGGTTGTCTTTGGAATCTTTGGCAATTTTGTTTTCGTAACTAGCTTTGGAAGATTTTATGAGGGATTTCAGCTTTCTACTGAGGCTGGTGAGGGAGTTTTTTGAATCCTGGGTTCTTCCTCTTTTCTGCAACAGTTTCTTCCTTCTGTTGTACAGCTTGTTTATGGCAGGGGATCACCAGATTGGCTTCCTTTTTTTAGAGGACAGTGTCTTGATTTTATTTGGGATGGCTCGGTCCATGCATGAGTGAATGTGCTCGTACAGCACCTTAGTGTAGGATTCAGCAGTTGTACTTCCAGTTCCCATCGGCATGGATGTCATGAAGTTTGTTACTTCTGACTTGAGAAGCATGAAGTTGGCTTTGGAGAAGTTATTTATGGAGGTTTTCTTAAAGGGGGGTGGGGATGGAATGTGGATGTCAACGATGATTAGCTTATGGTCTGATCTGACCAACAAGAGGGTGACCACTGGTGTGGAGCATTGATCTCCCATGTTGGTAATAACCAGGTCTAGAATATTGGTACCCCTGGTGGGACTATGAATTAGTTGCTTTAGGGCGGTTGGAATTTATGATATCCAAGAACCGTTGAGCAAGGGTGTTGGTACATGAGTATTTTTCCCAGTTAATGGCAGGATAATTGAAATCACCCAGTATTAGGGTGTTTGGTTGTATCTTAATATTTTCCAGTATGTTTAGAAAGGTGTAGTGAGAATCTTGGGGCATGGTGGGGGGTCTGTAGCAAGCTACAGTTTGTATTGCAGTCTTACCTAGTGTTAGATGCACCTGGAGAATTTCAGATGCATTGTGTTGGGCAATTAGCCTGGAGGTGTGAATATCCTTGGTGAATATGGGCACTCCACCACCTTTAGTGTTTCGGTTCTGGTTTGGTGGCCAAAACGTGTGGTATGAATTGTAGCCTGGTATTGCAGGGGTGCTCTCTGGAGCTTTAAACCAGGTCTCAGTTACTGCACAGATATCGATGTTCTTCATTTTTAGGAGAGCCTCGAGAGAGTGCATCTTGAGGTTTAGACTTCTAGTATTGAGTAACATTACCTTCAGATTTTGCTTGCCTGTACCCATTACGGTGGTAGTTTTGTCCTTTGAACCTTGTCTAAAAAAGGCACTATAGGGGTGGCAAAAGCCTTAGCCAGTAACCTGAATCCCAGGGGCGACAGGTGCAAACCATCTCTTGCAAAGCATCATGGTTTGTCGATCATGTCGTCCCAGGCAGACAGATACTGGATCCCCTTTGAATGACAGCAGAAACTTAGCCAATTATTGAAGTCAATCATTTTGTCTTTATACTGCAGGATGCTACTCAGGGCTAGGGTCATACCTGCCTGGGCTACATGATCCGACAGCTCTTCCATGTCTCTTTTCATGTAGTCCATGGAGGTACGTCTCAAGTCATTCACTCCAGCATGGACAATGACAGAGTCATATTTGTACCTGTTGTGGAGTGACTTGAGTGCATGCGTTATGTGGTGGATCCTGGCACCCAGCAGGCAACTAACTGTAATTTTCTCCTTGTTCAGCCTGGTGAGTGGAACATCAGTGTGCCTGACTATAGAGTCACCTATGACTAAAGTGTTGGGTATGTTGTCTTGCTTTAGGGGCTGCTGTTGGGTGGCACACTGGTGTTGTGAGCTATGTGACACTTTGGTTGTGTTTGGGGGTGGTGTTTGCATTTCAGCTTTGGAGATCCTTGTTGCTTGGGCAGGTTAATGTTAAGACCCTCCACATATGTGGGTTTTGTGTTGCTATGTGTAGGTTTGAAGGACTATGTGTTGTTTGAGGTTTTGTGTGGGTGTTAACCTTCTCCTCTTGACTGTCTAGCACAATCTTGGCTGGAGAGACCTTTGCTTCCAGTTTGGCTATGTAAGTGCATCTCTTGCAGGTTGTAGTGTTTGGTGGTAGGAGAAGAGGGTTGTCTGTGTACATGAAGCAATTGCTGCATTGCCCCAGTATACCCAGATTCACCAGGTGAACAAGAGAAATCACCGGAAGCTGACCCTTGTACATGCCTGGTTAGGTACTTTCTTTGTGTAGTACAAGAGCTGTTTTCCCTTACTTTTTGTCAAGGTACTTACAATTGTAGGCTGTTTAGTGCCTATGACTATTTTCTCCTTATTACCAAGAAGAGATGAGTGCTTGTAACAAATTAAGGCTTCCTAGTGCTTTTTAGTGAGCTTTAGAGCAAGTGCTAGCCACAGGTATACAGATTTTAGTGCTACTGCTGATAAACTAGCTAGTTCTAAGGGAAACTTTGAAGAGCAGACTTTCTAGCACCTGAAATAGTTTAACGTTAGCATATTTATGCCAGAAAGTTGAAAGGGACAGAAATTAGTCCAAAATGGCCAATAAAATTGCAATTTTAGAGCTGAAAACCAGGCCTTTACTGTTATGTAAGCAGTACAATGCCCCCGCTCTCACTGGTAAGCAGTAGGACCTCCCTCTACCACAGCAAGGTCTGAATAGCTCTGAACACTGAAACTAAAGTCCTGAAACCAGCAAAGCCTGGAAACCGGACTATTCTAGTAAGAAAAGGTGGGAAATTAGCAAACAAGATAGAATTTTTTGGGGGGTAAAATCAGGCTAAACAATGCAGTTATACAGTAAATAAGCACAGAAAGGCTAATGCACTTGAGTGTATAGCCCAGAATAATAAACTCAATTAAAACTTTGCAAAATTGGTCATTTTAGTCTCACATTTATTTTTTCTGTTTGTGCTTCTTCTTAGAATTATATAATACTCCTGTTTTTGTTCCTCATGCAAGTATCAGCTACAAATTAAAATTACTCCAGCTTAATAAAAAGGAAGATAAACATCTTGTTTTTTCTCTTGAGACTTCACCCTGACTCATCTATATCCATGACAATAAAAAGACAAAATAATCCGGTGAAGCCTTCATGCTTGCCACAGAATACCATAATGTAAAATAATTATAAATATGATTAAAATATACTTCAAATTATCTAGAAACAATATGTGTATATATATATATATATATATATATATATATATATATATATATATATATATATATATATATATATATATATATATATATATATATATATATATATATATATATGTGTGTGTGTGTGTGTGTGTGTGTGTGTGTGTGGTTTACTATCACGTTAGCGAATGGCAGGTGGTCAAGAGTGAGACTGTCAAAGTGTTTTCCAGTACGCAGTTTTGCAAATGCAAATACATCGACTACACAACATGAAAGGGGTAGTGTAGTCTGAGTATTTTTGTTCGAACTTTTGAGAGGAGATTGTGGTTCAGGGAGGAAAAGGGAATTAACCCATTTCCTTACTGTAGTGCGATCTTTAAGTTAGTAAATATAATTTGCAGGGGATGTGGGATGCAGCCCCCCACAAGGGGGAGTGCAGGGGGACTTGCCCCTCTGAAAAATAGTAAAATTCATGTGCTGTTGACTGTAGAGTGTCACAGTACTTTATGCTATATAGCATGTGTGACTGACACCACCTCCTGCAATGCTGAATACATCAAACTATAGGTGTCAATGTAACATATATGTATATATTTTCTCTTATATATGCATATATTTTCTCTTTAATGTCTTCCCTTTTTGGGTTTGCTGGTGGAAAGCTTAAGTCTGAAGCAGACTGACAAGTACTCTTTAAAATTAAATGTTGGCCATAAACTGGAAATATCTTTAAATATAAAATATATTGGCTGTTTGATGAAGTAATGTCACATGGTATTGTCTTTAAGGTTCATTACTTCACAGATACAGGGTCTACATACACACACACACACACACACACACACACACACACACACACACACACACACACACACACACACACACACACACACATATACAGTAGTTTTAATTGTCTTGTTACTCCTCTCCTCCTCTCACTGCCCCACATAGGAATGTCATCTCAATAAAAATGTTTTTTGCAATCAGGAGACGTATTAAAAAGCTAAAACACACTCCAGTAATTCAGAAGAGTAATTAACAATTCTTTTATTTCTTAAAAAAGAAATAAAATTGCTCTGTGTTTTTTGCTTGAGGGAGGATACCTTACCAGTATCAGTAACTTGCCTTTGGTGTCGCATCATGGACACCAGTCAGCAAAATTTATATCAACATCACTGAACTGAAAAGCAGACAGAGTTACTGTACAGGGAAGATGGAGCAAGTCTTGGAGGTTTGAAATGGTGTATATTTTTTGTGCTGGTGTATTGGTAGGCTGCTTTGATTTCCCATTAAATACAATAGTCCTCCTTGCATGTTTACACTTTTGATAGTTATTTGGTTACAGAATGGCATTGCTGCAATGTTACTTTGCCAGTTGGATTTCTCTTCATTAGCTCTACTTTATTCTTTAGTGAACCACCAGATATCTGGTTTGTGGGTTGGAGTTGCTTATTTTAGCGTTACAGGACTCTGAGCCTGAAGCATTTTTTCCATGCATAAATAAAACTAACACCCATTACTATCATCACACTAGATTGGCTCTTTTTCCAGTAATGGTTATTTAATATTTAGTTTTCCTCAATATAAGTAAACCATTCTGTGGTGACTGTTGATGCCATTCGTCCTCCAGATAGCTGGGCAAAAGGTTAACTGTCCATAGTTGGAAAGGTGGCCTAATGGTTAAGGTGTTTGCCTTACAAATACAAGGTGTAGGGTTTGAGTCTCACAAGGGATAATTAGCTAGGCTCACAAGGGCAGTTAGCCTAGTGCTAATCTATGAGCTCTATGTTTTGTTATATATAATTATTTAAGCATTTCTTGTTAACCCTATCTCTCCCTTACCCTTTTAATAGAAGAAAATAAGTAAAAGTGCACAATCTAATTTGTGACTATTTCTTGCTATTCTCTCTTTTTTTGGAAGAAGAAATTGGTATGTACAATTTTTTTGTTTTACTGTGAGTATTTCTGGCTATTTCCCTCCTTTTGAATTTATGTCTGTTTGTTATCTCATTCAAGCCTACAAATTTTTTTGTTTACTTCCAGTTAAAACCTATAATTCCTTATGGCTTCCCGTCATCTTGTGCGGCTGGCTTCCTTAAAATAAGGATCTTGCCAATTAATAATACTCAGCATTAGAAAGGGTTAGGGTGTATGTAATAAAAACAATCTGACAGCTATTCTGGGATGTCTTGCAGTGGACAGACAAAGCACTGTTCATCACTTTTTATTCATATTTTCATAACTGGGAGACCTATGTGTTGTTGACAGGCATATTGTGAAACATCATGGCGGCAGCCAGGAAAATACATTTCAATGTGTACCTTTTTACTGTAATGGAGGTTTTGCTATTTATTTACTAGTAATTATGAAGATATTTAGCATTTCTGCATATGCTTAAAATTTCCAAAATCAAGTGACTTGCAAACCGTTGTGTGACATCAGGAAAAACCGTAGATGATTAAGATGGCTATTATAGATATTTGTTCTTTAAATTGCAACTCTTGAATAATAGCATTTATATTGCTAATTACATAATGAAGCATATGTTTCCTGTTTTTGTAAATCTCAACAGGTAAGCACTGAGAGAAAAAAAATATTGCTGCCATGTCTGAGTAACAGTGTTCTGAGAATATAGGTCTAGGTTGTACAGTTTCCAAGATACAACAATGTGTTTTCGAAAATTTAGAGAAAATTATCACACTGAGTTGGTATGTATTATAATATAGTATTCACGACTGTGAATGCACTATTTATTATCATGGTTGATAACATTATTTGCTGATACATTGCTGTTTTTACTATGCTGATAGCTTCTACTGTTCACAAAATAGTTACATTTGTTTTCCTGTATTTTTAAGTTGATTTTCCAGAAAATGCTCTGTAATGTGAGGATGTATGTAGGGTGCTAGAGATGTAACATTCCAAAGCACAGACATCTTAATGTGGTACGTGGAAACTATTAGTCTGGATACTCAGGAGAGAGAATGAAAGAGAAAGAGTGAGAACAAGAGTTTATTCTGCATATGAATATATGTCAAGATAGGTCTACATGTACTGTAAGAGTCTATCCACCTACAACCCCTTTTCCCATTTTTGCACATGGGGTTGGGGATTTCACTTCAACAGTGCCAAACATCTAGAGCCAAGGTTTACATTGCCAGGTGGCAAGCCCTGCCGCGGTAGTTTTTCCACACCACACACTCATATGCACACTTACGCGTATGGCCAGTTTAGAGGATCCACTCCACCTACTGCATGTGTTTGGAATGTGGGAGGAAACTGGAGTACCCAGAGGAAACCCAAGTGAACACACGCAAGACATATAGTCTCTGCACAAAAGGCACCCCAGCCTAGAACTGAACCAGGGAACCAACCTCTTGCTGAGAGGCACCAACACTATCTGCTGTGCCACTGTGTTAAAAAATATGTGGTTTCTAGCAAATTGTTGAAGACTGCATTCACTAAATAAGGGCAGACATTTGAGCTTGATGTATGAGAATTGTGATGCTTTTGATTTCAATTTAACTGTAGTGTGGTTTTTATTACTGGTGGAAAGAATTCGATTTTTTTCAAAAAAAATCCTGTTTTGTGTTCATTAGTATTTCTGTAGACGTTTGAAGATCTATATGCAGTTTTCCCTCTGGAGCCTGCAGCAAATGCACCTATCCATTTACTTCCTGTCAAAGTTTACTATTAGTAATTCACTGAAACTCAGAAGAGCCTTCTTATTACAATGAATATCCCAGCACCCTTATTACTTTTGTTCTGATCAGGAATATAGTGCAGAGTAAGGAAAATTCAGGACAGAATGGTTAGACAGTGTATTTCAAATGTCATGATCTTGGCTCAGTTTTTGATCAATCTCTCATAAAAATCTGTTTTGACAGAAATAGAATATGATTACAGTAAGCAAACTATGCCAATGCTTGTAATTTATAAAATACATTTTAGTGCAAATGCTATTATTCTCTCACTGTTCTAACTTGAATATTACCAGTATTTTAAAAAGTGTCATTTATCTACAGCCTTCATCGATGATTGTTTTTGGTTACTGTGGGAGGAGCTTGAGACCTGTGGATTCAAGCTATTTTTGTATAATGTCCATCATGCAATGTTGTTCTTTCTTTTTAACAAAGCAGCAATTCATCAAGCTGTTAAACTGTCATATGGATTACATATCAATAAAAAAGGGATGCAGTATATCTGTTGACAATAGTCTTAAATATGTTCTTCAAGGTTTTATACAGGCATGCTTTGTATTATATACTGCAGACGTTTTCTTCCTTAACATCAGATTATATTACAGAGTGGTTGTAAACCCCCTGTAGGATTTACATGTAATGCCGCTTGTTTTTTTTTTTCTTTTTTTTTTTTAGGATGTCTGTAAGTTAATGATTACAATGAAAACTGTGTAGAATAATTTAAAAGCTTGGTCATAAATAATCCAAAAATGACTAGAAGTTGAGTTTCTACCAAGTGGAAGCCAATTCACACTGTCGAATGTAAAGAAAAATGATTTGCAGATTTCAGTTTTCCTCCAGGTAAAATTACAAAAAACTACTTTCGGTGTGATTCTAGATTTAATAGTAGTATGCCTTTCTGTGCAGAAGTGATAGTTTCATTCTTTCTATATGTTGATTCAGAAAAAATATGTTTTTCATTAAAACTGAAGATACAGCTATTCCTTTGTCTTTGAAATTAAAATCAGTTAAGGAGATGTGAGTCGTAAGACAACATTACTGTTGATTTTATATTTACCTGAAGCAAATTTTTTCTGTTCAGTCATCATTTTACTTAAATTAAAGGGACTCTTTTATCCAAAGGTCTGTGCCTCTGGCTTATATTTAAAGAAGTGCTGCATGAAAGTGAATTTTGACTTAAATTCCTGTGTGAAATGCTAAGGTGGTTACATTTGTTTTTATAATGAACACGTGACTGAACTGAGTATTTGATTATTGTGACTTTTTCAGTTTCATAGATGTTGCTTAATTCTCTGTGTTGATGTCAATTAGTGGAAATGTTTCTATGTTTGAACATATTTTTTTTACTTTATATTAACTTAAAATTTGCTGTGGTACTGACTGTGAATACATCGACTGCGGTGGTGGTGCTGCGGTAGCGCTGTCGCCTCACAGTAAGACGTTGTCCTGTTCGATTCTCAGCTAGACTGTCTTCTGTCTGGAGACATGCATGAATGGGCGTACCTTCGTTGAAGGTTGTGCGTCAGAGCTGGCAACTCGGCACGTAAAAATCTACTGCCAATCATTAGCGGACCGGAGTTCCACTGTGGCGACCCCTAACCAGAAAAAGCTGAAAGACACAACAACAACACCAACAACTGACCGTGATTACATCATCTTCAACAGGACTATTTGCTATATTATCATAAAACATATATAAGCTATGCCACTATGGACATGGAGTGTGACTTTACATGAGTGACCGAGCATCTGTCTCAAGCCTGCCTTGAAACAAACGGTTCTGTCTATAAATCTGCTAACTGTTGGATAAAAAATTACACGAGTGACCAAGAATCTGTTCCAAGCCTGCCTTGAAACCAATACTTCTTTTTCTAAATCGGCTAACTGTTGGATAGGAATCACATAGGTAACCAAGCATCTGTCCCACGGCTGCCTTGAAACAAATAGTTCTGTTTGTAAATCTGCTAAGTGTTGCATAGGAATTACATGGTTGACCAATCATCTGTCCCAAGCCTGCCTTGAAACAAATGGTTCTTCCTGTAAATCTACTAACTGTTGGATAGGAATTACAAGGGTGACCAAGTGTCTGTCCCAAGCCTAGCTTGAAATAAATGGTTCTGCCTGTAAATCTACAAACTGTCGGATAGGAATTACATGGGTGACCAAGCATATGTCGCAAAATGCCTTGAAACAAATGACTCTATCTTTAAATCTGCTAACTGCTGGATAGGAATCACATGAGTGACCAAGCATCTGTCCCAAGGCTGCCTTGAAACAAATAGTTCTGTTTGTAAATCTGCTAACTGTTGGATAGAAATTACATGGGTGACCAAACATCTGTTCCAAGCCTGCCTCAAAACAAATGGTCCTGCCTGTAAATCTTCTATCTGTTGGATAGGCATTGCCTACATCTAGTACCACCGGAATACCACATTGATATACAATTGAATATATACTGCTTCCTTGTCACATCTTCTGTCTGAGTAGTCTACTTTTTACCCTCACACTTTGTCAACTTTCCGTACCACCTTTTCCCCATGTCTGCTTTCTAGGTGTGCCCCCTACCATTTTGCAAAATCATGGATCCGCCACTGGGTTCTTCATAGGTATTTCTCCAAACTGTGTCTATTTCTACTTTTTTGGTGGCATTTGTATTCCTTTTGCTTTGTTTCCCAGTTCTCTATAAAACTTTTTTGGGTCATAAATAAATTGCTTATTTTGTTCTTTTGCTTTATATGTATCTACATATTTTCTAAGTGCTTCTGCCTATGCTGATATTGTTAGATTATTATTTGCAATAGTATACAAGAGATACTGGTCTTTTCTGATACTGCACATTGCTTTTATCATATCTGTCTTTCTATGTATTTTTGCTGATTTGTTCCCTCTTCTATACTCTCTTAACAATAGCGCTTCTTGTCTTAATTGCTTTATATTTTATTTTTTCCCTTTCTTTCCCTTACTGCTCTGTGTTTTTTTGGTAAGACCTTATCTGTTATTAATTTAGATGTTTGGTAATATATCTACATGAATTTACGTTAATAGTCTTGATTACTATGTTAATCTGTTTGCCAGACTTCTAACATTTTGGGTCTTATTTATTTTCTGTAATCCATTTCTTTCATCAATATTAATATGTCTAGCCATCTCTGTTAAATCAAGCAGCTCTTCCTTTAGATCATTTTCTTGTAAACTGATGGTATATTCTTTATTCTCTCTGGTTCCTATGGACATTCTGCATAAAGTTCTGGGCCTCCTTCTTGTGACGTATTCTCTTAGCTGCATCCTGTGCCATCTCTTTCTCTTTTATATGGAAACTCACTGAGCCATCACTCTACAACATTGACTGTATCAGAGTGGCCACTGTTTCCCACTTGTGTCCTTGCTGTGCAACTCACACTGAACTTTTGTACTCGTTTCCTACTGAAGACTTCAGAGCATCTTCATATGGTTGTGATCAGATGCTTCCTGTTCCACCTGTCTCTCCCTAATTTGGTGACTCATTATTCCATCGTGCTGTGACATTACCTGACTTAGATTTTTCCACACTAAATCCTTCACTTCACAGGTAATCCATAACTTCAGTTTCTGTTTCTTTAACTTCTCCATCATTAATCCTCTTTTCAACTTTCCACCTTTGTTTTCTTATTTTTTTGTATTGTGAAATTTTCCATATCCAGATGCCTTTGCCTGCATTTGTCTTCAAAAATCTTTGATGCTACTTTTTTGTATTGATTAGTCTTGCTTTCTCTTTGAATAAATATTGCACTATATTAAATCTTTTTGCTTTCCCATGTCCATATTTCTTCAGATGTCTCACTCTCCACTTGTTTTTACTTAATTTGGGGACTCGTCGCATCATTGTGTGACATAACCTGTGTTAGACTTTGTATACTAAATCCTTCACTTCGCTGGTATTCCATAACTTCAGCTTCTACTTGTTTAACTTCTGTGTTATTAATTTTTTGTTCTATGTTCCCTCCATGTTATTTTATGTAATGTGAAATTTTCCATATCTGGGTGCCTTTGCCTATATTTTTCTTCAGATATCTTTGGAGCTGCTTTTTTGTATTGATTAGTTTGTCTTTCTTCTTTGCATACATATCAAGAAAAAGGGGAAGGGGCATCCAATCAATAATTAGAGTCTAATATTTAAAAGAGGTAAATAGTCAGAGGTTGGGTCTTGCTGGTAGCTTCAACGGGTTAGCAGGGTAGGTAATTTAATGGGGGAACCTGATGCTGGCATTCTGTTAATGAAAAGTGCATTTTATTTTCATTCAGGATGGCACACATAGAAGACTTGTTGAAGAGTTCATGAAGAGAATGAATTATTTCAAATGATGCAGGTAAAGGAGCAAGCACTACATGAAGCTGTCCAGGTGGAGGGAGCTATAGGTAGCAGGAAGTAGCACAATCAGACAGATCTGCAAGTTACAGAGGCCTCAGAGTCTACAGGTAAGCAATGCAGAAGGGTGAGAAGGGGTGCAGCACAGTAGGACCCAGAGGGACTGCAGGAATTGTATTGAATGGGCAGAGGAATCTGGCAGAGGTGCCCTTAATGTTGCAGCTATTGACAGGTAATGATACTAATGTCTGTATTGAGCAAGGGGGTCAGATTAACTTGATGTCAGATGTAAAGTTACATTTGTGCAGGATCTGAATTTAGGGTATAGGAGTAGGATCCAGAGTTTGCTGGGGGCTAACAGTAGATAGGACAGGGCAGGTCAGCAAAGGGGGTGGAAGTGGTGCAATGGGGGCATAGCTGTGACAGTAGTAGGTATGGTTTTGAGAGGGATCCCAGATTTCGCTATGTTGACAGCCACTGGAGGTTTAACAGTGGGGAGTCAACTAGTATAAGGCAATTCTTTGCAAAGCAGGGTGGCTAGTAAACCAGTTAACATTATGGTGCACATTTTGCAGATATTAAAGGAAAAAAAATCTGGAGGAGAGAGTTCATTGATGTCTTAAATCTAATAAACACTGACAGTATGCAATGGGTGGTGGAAGCTGAGTCACCTAGGGTAAAGGATCTTACAGAAACATTTGCTGCATTAGGGAAGGCGAGGTAGGAAGGTATAGACCAAGGATGTTATGCAGTTGGGTTTTGGAGTTTGTGCACTTCATGATCATGATCTCTTGTTATCTCCTATTTTGATGGTCAGGAAAGCACCGAAGCTTAGGGGTAGTAATGCCTGGTTGTGATATAATCAATGCTTTCACAAAATGAAGGCCATTGACAAGCTCATTGTTTGGGAACACAGGCATCCTGATATGTGAATGGGGCCCAGCAGACTCGTGAAGGAACAACTGGATGGAGATGGGAGCAAGGTGAAGACACGTTGGGCTTTCAATGCGGGTAGGTGATTGTGGCCCTCTTGTAGGTTCCTGTATGTGTACCCTTATTGTTTAGGTTAACATGTTGGGTTTAAATGTTGCAGGAAGAATGATGTGAGTGTACCAAGAGTTGATGCATATGGAAAGAGACAGGGACATGACATGGGGGTTCAAGGGAAAGGGAGTCTGAGGAACATCAGGAGTGGGGCTCCATTCAAGGGGGCATCGGTTGGGGCTCTAAGTATTCACCCATTAATGCCAGTCAGTTGGAGCAGTTGCTGTGTGCATACCTCATCAGGGAAGAAGCACTTGAACGGGAGGAGGGGGTTAAAGGCAGTTTTGCAATATAATCTAAGGTTAGCGGTTCGTCTCAGATTTGCAAGAATTTAAAGTCTGTGGTGGGGAAGGAGGAGATAGTGTAGAAACTGTTCAATAAGAAACTAGGCAGCGAGCAGGTTAAGTCCCTTCACTGTGTCTTTCCACTGGGAATAGTGCCCAAGAAATCACCAGAGCAATATAGGTTAATGCATCATTTTGTCTTTCCCAGAATGTGATTCAGTCAATATGCATATTGATAGGGTGGATGTTAAGGTTCCGTATTCATCTTTGGATGATGCAGTGAGGGTGATCAAACCATTTGAGGATCCAGGGTTGGCTAAATTGGACACTGGGCCTTCTTTTCTGTTGCTTCTGGTGAGGAAGCAAGATTGGCATGTGTTAGGCATGCACCTCAATGGGAGATTTTACTTTGACAAGTTCATGCCCATGGACTACAAAGCTGAATGTGCCATGTTTAAAAAATTTAGTACGGCTTTACATTAGGTATGGCAACAGAGGCTGGACAGCATAAGAGAGGTGCACTATCTGGGTGATTTTCTTGTTGATGTGTAAAGCAGGGAAGCAGTTATTAAAGGGATAATAATGTTTAATTAGGTGTGCATGGAACTGGGGGGGGGTGCCTTTAGCTAAGGATAAGTTAGAGGGTTCAACCAAGACACTAACCTTTTTAGATTTAGAGGTTAATGTAAACATAGTTCAAGCTCTTTCACTACAATCACAAAAAAAGTGAGAGAAAAAGTGGTGTGGATAATGAGGAAGGAAAACTGAGGGTTAATGGAATGATGGAGGTCTGTGGACTATTAAATTTGCCTGCAGGGTAGTGGGACCAGGGTGTATATTTACAAGGGCTTTAGCCAATTTGTTGTGGGGTGCAAAGTGGAAACACCATTAGGTTAGGGTGGGTAAACTGTTCAAATAACATTTTAATTTGGTTGGAGTTTCTCAAGCATTTTAACAGAGTGTCTTTTTGGCAAGATGATTGGGTGGTGGTGACAGATATTGACTTGTTTATGGACGTGTCACGGAGGTCTAAGTATGGGAGGTTAATTTGGGGGCAAGTGGTATGCTGATGCATGGCAAGAGAATTAGGATGATGAGCAGAGAAAGGATATTACCTTCTCAGAATTGATGTAGATTTGGGTGTCATTGATACTGTTGGAGGAAGAGTGTAGGAACTACAGGGTGATATTTCATTCACATAACATACCAGTGGTGCAAGTTTTGACACAAACTATGGCAAAATCTAGATTTGTGCAGTTGTTACTCAGAAGTATTGTTTTGTTTTGTTTTGTTTAACCATTAAAATTTCATTTTCAGCTCAGCATATTAATGGCCATTACAACATTTTAGCTGATAGCTTGTCCTGTTATCAGTTTTGCAGGGTCTGGTAGGTGGCACCCAATGCTCAGGTAAGCAGCACTATTTTTCCTGGAAAGGTGTGGAAGACTGCTTAAGTGTAGCATATTGGCTGGCTAAGGATGTCTGTTGTCTGCACCAAAAGATTTCTCTTCTGACAAACCTCAGCACTGGGTGTTGAAAAGATAAGGAGTGTTAATACTGGGACCAAAGAGATTTTAGATACCACTGCATCTTATGTGGAATCCTGTCAAGGGTATCACGAGAATCATAGATACCAAGAGAACTAAATTCCTGAGGTATTTCCTCACAGTGACCATAGTCTGAGTGGAAAACCTTAGAAACAAATATAAAGATCTATTTTTTTCTTGTGGAAGAAAACCTCTTTGAACTTGAGGTGTCCAGCTGACACCCAAGAAAAGACTTTTGAATGTTCTCTTGGAATTCCAGCTTGTGCAAGAGATCTCTCACCCAACAGATAGATTCCTGATACACTGAAAAAGACTCTGCAAAGATAAGCAAGTCACCTAAACATGGAACAATGTCAATAGCCTGCAGCCTGCAATGAGCTATAATCAGAGCTGGACACTTTGTAAACACTCTTGGTGCAGTGGATAGTCCAAAGGGTAAGGCAGAGAACTGATAATGTGATCTAGATGCACAAAATCTTAAGAAACGTCCAAACTCTGGATGAATAGGGGTCTAATGATAATCATCTTTAAAGTCTGATGTTGCCAGGAAACTTGAACAAGGAAAAAGAGGTAATGGGTTGTGAAGTTACACCATTTTGAATTTGGACACTATCACAAACTGGTTTAAGAAAGAGGGAGATCCAGAAGTGCACTCCAAGCATTTTCTTTCTTTGGCACTGTAAAATCCTTGAATAAAGCCACTTCCCCACCTGGGAAGGATGAACTGTTTCATCATTCCCTGGTACAGCATGTGAAACAAAAGAGTCTGTTCTGCACAATGACGAATGACAGCCTGGAAAGAAGGAATCTGTAACCCTGATAAATTATTTTCAGAAGCCATTTTTTTTTAAATAATTTCTGGCCAAAGAGAGAAAATGGTGATTCAGACTTTTTGGAAGAGAAGAGGGATCATGGTGAGAGTGAAATCACAAGGTCTCTTGAAAAGTCATTCAGACTTCATGAACTGTCCTTGGTTTTGAGAGGTTCGGGATGGTCTCCCACTCCATTCTACTAGACTCACTAACATCATTACCCTTCACCTTCTCTACTATAGCCTGGTCCAGAAGCTACCTATCTGACAGGCAACAATCAGTCCAGTGGAAAGGAACTCTACACAACTTCCAACCACCATAGGAGTCCCACAGGGCTCTATACTGGGCCCACTATTGTTCTCTATTTTCACAAATAACCTCAATAGCCCTAGACAACATGCCACGCTCAAACAATATGCGAATGATTCAAGCCTGATCTGCTCCGCCTCATCTCCCACCAAGATATTTTTAACTCAGTAGAAAAATGGATATCAGGTATTCAACTAATTCTAAATCCCAGAAAGACAAAACTGCTACTATTTATCCCTAATAAATAAAAAAAACCCTCTCCTTTACCATAACATCTAAGGACGGCATCACCATCTCCCCTTCTAACGACACCAAATGTCTGGGCATTGAAACAGACAATAATCTCCATTTTGATGTTCACATCTCATGTACCATAAAACTAGCACACAAAAAGCTAGGCTCCCTATATAGGTGTATATACCCTATATCCTTTCTCTCACAAAAAGCAAGAGTCACTCTTTCACAAAGCCACCTCCTCTCAACTCTATTATATGCAGCACCAATCTTTACCCTAATCAGACAATGTGACCTAGACAAACTAGAATCATCCTACAATAAAATAGTCAAATTTGCTACTAACTCAACCTATAGAACCCATCACTATACTGCAATAAAAGAACTAAAATGGCTTGAGCTACCACAGCTACTTAACTATCGCCAGCTGGGCACAGCCTTCAATATTCTCAACTATCCTGAAAAAAACCCTCATTATCCAACCTACTTACTGTCTATACTGCAAACTGGTACCTAGGATCTAGTGAAAAATCTATCCTCTCCATCACCAAGGCTAACAATAGTGCAGGGAAAGCACTCTACTCCCACACCATTGCCAGAAATTGGAACTCTATTCACCTATCCATGTCCACTGCCCCCTCCACATCCATATTCAAAAACTCCCTCAAATCGCATCTTCTTAGTACCTGGTTATGTCCTTGTATCACATAATCGTACCCACACTGCTATTAACTCCCCAAACTTTTCTCTGATCACATGCTGGATCTCTGATACCCTCTAGACTTGGTCATCTGAAAGGGTACTTTTAACTGTAGAATCTTACTTGATATATTGTCTTCTGTTACCAGTGCATAACTGACATTGTCTTTTTACCTATGTTCTATATCTTCTTTTACCTGGAGTGTTTTATTAATTTCTTGTTATATTACCATGCTCAGCATACATGATGAAACGTGTTTTGTGTAGTAAGCTAGATGTACTGTAACTGACATTGTCTTTTACCTATGTTCTATATCTTCTTTTACCTGGAGTGTTTTTTTTTTAATTTCTTGTTATATTACTATGCTCAGCATACATGATGTAACCTGTTTTGTGTAGTATGCTGGATCTGCTGTAACTGACCTTGTCTTTTACCTATGTTCTATATCTTCTTTTACCTGGAGTGTTTTATTAATTTCTTATTATATTACTATGCTCAGCATACATGATGTAACCTGTTTTGTGTACTATGCTGGATGTACTGTATTTGTATAACTTGATGCCAGAGCTTTTCTCCCCGGGCCTCCGCTGAAAATGGACCTGGTCCAGTCGGAATTTCCCTGTTAACAAATGTAAAATAAAATAAATAAATAAAAAATTCTGTTGAGGCTGTTTATTCTGTTTTTTCTTTTTTTGGGGGGGGATCCCTTATACAAACTGAAGAGGAATACTGAAAAATCTTAAAGATTTCCTGGATGAGCTACAGCAGGGGGGGGTAAACACTAAATACCTATCTATTGGAAAATTAAAAATCTCATTTTTTACATCATCTGGGAATTTCTGAGAATGCAGCCAAGCAAACCCCTTTAAAACAGTACCAGTGACCATAGCCTTTGAAGAAGTATCAACAGAGTCATACACACACTGCAAACAACAGATAGTGACCTGTGCGATAGAAGAAACTAATTATTTAAAGGAGATTTTTCTTTATGAGAAGAAACTGTTGATAAAACATTCCTTATGATTTCACAATTTGTCAGAACAAACTTTAACATACGAGCTTGACAATGAAAATTCTGAAAGTCAAAGTAGGAGTATAGACTTTTCCCATACATATCAATAATTTTACCATCCTTATTAGAAATATTAGAACTGGAATTAAGTGCTTGGCAGCAGTGGAATCTTCTAAGGCTATGGCTGCTGGGTCAGGTTTAGGAATAGTATATAAAACTTTGAAAGGCTGAGAAAGTTTATACATCCTATCTTCCTTTTTAGGGGCAGCTGACTGACTATCAGGAAAATTGAAGGCAGTAAGACACACATCCTCTAAATCAGACAGGACAGGAGGAATGAGTGTAGGTTCTAGAAAGTACTTCTGTAACTACACATAGTATTTTTAGAGGGACTGAGAAACCTCAGTGTTCTCCCACTGAAAACACTGGGATATTCTAGCAATAGTCTCAGAGAAAGAGAAAACCCTACAAGGAAAATCTAAAACTGAGCTCTCCTCTGAGTCTGAATCAGAAATCTATAGACAAAACCCTGAATATTTCCCTGCATCTTCTTGTTCAACTAAAATATTAAAACTAAATGCATCCCTACAAGTCAACAAAATAACCCTCCCACCACATCTGTTACCGACTGCACCCAATCATAAAAGTTTCCCTAAAATGCAAATTCTTTCACAAACTGATAAAACTAATAACCTCATGCATATCAAAACTTGCCCTCAGTGGAGACATCCACCCCAACCCTGGCCCCTCCATCTCCAACCCATTTCTAATAATCAGACTAACAACCACATCTCCCAAATCTCAGCGAGTGGAAAACCAAATGACCTCCTTCTGCTAAGCCTAAATATCAGAAGTATAGGCAACAAAGTCCGCAAACTCCATGCCACCATAGACTTATACTCCCCAGATATAATCATCCTGACAGAAACCTGGCTAAAACCTCACATTATCAGTGAGCAAATCCTCCCAAATGGTTACAACATACTAAGACTAGACCAACTAAACAAGAAAGGGGGTGGTATAGCTATAATATTTAAACAGCATCTAAACATCCAGATTCTAAACTCATCAGCTCCCCAAATTGCCAATGAAGAAATAATATATACCAACATGAAAATAAACCAAAATAAAACCATCAACATAATAGGATGCTACTTCCCACCTGGTCAAAATATCCCCCCACTAGAAAACCTCTTCAGCTGGACTACCCACCATCTCCCCCAAGAGACCATCATTTTCGGTGACTTTAATACTGATTGGCAATCTTGTTGTGGCAGCCATCCAACCCAGCATCTAAACCTTCATGGCTTCACCCAACTAGTCCAGTCACCAACCAGAATAAATAAAATCTCCAACAAGCACACTACCCTGGATTGGATACTAGTCAGCAAGATTCCCCAGTCCTGTATAGCAGGCTGCCTATCAGATAGCCTCAGTGATCATTCCCCAACATTCCTACTCAAAAAACACCTATACCAAGTTAAACCTGTCATCTGCCGTCAAATATGTAAAAAAACTACACTTTAACCCAATCACATTCATCTCATCCCTCAAAGAATGCAACTGGCACCCTCTAAATTACCTCAGCCTACATGGCGCAGTCCAATTTTTCAATACTACCTTCCTAAGCATCCTAAATAACCATTCCCCCATAAGACTTACCAGAACCAAAGCCCAACCCTCCCCATGGCTACAGAAAATCACTAGGTCAGAAATGAAAAACCCAAGATAAAGCCTGGGAACACTGGCGCAAAACCAAAACCCACTCAGCTAGACAGAAATTCCTAGAACTACGCAATAGAGTCAAAACGCTAATAAAGGAGGGCAAAATCCAATACTACCAGTCTGCCCTCAACTCCTCCCAACACAACTCCAAACAATTTTGGACCTCCATAAACTCCATCCTCCACCCAGGTAAAATCAATACCCCTACACCTAACATTCCTCATTCCTCAGAAAATATTGCTACCTCATTCAACACACACTTCACACAAACCGTACTATCACTAGCTAGACAACACCCCCCCCTCCCCTACACCCCACACCTTCACCCAGTAATCTCCCCACACTCTTCTCATTTTCTCTCATTCCTACCTCCAACATAAGAAAACTCTTAACTAAACTTAAACCCACAAAATAAGCAGTAGACAGCCTCACAAGTGAATTCCTACAAATTGCAGCTGACGCCCTAGCCTACCCAGTATCCATCTTGATTAACCGATCTCTGTCAGAATGCTACGTCCCTACACTATGGAAAATATCACACATCATTCCCCTTCACAAAGGCGGCCCCTCCGCAGAACTAACCAACTACCACCCCATAGCGATTCTATCTCCACTCTCCAAAATACTAGAGATATGCATTCACTCTCAAATCTCAGACTACCTCCTTACTAACAACCTCCTTTCTAATACTCAACATGGTTTCTGACCAAAGCATAGCACCACCATTGCCTTACTCTCTTTTACTAACACTATCCTTCACCATAAAAACAATGGCCATCTTTCCTCTGCTACTTTACTAGACCTATCTAAAGCATTTGACATGGTCCCACACAAGCAGCTCCTCTCTGTACTCAATAACCTATCCTTTTCTCAATCAGTCACCAGCTGGTTTCAAAGTTACTTGTCGGACCGCCAGCAATCTGTTGTATGGCAAAATGAAATATCTCGCCAACTACCTGTCTCTATTGGTGTTCCCCAAGGATCCATCCTTGGACCCCTACTCTTCTCTATTTTCGCCAATAATCTAGCCTCTGCCACCAAACATGGCACACTCATACAATATGCAGATGACTCAACCATCATCTGCTCAGCCCAGTCTCTACCCGAACTGCAAAAGGTTACACAGGATGCCTTTTCCTCTGTTGAAACTTGGCTATCTGATGCCCAGTTAATACTCAACCCAAAGAAAACTAAACTCCTCATCTTCGAACCCACCAGACATACTAAAAACAACTCTCACTTTAACATCACAGCAAAAGACAACACCACTATCCACCCAACAGATCACACCAAATTGCTAGCAGTTGAAATAGACAACAATCTCAAATTTGATATTCACATATCCATGACCATAAACAAAGTCCACCAAAAACTAGGAGCCTTATACTGAAATAAGCAACTCCTCACCAAAGCAGCTAGGATTTCAGTTGCAAATTCACACCTTATCTCCACTCTACTTT
The DNA here is from genome assembly GCF_019279795.1 of Protopterus annectens. NCBI lineage: Eukaryota > Metazoa > Chordata > Ceratodontiformes > Protopteridae > Protopterus > Protopterus annectens. The sequence goes on from NC_056744.1 coordinate 934,371,748, forward strand.
ATGCCTCTCCAATATATACCAACCGAAGGCAATGCGATCTAAATAAACTCGAGACCTGCTACAACAAAACTGCCAAATTCTCCACCGGGGCATCCTACCACAGTCACCACTGTCTCTCACTTACTGAACTAGGCTGGCTAGAACTCCCTCACCTCCGTCAATGGTATCAACTCGCACTCGCCCACAAACTGGTTAACCATCCTCTGAAGGTCCCATCCCTCCAGTATCTACTCCAACCCTATCTCACCACCAGACCACTACGATCCAGCAACAAAAATCAATTACAGGTTACTAGAGCCAATAACACTGCTGGAGAAGCACTATTCTCCAACACTATAGCCAAATTATGGAACACCCCCCTCCCCCACAATAACCTCTCTACTATCATGCACCCACTTCAAAGCTTTACTTAAAGCGCACCTAAAAACACGCTGGCTATGCCCTTGTAACTCTCCCCTCTAATTTCTCCCACTCCATCTACCCTCTACCTCTCTTCCACCCCACAAACTATCTTTGATTACAGCAAGCTCTGATACTTCCATGCCTATCTACTTATTATATGGCAGTAACTTCTTATTGTAACAATTGTTAATATCTGTTATGACTTCGTGGATAGAACAGATACTAGTTATCTACTGAATGTACTATGTTCTTCATCTGTAACTATGTCTGTAATATTTTAATTTGTAGAGCTTTTCTCCCTGGGCCTCTGCTAAAAATGGACCTGCGTCCAGTCGGACATTCCCAGTCAACAAATGTAAATAAATAATAAATAATAAATCTCAGCAGGACGAGAGGAATTTCTTTTTCTTTTACTAGAAACTACTTTACGAGAAGAATCAATGGCCTGAATTAAACACTGAGCCAGTCCCAATAAACTACTCCTATCAAAAGACATTTGAGGAGGATGAGATACATGCTTGTTTTTTTTGACAGGAAAAATTGGACCAATTGTGTAACTAATGGCAGCTTCTGCTTCAACAGGAATGTGCATAGCATTCTGACACAAGAGGGGAAACCTTCCCTGTTACCTTTCCCGCGACTGACAAGAGTGTCTCTCCCTTGCCCACTGAGGGAACTCCTGCAGCCACAGAGGAAACAAACCCTTGTTCAATAGTGGCTGCAGGTGCTACACCAGATGGATCAGGGGTGAAAGATGAGTGGTATGAGGTACAACAAATGACCCTAGCAAAGTCACCTACTTGTGGCTGAAGCAATTTGCTAGCCTGGAGTGGTGGCAAAGGCTGTTTGCTTAACATTTTATTTTTGTAGCTGGAAGAATGAGTGACCATGGGACTAATACAGTGTCCCATGGTCAAGCCAAAAATACTGCCTCTTTCCCATGGAAGACAAGCACCAAATGCCTGTAAAACCATCAGTCCACAAGAGTTACTTTTTGACAAGAAAAACACAGCAAAAAACAGTTTAAAACACTATAGCAGCCTCACAATGGAAAAATAAACACGTCTCAACAGAAAATAACTCTTCAGTTATTACACACTATTTAAAACTGACAGAAACAGGTGTTTAGTTTAAAAGAACATTGTAGTCTTGAGGCAGTGGTAAAACTTACAATTCTACTGATAAAACTAAACATGCTCAAAGCACCATGCCATCAAAAAAACGGTCACCTAGGGGGGCGTGGCCAAGGATGAACACAGGATAGCAGCAGATTTCTTCAGCTCCACCAATTTCATTACATTGACAGGAATTAATTACTTAAAAAATTAATTTTTGAAGTAATTTTCTTTCTAAATATGTTTGTTTTATATAGTTCTTGAACTATATCTAAAAAAGAAAGGAAATCTTAATAATATTCCTGTCAGAAATTACTTTGGAAATTTTCCTGACAGTTTATCAGTCTGAAATGAGTTCCAGTAAGACAAATTCTCAAGACTCCAGCATCAAGAAAGAACTTCAGTCTCTGATAATTATAGTCCAGCAACTTACTGCTAAGATGGATAAAATGGATACTAAAATAGACACTTTCATAGAAAAACTACAAAACAAATAGACTTGTTACATATGGACCTGCAACAACAGAAGATCCAGATGACAGGCATAGAAGAAGCTGTGAATGACATGGAAAATAGAATACAAGAAGAGGAAATCAACATTGAGTTTCTGCTGAAACAAAATACACATTTACAAACAAAGCTGGATGACCTGGAAAATAGATCTAGGCTTTAATAACATTAGGATTTTTGGACTGCCAGAAAATATTGAAGGTAACAATATTACTTCTTTTTTAACAACATGGCTCCCTAAAACTTTAGATTTACCAGAAGCATTCTCTTTTGGTATCGAAGAGCACATAGATCTATAGCTAATACTAACTCTAACAAAAACTATCCTAGATCAGTTATAGTTAGATTTCTATCATCTTTTGATAAAGAGATGGTTCTTAAATCTGCTTGGGCTAAAGCTCCTGTTAAGATTAATGAAACAACTGTGCATTTGACAATGACTATTCTTCCATGGTATTAGCTAAAAGAAAAGTTTTTCTGCCACTAATAAGGGAGCTTAAAAAAGCACAGTTTAAAACATACCTTCTGTTTCCTGCCAAGCTTAAAATCTTCCTTCCTGATGGTCCTAAAAATTTCGATGACTTAGACTCTGCTTTACTGTTTATCAAAAAAAATAAGATTTTGGAAAAAACAGAAGAAATGGAATGGGCTAGTCCTTCGTTAAAGAGACTGGCAACTGAAACTTCGTGGAAGACTTCAGAGAAGAAGAAGAGACTAAAAAACAAATGATTTGTACTATGTTTTTTTTTTCTCTCTCACCATTTTATTTTATTATTAATCTTTTTAAATATAGTTCCTGCATTTCCAAGAAGCAACAAATATTTTGAAAAAGATTTAATCAAAGTTATTATCTGTGTGCAAAGAAATGTTTTGTTTCATAACTAGTCAAAATATCTGGAGATTTAATGGCAAGCTGTGATTTAACTTGTTTCTCTTTCTGAAGAGGAAAAATAAGGTCAGTAATTTGATACATTTTTTTTCCTTTAAAAGTTTATATGTTCTTCAAATGCTATTCCTAATTATACTTTCTTGATTACACTGCTTATGCTTGTTTGTAAATAATCTGTCATGCTTTAACTAATAATAATTAGAACTAAATAATAGTAAATAATATGTTTTATTTTTAACTCTATTAATATAAACAGTAAGTAACATTCTATTGTATATACTTCTTATAGCTTTCTCTTACATTTTTTTTTATTTCTGCCTTACACCCTTTTACTTTCTACTCTCTTTTCTTTTCTTTATTAATATATAGAAATGTTTATGATCATATAGACACAGTAAATAATAAGATTTGCATAGGAGTTGAGTTGGGACAAAAATGTTGAGTTTTGTTACTTATTAATAATTTTGGGCTTGATTTCACTTACATAGAGTCTGTAATAACCTGTAGAATGCATTGCGAAGGTTTTGTCATGCTTAGATGCATTTACACTGCTAAATGAATGTTTGTCACTAGTTTTTAATAAGTTTCCCGCCAAAATGTTAAGAGAGACAATCTGGGATGTGGGCTATCTCATGCACAGTGTCCATGAGCTACTTCAAAAGCATCAACTCTCAGAATTCTCACAGAGAAGCTGAAAGCAGCTAGTCTCACCTTTGACCTAGATATCACACTGACACATCACAGATACAGGAATGACACTACCTAATTATACTTTCTTGATTACACTGCTTATGCTTGTTTGTAAATAATCTGTCATGCTTTAACTAATAATAATTAGAACTAAATAATAGTAAATAATATGTTTTATTTTTAACTCTATTAATATAAACAGTAAGTAATATTCTATTGTATATACTTCTTATAGCTTTCTCTTACATTTTTTTTATTTCTGCCTTACACCCTTTTACTTTCTACTCTCTTCTTCTTTTCTTTATTAATATATAGAAATACTTTTGATCATATAGACACAGTAAATAATAAGATTCGCATAGGAGTTGAGTTGGGACAAAAATGTTGAGTTTTGTTACTTATTAATAATTTTGGGCTTGATTTCGCTTACATAGAGTCTGTAATAACCTGTAGAATGCATTGTGAAGGTTTTGTCATGTGTAGATGCATTTACACTGCTAAATGAATGTTTGTCACTAGTTTTTAATAAGTTTCCCGCCAAAATGTTAAGAGAGACAATCTGGGATGTGGGCTGTCTCATGCACAGTGTCCATGAGCTACTTCAAAAGCTTCAACTCTCAGAATTCTCACAGAGAAGCTGAAAGCAGCTGGTCTCACCTTTGACCTATATATCATACTGACACATCACAGATACAGGAATAGCAGATTAATAATATGTGTTAAAAACCTATGTCCCAAACATATACATTACTATAACTCATTTAATTCATCTGATTGACAAGCATAAATAATTTTATAACTCTATACTGGAAGAAATTGTCATGTGATATATTTTAAAGCAGTAGTATAGCATGTTTGTAAAATCTGGTTACTAAAATGTGTTTGCTGTGCATTATTTTGTATAAAGCAGACAGATTTATTGAAGGGACAGCAATGTAAGATGGTGCTCAGTAAAGATACAACTCAGTGAGATCAGATATATATATATGTATGTGTGTGTGTGTGTGTGTATGTGTGTGTGTGTATGTGTGTGTGTGTGTGTTTGTGTGTATGTGTGTGTGTGTGTGTGTGTGTGTGTGTGTGTGTGTGTGTGTGTGTGTGTGTGTGTGTGTGTGTGTGTGTGTGTGTGTGTGTTTGTGTGTGTGTGTGTGTGTGTATGCATGTGTGTATATATATATATATATATATGTGTGTGTGTGTGTGTGTGTGTGTGTATGTGTGTGTATGTAGATATGTATATAAATGTTTCTGAGAATCTGCTTAACTATGAAGTATGATTTATAACAATTTCTATGAATACAATATTTTATTCTATTGGCAATAAAGAGTTTGAGTAAATGCTCATATACAAGCAATTCAAGGTTTTTTTGGAAGCTGTTAACTGTATTTACATGACAGAAAATAGATGCATCCTAATATATGTAATGTCTGAATCATATTAGCCAAAGTTTTTGATTTAAATGAATGTTAGAACTTATTTTTCTCTCCTCTTGATTTCTAACATCAAGATTATTTGAATGCTATTTGAATACAAGTGTTTTATATTACATGGATGTATATAGTAGTATGAACAGTTTTTTAAAAAAAAAAAGGTTTATTTTAGTTTATATGATGCTGTTTTACCAAATGTGCAGTCTTGTCTTGCTAGATAATTGAATTGAAAACTGTTAACTTCAGTTAAATATAACTAGTATTAAATTGATAAGGTGGTAGCTGACGTACTGCTGCTTAGGGTAGGGGTTAACTTGAGTGGTAAATACTACTCTAAGTTGGAGTTTACAACTCAGGCTGGATGCAAGGTTTAATCCTTACATTATTTTCACTTGTTCATTGTTATTTGTATATAGTTTTGACATCCACAATATATTTTGTACATTCATTGTCACTACAAACAAAATTGAATCCTATACGAAATCCCATAAGAGATTCAATAAATACAGCTATATTTAAAGGTACACCTAAAGGAGGAGATGTAACATTACTTATCTTGTTATTTGTTATTTTGATCATAAGATTCTTAAGTTTTAAAAATGCCAAATGACATCTTTAAAAGGAATTTCTTTAAACATTAATGGATTGAATAATCCATGTAAAAGGGCAAGCCTAATAAGATACATTAATTTACATAAGGCCAACTTAGTCTTCCTACAAGAAACCCATCTCTTGAAAAGAGATATTGCTCAACTAGCCACAAACAAATATACAGTATTGGTTAGTTCAGAGCACACTCAGAAAAAAAGAGGAGTGGCTATTTTATGGAATAAAAGTATGCCCATTCCTAAAACCATTAAGTCTTATCAGGATGACAAAGGAATGTTTTGTATGGTTACAATACAAATTAAAGGGAAGACTTACACTTTAATTAATGTATATTGGATACCTGGAATTGGTATTAATACAGTGAAACATCATCTTGATAAGATCATATCATTCTCTATAGGATATATTATTTTAGCTGGTGACTTAAAGTGATACTACCACTATAGGAAAGAGAAGAATTACATCTAATGCAAAACATTTAAAGGATTTTGCTAATTCTTATCATTTGAATGATATTAATAATCAGATAGATTCAAAATCATTACCATACACCTTTTTTTCTAACAGATACAAAACTTATTCAAAAATAGATAGGGTCTTTATTTCTAACCAGATGGTAACAGATTTAATTAATTCCAAAATCATTTCATGTCCTATATCTGATCATAATTCAATTGTTTTTGAATTCATGATAAAAATACTCATAATTTTCAGATCAAAAGGATACCAGCATACTTAACTCAACTAAAAGACTATAAAGAATATATACTTTCAGAAGTAAAACATTTTTAGACATAAATAACACTCCTGAAGTCTCCATTGTTTATGTTTGGGATGCCTTAAAATCATATATATATGGACAAAGTATCAGATGGTATAATAATAAAAGGAAATCTTGGGATAAGGAATTGTTAGATATTCAAAGTAAATTAGACTCTTATAAACATAACAATAAAGAAAATATTATGGACAAGAAAGTTATTGAAGAAATAAACAAACTAAATGAGAAATACAAAGAAATTTTAACTCATAAAGTTAAAATAACTTTAGAGAAATACAAGTTTTGTCTTATTCAATAAGCCCCAAATACTTACATAGACTTAAAAATAAAACAAAAGGTTGAATAAACAAAACCATATCAAAGAAATCTTTTCTCTAAGGAAAAAGAAGAATGTTTCTAGTGTACCAGAAATACTAGATGAATTTAGAAATCACTTTCACAAAATTAACCATAATAATATTAACATGGAACCTAAAGATAAAATAAAGGAGTTTATAACCACAAATATGAATAAAAAGCTTAATAAACAACAGATTAAACTATTGGACAAGAGTATTTCATATACAGACGTTATTACACAAATAAATAAGCTTAAATCAAACAAAGCACCGGGTAATGATGGTATTATACCAGAGATATATAAAATCCTTTCTAAAAATACATATTCATTAATACATAAGGTTTTTATTTTGGCCCAAACTGAATTAATAACCCCCCCATCTTGGCAATATACATTTATTTCGCCAATTTTAAAACCTAAGAAAGATCCAACTAGATGTTCTTCATATCGGCCCATCTCATTACTTAATGTTGATTATAAAATGTTTATGAATATCTTTGCTGATAGATTGAAGACAATAATTCCCGGCTTTATAGATATAGATCAGACAGGCTTCATTGTAAATAGAAATACTTTTGATAATATAAGAAGAACTTTAACATTAATAGATTTTGCAAATAGGAAAAAGAAAGCTTTAACACTTATTAGTCTTGATATAAGTTCAGCATTTGATTCAGTAAGTTGGGACTATCTGTTTACCTTAATGAAGTGCACAAACTTCTCGGATGCATTTGTAAATCTAATTGAACATTTATACAAAGGAACGTTGGCTTATATTAAGGTAGGAACATATGTTTCACAAAAATTACCCATTCTTAAAGGTACAAAACAAGGATGTCCACTTTCTCCACTATTATTCACTTTAGTAATGGAGCCTTGGGCTAATTTGATCAGAAACAGTACTGACATAGAGGGTTTTGAAATAGATGAAAATACAACATCCAAAATTCAACTTTTTGCAGATGATGTTCTAATTACATCAGCAGGATCTAATTCTTCTATACAGTCTCTATTTGATAACATGATGAATTTTAAAAGTATTTCTGGTTTAATATTCAATGAAGAAAAAACTAAAATACTACCTATATATACACGAAAAAATATTCTCATTAGTGATTTTACTAAATATGTACCCAATTCAGGTCAGATAACTTATTTAGGTATAATACTATCTAAAGATATTAAATCTATTATATATAATAATTATAATACCTGTTTTCTTAATATACAAAATCTTTTTAATACCTGGAATAATATGTTTTTACTATGGAGGAGAGACTTACAATTATTAAAATGATAATATTCCCCAAGATTTTATACTTAATACAATCAATAATACTTCCACCTACAAAAATAATTATCAAGAAACTGAACACACTAATGTTAAATTTCTTATGGGCACCTAATAGACCTAGGATTGCATTAAAGAAACATACTAATAGCTGGTCTCAAGGGGGTATTTCTTTTCCAGACTTTAATTTATATACTATCCCTTCTATTGTAAAAGTTATTACTTTATTAATAGATCAGTCATATGTCACAAAATGGAAAGATTATTGGGAGCTAATTAGTATACACTTCATGAAAATCTCCTTAACACATAAAAATATGATTGTAAATAACTCCATGTTATGGTTACTAAAGGAATTTTGTACTTCACCTATTACACCTAAACATATGGTTTGTTACCCATTAAATATTATTATTAGTTATCGTAACTTTATATTCATGCACCCTAAGTATAGGGAATGGAATTTTATTGTATTTCCTATAATGTATACTCAGGGTATGCTTTTGTCATCTACTTCTGAAGGAACTCATTTAGCTATAGATAATGATCTAAAGTACTGGTATCAGTTGATATCTGATAATAAAGTTAAAAATCTAGATTTCTTAAAACAAGAATTTGATCTAAGAGAAACTTGCTGGTTAGAGGTTCAGACCTTTAGACAACATCTCATTAATAAAATAGATTTAATGTCTATAACTGTTAAAGAATCTATTCCAACACTGATTGATTACTTGATATTAAATTTACAACATAAAGTTTCTGATAAAGGTAAACTTTCATACATACATAAAGTTATCAGACAAGAAACTTTTACAGTGTAGATTCATACTGGAATTATTTCACTTCTATTAATGGGGACCCACCAAATCAACAAGATAAACAATATATATTGGAATCTGCTTATAGAACTACGTCTTCCATTGTCTGGAGACTTTATACATGGAAATTTTTACATAGATCTTTTATACACCTTTGATGATGAATAAAATAAATAATAAAAATAATCTATGTAAGAGATGTAATGTAGAAATTAATGCTGACTGGGCTCATATGTTTTATGACTGTATAAAATTGAAAGAATACTGGAAGTCAATTAATGAATTTTTGCAGGCTCTTTTACAGATAATTTCATTATTTCTAAATCTCTTATATTATTCAACACACCTGTACCTCAAAGTGTTAAAAGGTTAAGCTTCCCTTGTTATGGTCTATTCTAGCAGTGGCTAGGAAAATAATAACTAGAAATTGGATTTCAGATACACTTCCTTCGTTCAATGAATTTAAAAATGTTATGAATATAGTGTGCCATATGGAAATAAACACAATTAGGACTAGAACAAATAGAAAAACATCTTATTTTATTGTATGGGATAATTTACAAAATTTGTTAAAAAAATTTTAATTTCAATAGCATGGTATTTTAGTTTAATTAATTGATCTGATTGTAGTGGATGTCTTTGTAAATACTTTAGTTGTTTTGTTGAATATTATAATAATACCTATTTTTAATTACTTGTATAAAATTGTTATGATATTTCTCTTATATGTTAAAACAATAAACCTGTTTTGAAAAAAAAAAAAGAAATGGTCACCTGGAGCAAAAGCTAATAACACTTGTTAATATACTTTTATTAACTAAGTGCTTTTGTCTTATAGCACAGACTTCATCAGAATCAAAGTAATTAAGCACATTCCTCATTTAAATATTCAAAGAAGGCTGCATGACACTTTCCTTAAAAAAGCACCAACCTCTCACTAAACCCTTAAACAGTTTAAAAATACACAGTTCATTTAAAATTCATTTATCCATAAAGCACATCCTAACCTAGACTGATAAACAGTCAAGTTAGTTTAAATCAATACAACAAATTAGCATATGTATATATATATATATATATATATATATATATATATATATATATATATATATATATATATGGGTTCCCTTAAGAAGCTCGAAATACTGAAATCTCGACTTTCAGTATTTCGAGCCCAAGAAGCCGAATCCACAGAAGAGCAAAAGTTTAGAAGCGCGAAATTCAAACCCTTGAATACTGGAGGTTTTGAATTTCGCACTTCTAAACTTCCCCTGTAGTCATGTCTTCAGGTAAGTATGTGTGTGTGTGTTAAGCGGTTTGGGTAGGGGCTGTGGTGTGTGTCAGTGTGTTTTGTTGCTGTGATGTGTGTGTGCGAGGAGAATGTAGCTTGTGTGGTGGTGTTTTGTGTGTGTTTGTATGTAGTGCGACCTCGGAGTGAGAATATTTAAGTAGGGGGGTGTGGGGGTTCAGGGGGGCTTGCCCCCCTGCTTTCATGTAGTAGACAGATTGTGTGTGTTTGTGTGGATAATGGTGTGTGTGTGTGTGTGTGTGTGTATTTGGCTTCTTGGGCTCAGGATACTGAAATTCGAGATTTCAGTATTTCAAGCTTCTGAAGTGAATCTATATATATATATATATATATATGTATATATATATATATATATATATATATATATATATATATATATAGATATGTAGAAATCTAAAAATCTACTGTTTTAATGATTTTAAATTAAAAACACTCATACTGGAACAGTAATCTTTAAGTTCCTGTGTTTTTCGGCATCAGTAATCGATTGCCATTTTAATTCACATTTTCAGGCACTTCTTTCCAAGGTCCCCACCCCTCTTCGAGCATTTTCAGTTTAAAATTATCAGTCTTGAAACAGTCCATTAAAAAAAAAAATAACTTTGAAATAACTTCTTGAAGTTGAAAGTAATAAGATGTCAACAAAATGTAAGAAAATTTTAAGTTTTTTTCCCCCCAAAGGGAACTTAACTGCTCAGCAAGGAAAAAAAGCACAAGCCAACTGTCAGTCCTCAGACTCCTTAGAGAAGTGTAATCTTCAGTAGCAGTAAAGCTCTGAATGTCTTTGGGCCCAAACTTGTTATTATGTCAGCTCAGTTTGAGCTGCTTGATAGTTTGAGTACATAGAAGGTGTCCTGAAGCTTTGGAAACTGTCCGGCTGTTATATCCTTCATAGTATATGACCCATATAGTCAAGGCTATTGCTGTAGTGAATGTTGTGAAGAACATGCAGAGTTAAACTGGGGAGTTTCCCTTCCCCACTGCTGTGCAGCCTCACACTTGGTATCTATAGTTAACTGGGATGCAAGTCTTGCAGCGGGTCTTGCCTCCTGCAAAGACACTGAAAAATGTAATAAAATGTAACCATAAAGACAACCACCAAACCCCCCCACTAATTATATATATTAACTATATATACCAACTTAGATGTTACATAGCAATGGAAAAAGGGAATAAACCCTTCCCCAGTATAGCTTTCATTTTTCTGTTACTTTCTGTTTAGATATTATGCAATTTAGATACTTTGCAGTTTAGATATTTTGACTATCATTTCACTGTTGATATTATATGGTTTAGATACGTACAAGCAGACCCATGTATATATATATATATATATATATATATATATATATACACACACACACACACACACACACACACACACACACACACACACACACACACACACACACACACACACACACAGTGTACACTGCCACCTGCCCCTGTAACACACAAACTTATTTGAAAGAACCATAATTTGTCTACAACTATTTCCTATTTAAATACCTATATTCCATTATTATGTTTTCCACATCACCTGACTCCACATACAAAACAGTACATGAGCTAAATGTTCAAAATTTTCTTCTTGGGTGTTTCTAAAACAGACCTAGTTCTTCCCAGGGATGCAGGCCTCATCGTTTGAGAAACAAGAGTTTAGGGCCATTTTTTCCTGAACAAATACACTGGCCTTTAAAATGATTAAAAGTCATCACCTCAGAGATAGATTTTGACATCTTATTCTGCAACAAACTACATGAAACCACATTTGATAATTATACTTTTTATAAAATCCAAGGATATTATGTTACTCACTGAAGTCCCCGGTTTAGCTCTGCCTGTGTATGGAGAAGTATCTGACAATGTATTTAGCTATGACTAACAACATGTTCGCTACACATCAGTGATAGTGAGCAGTAAACTAGCCACCTATTGTTTAAAACAGTATGCTGTAGAGAAATGACATTAAGGAACTTCATCTTCAAGATACCATATCTCGGGTTCCTATCAGCAGACCGAAGATGCACATTTTCAAATGCGTCTTGGTCGAAATGACAAAACTGAAACTGCAAAATATCGAAGCGGCGTGTAAGCAAATTCTTTCCTTGGAAAACAATCCGCTTGGCCGCTTCAGTGCTTTGCCGTATTTGGCACTGTAGTGCGGTCTCGGAGTTGGTATATTTAAGTGGGGGTGGGAGTGGGGGGAAAAGCCCCCCACTTAATCTCATATTTTCATGTGCTTACTGTTTTTTTTTTTTTTGGAACAGCAATTTTTTTCCCTTGGGAAAAAAAAATCGCTGTTCTGACAGTTCGTTTTTTTAAGCTTTTGCTTACATGGGGTCAATTAATCACCGTTTGCTTATCTAAGCATTTGGTGATCTAATACAGACCCCCATATCTCTTTCCCTTTAAAAAGATTACTAGGTTATTTTAGTGAACCCTTACTCTAGTTTTATAAAAAATGATACGAGAAGTTAGGTAGAGAAGTGATGATCAAAACTGTCCAAATATATGCACACCATACCTCTCAACCTCTTAGAGCAAGAAATCTGGACAGAGCCATAAATAAAAGTGGGAGAAAGGACCAAAAATAGGGACAGTTTTTAAATACTGCTCTTACAAACTTAGAAAGTTAATAGAATAATTGATTTTGCATTAGTATGAATTTTCTAAAGGATACAAAGTCTGAAACTCAAATGTCTATCATTATTTGGAAACTTCAATCTTTAATGATTTACCACTAATTTGCAAGAAAACCACAATTTTATAAAAAAACTGACCAAAAATATGAGGCCAAAATCTGGACAGTCTGCGAAAAATCTGTACAGTTCGAGGTATGATGCACACGATATATGGTGATTGAGTGAGGGAGGGAGTAAGTAAGTATATGTTTGTGTGTCCGTATCTGTGCTGAGAAATGGACTAGTGCTTTGTCTGGGACTGGTTGTCTGCTTTATGTCCATTGGTTGCTGGGGTAGGTTCTGGATTCCCATGACAGTTAATAAGAATAAGTGAGCACCAGGGAATGAATGAATGAACGTATTATAGTGTTATTTCACTGACCTTTACTGAGTGTCTAATTTGTTGTCCTATAATATAGTGTTCTGAGTAGTACTAATAGAAATTTAAAGTTTGTATAGACATTTTTCATCGTAAACACTTTTACTGGGCCTGCAAATATGAGCATCGCAAACTTTAACCATTAATGTACCTGTCTCTGCTAAATCAAAGCAAAGTCAAAGATGCGAAAGCATATTATTTAAGAAGCAACACTAAATGCCAAATACAACATGTGCTTTTTTTACACATTTTTAGAACATCTTTATTATTATCTGTATTACTACTGGGTACTTAACATTGGTATATTAGTATATGACTTCTGGAATTACTCTCTGAAAATTCAGACTGAGCTACACAGAGGAGTTCTCATTTTTTTCCAAGAATGAGTTATCTTGGAGTTGATAAATATAGATGGTAGCGGGTATGGGAGGTGCATTAGGGCTTGACTCCACTAAAAGTTTTGTTTAAGTATTTCTAATGTCATCAGTGGTTCAAATATGGGTAAATCAAAGGTTTTGTGATCACTGTTTCAAGTCAATCACAAAAGTCAGAATTTAATTAGGAAGCTTATATATTACTACTTCTAATTTATTATTATTGTTACTGTCATCACCATCATCCTTGTTATCATTTTTGTCTTGAAAACAAGTTTGAAATGAAAGCAACCACCACTATGAATCAAATCAAGACTGAGTGATAATGACCAAGACAGACAATGATTAAATGTTTCCCTGAATCCTATTTTTCTCTTTGCTATTGTTGGCAGCTGATAGCATTACCTGAGTAAGGGCTTCCTATGTCTTAGCAATTCATATCCTTTATCTCACAGCCCAAAATAATTTCCTTAGTTACATCCATGTGGACCCCCAATATTTCTGAATAAGGTACTGTGTAAAGAATTTCTAACTTCTTCCAGCTTGTTTCCTTCCCTAGATACATGTTTTCATTAACCTCCTTCTTCTGCCTCACACTGCCAACATTTACTATCTACCCGGGGAAAATTCTCTGAAGTCTACCTGACGTATAAAAATACCTACCCAAACATTTTCAAGCAAGCATTCTAAGCCTTCTGGATTTTGTTATATACATGGCAGCCATATAGATATAATCCCATTTTTCCTTTGTAAATTTTTTTTTTCATTCTGACTGTTCTCAGTCTTTTCTAATCTCCCCTGATTGAATCTTCTAGTTAAATTAAGCAACATTTTATATGTTTTTCAAATGATCCCTTTATAAACAGCAGCTTCTACTCTAGACTGAAACAATAACTCTACCAGAGTTCAGGTTTCACATAGCCCTCTTCAATTCCTTTTTCGTTGGTTATACTTACAGGTTCTCCCATTCGATTCTCGGCTGGATCGCGGGGAGTGCCTTCTGTGTGGAGTCTGCATGTCCTCCCCGCGGTTGGGTGGGCGTTCGAAAGACATGCGTAAAAGGGCGTGCCTTCGTTGAAGGTTGAACACTGAGCTGGCACCTCAGCGTTCATCAAAATCTATTGCTAATCATTAGCGGACCGGAGTTCCGCTGTGGCGACCCCTAACCAGGAAAAGCCGAAAGACAATAACAACATACTTTATCAATCTGTGGTAGAGAATGCAGTTTTTTACCTGCCGTCCATACTTCTGCTAGGCCTTATCACAATCTACTATTTTTTCCTGTCTAGTTATTTGCTCCCATTACTTTGATTCCTTTGGTAATATTCTCAAGTAAATTGCAGCCCCCTGTAGCCTATTATGTATACTCCTACTTGCAGTAATCCCTGTTGATAAAATCTCCTTTCTCTATTTCCATGTTGGCTTATTTTTTTAGAATACTTTCTGCTACATTATAAATGTAATATTCTTTAGGGTTGCTATTATTCTCCTTAAGAACATGCATCTGAAATCCTACTCAACCTTTAATTCTTGCCCCCTATTTCATCATTTCCTTCCACTATGATTTGTTACCTTCTGCTTGTGTTATGTATTTGAAATTTAACTTTATAGGTTTAAGATATCCCTTTAAATCAGGTAATCCTAAGCTATCTTGTTTTGTGGGGAAATTTACATCATCCAATTATCTCTTGCCCGCTTCCCCTCCCAAATAAACCCCTTCATTTCTCAATTAATCATTACCAAATCAGTTTTATCTTTGAATTTGTTTTCCCTTATTTTCTTTGCCAGTGGCTCTAAATACAAAGAAAATAGCAAAAGGGAAAGAGTGCAACCTGCCTGATTCCCCTGTTCAAACACAGATGGAGACTAACCCTTCCACCTTCCTTCTTGCCTTTGTCCCTTTATATATCTTCCCAATTAACCCTACCAAATGTGTGCCTTTAATTTCTCCAAGTGTTTTAGATTTAGGTTCATAGGTTCATGGGTTCATACTAGGTTATCTGCCCTAGGGCATTTATAAGCCTAGCCAGAATGTGTTTGGCTTTCGCCACCCATTTTAAATTTATTTTGCTATGCCCTTTTTCGAGGTTAGTATACTGTGCCTCTGTCTAACAGTGACACAGAAGTGATACCCGGGGTAAACCTACGATCTCCCATTCACTCATCAAGATTCCTCTTGAAGAGAGTCAATGAGGGACTCTGCCTAACCTGGGCTGGGATTTTATTCCAGAGTGAAGGGAGCCTCTGGGTTATGAATCTGTCCCTCCAGCATGTCCTATTTATTTCAGTGCTGAGGTTCAAGTCTCTCGAGCGCGTAGCTCGATGGGATTTGGATTTTCTGAGGTGCAGCATGTCCATTAATTCCGGGTTGGACATGGCTTTATACGTCAGGCACAGATCGCCTCTGAACAGGCGGTATGCCACTGAGTAGAGCTGGAGTTTCTTTAACCGGGCAGCATATGGCATCTGTTTGAGCCCTTTGATCCTCTTGGTGAGGTACTTTTGGGGTCTTTCCAGTTGCTGCAGGTGTCTGGTAAGGTACATCCCAAAAGGGGCATTGTACTCAGTTATGGGCCTGATGAGTAAAGAGGCACGATGACCTCCCCTGATCTAGATGTGAATCCCTTCATGATTAGGTGGGCTATATAAAATGTTTTTCTAACCACTTTGGCTACGTGGTTGTCAAATGAGAGATTGCTATCAACTTGGGTCCCCAGGTCCCTAATTACTTCTTCTGTACTTAATGGATTACCACCTATGTGGTAATTTGTGGGCACTTTGTTTTTGCCAAAGGGGATGACTATACACTTTTTGGCATTTAGCTTGAGGCCATGGCTCTGGCACCAGTTGTCTGTTTCTATGAGGCCCTTTTGGAGGGTGCTTGTGTCGGCTGGAGAGTCGATTATGGCGCCCAGTTTGCGGTCATCTGCGAACTTGGTCAGCCACAGTCCTTCCGTGTTGGCCTGTACCTCCGAGAAATATATACCGAACAAGAGAGGTCCCAGGACTGAGCCTTGTGGGACACCACTTGTAACTGGTTTGGAGTCTGACATGGCTCCAACAATTCTAACCATGTGGGTTCTGTCCTTGAGCCAGTTTGCAATCCATCTAGTGACATAGGGGTTTATATTTAAGCTGGTGAGCTTATCTATAATGCCCGAGTGGGGTATTGTATCGAAGGCTTTTGTGAGGTTCAGGTAGGCTGTGTGGACACCTTCCCCTCGTCAATGGCCTTGGTGACTGTTTCAAAGAAATCAACCAGGTTTAAGAGGCAGGATCTGCCCTTAACAAAGCCGAACTGGGTAGGATCCAGTGTTTGTAGGTCCCCAATATCCATGTTGATCCTTTCCATAGCTTTGCAGACCAAGCTAGTCAGGCTTATGGGGCGATAGTTTCCAGGATCCGTTGAGGCACCACCTTTATGGAGAGGGACCACTGTTGCTGTACGCCATTCTTTGGGCACATATCCTGTAGTAAGGCTGAGATTGAACAGTAGTTTTATGTTTGGGTTTAGCTCTTCTTGGAGTTCATGTAGGACGCAGCCCGGGTCACCATCTGGTCCCATTGATGCTGTGTTTTTTGCTTTGGAGAGGGCGGCTCTTACCTGAGCATCTGAGATGTCAGGGGCGCAGCACTCTGCTGGGATAGATATTTGCCCTTTTGGTGGGGAGAAGTTTGCGCTGAACCTGTCAGCTAGGATGTTGGCAATGTCTGTGGGTTCGGTGTATTTTTTGTCATTTTGGACTAATTCTGAGAATATCTGGGAATTACCACCCAGGTTCCTAACATAACTAAAGAAAGCCTTGTGATTATCCTTAGTGTCCTGTGCAATTTTTCTCGAAGCTGGCCTTAGACAATTTTATGGGTGCCCGTAGTTTTTTGCTAATACTGATCAGTGATGCCTTCCCTTTTTGGGATTTTGCTCTATCATTTAGTAGCTTCCTCCTTCTATTGTATAGTTTGTTTATGGCTGGGGTCCACCAGACAGGACGTCTGCCTTTGGAGGATTGGGTCTTGGTTTTATTTGGGATCGCATGATCCATGCATTCCTGAAGATGTTCATAGAATGTGTTTATAAAGGATTCTGCGGTCTGGGCCGTATTTTCCACAGGCCCGGGGGCTTTGAAGGATTCCACCTCAGTTTTGAGGAGTGTGAAATTTGCTTTAGAAGTTTTTCACTGTGGTTTTCTGGGCAGGGGGTGGGGTCGGGATGTGAATATCCAGTGAGATTAGTTTATGGTCTGATCTTACCAGTGAGGGATACACTTCTGGTCTGGAGCATAGAGTCCCCATGTTGGTGATGATCAGGTCCAGTATGTTTTCCCCCTCCTGTGGGAGAGGTAACAAGTTGTTCCATAGCATTTGAGTTTATAAATTCTAGGAACCTTTGGGCTAGGGTGTTGGAGCTCGAGTAATGCTCCCAGTCTATGCTTGGGTAGTTGAAGTTGCCCAATATAATGGTGTTTGGAGAGACCTTCATATTTTCCAGTGTTCTCAGGAAGGCCGAGTGGGGTTCCTGGGTTTGGGAGGGTGGTCTGTAGCAGGCTATAAACTGGAAGGCAGTTTTACCCACTGTTAGTTGCACATGGATAGTCTCTGATGCTTCGTGTTTTCCACCAACCTGGAGGTGTGGGTATCTTTGATGAATATCGATACTCCCCCTCCTTTTGTGGTTCGGTCCAAGTTTTGGGGCTGAAAAGCATGGTATGAGGTATAACCTGGTAGTGCTGGGGTGCTCTCGGGAGCCCTGAACCAGGTTTCTGTTACTGCTCAGATATCGATGTTCTCCATGCTAAGGAGAGTTTTGAGTGCATGCATCTTGAGGTTTAGACTTCTGGCGTTGAGTAGCATTACTCTTAGTTTCTTATCCCTTGTGATACCTATGGAGGTGGGTTTGTCTTTTGAGCCTTGCCTAAAAAAGGCACTATGGGGGTAGCAAGAGCCTTTGCCAATATCCGAAAGCCCAGGGGTGACAGGTGCAAGCCATCCCTAGTGAAGCATCGTGGCTTGTCGAGCATATCATCCCAAGCTGACAGGCATTGGATCCCCTTTGAATGACACCAGTACTTAAGCCAATTGTTGAAATTGATCATTTTGTCTTCATATTGTGGCATCATTCTTGGTGAGGGTAAGATGCTACTCAAGGTCAGGGTCATACCGGCCTGGGCTACATGCTCAGAGAGCTCCTTTATGTCTCTTTTCATGTAGTCCAGGGAGGTACGTCTCAGGTCATTCACACCAGCATGGACAATGACTGAGTCATATTTGTACTTGCCTTGGAGTGACCTGAGTGCTTGTGTTATGTGGCGGATCCTAGCGCCCGACAGGCTGCTCACCGTGACCCTCTCCTTGTTCAGCCTGGTGAGTGGGACGTCAGTGTGCCTGACGATAGAGTCACCTATTACAAGTGTATCAGGTGTGTTGTTTAGTCTTAAGGACTGAGACTGTTTGGCGCACTGGCTTTGTGAGATATGTGTTGCACGTGTTTTGTTTTGGGGTAGCGGCTGCTTGGGTGTCTGCTTTGGAGGTCTCTGCTGCTTCGGCAGATCTTTATTTAGAGCCTCCGAGTATGTTTTTGTGTGATTATGTGTTTGGTTTGCTGTCGTGGTAGGTCTATGTGAGACTGGAATTGTAGTGAGTGTGGTTTCCTTCTCCTCCTGACTGGTTATGCCAGTACTGAGCTGAGAGAGCTTAGCTTCCAGTTTGGCTATATGGTTGCATCTCTCACATGTGTTGGAATTTGTTGGGAGGAGGAGAAGGTTGTCTGTGTACATGAGGCAGTTGTAACATTGCCTCAAGATTCCCAGATTCACCAGCTGGACCGGAGAGGAGATTGACAACTGACCTTTGGACATGCTAGAATAATATTGGGAATTCCTTAATAATTGAAACCAGGGCCAGTGGGGAGTGAGGGTGTAGTGCTTTTAATTTTTAGTGCTGACTTATATAATTGCTTTAGTGAGCAAGTGCCAGGTAACTTAAGTGCAATGTGTTACAGGTAACTTAAATGCAAAAATGACAAACAGTAACTTTCAAGTGAAACAAGGAAATAAGTACAGTAAGCAATGCAAATATCACTAGTGATCCACAGAAGCGCTGAGAAGCCGCGTATTAGGTGGAATTAGCGTCTTAGATTTCTTTTAACATGAATGGAATGGACCCAATTTCTAAGTCAGGGGAAGATTACAGTTCATGAAATAAATATTTATTTCAGCCTTAGATGTTAGCCAGGAGTGTTCTTCTCAGTACCTGCAATGCACCCATAGTTGTCTGAAGTTCTGAAGTTCATATAGGGTTACATGTACTAATAAGATATTTAAGTACTAATGTGAATTCTTTTTGTAGTCTTTAATAGGCCATTCACTGCTATTACTGTTGGAACTGTCCGGGTATCTTTCTTCTACAGTGCTTTCTTTCTGCTTGCACATCCTAGTATTTCATGACTTTGCATCTCTCTGTACCTAAGGCACCATAATCACTGGCCATAGCAACTTTAATGATCAATGCTAATTTTGCCATTTTTATTTTCTTGAGCTACTATAATTGTTTTTCTTGCATCTATTTTTGGACTGCTGGTAATGGATGATCCCATGTGATATAAATGTCATCATTCTCCATAACGCTTTGTGGTTTATATTTCTAATGCTTCTCAGCTATTAATATATTGCTGCATTTGCACAATCCCTAATGTAACAATCTAGGTGCATCTTTGTGTATTTCAGTGTACTGACCCTCAGCCTTGAGTGTATCATACTAGCAATAAGATGTGCAACTGTTTCTAGTTCTGTTTTACAGAGCCTTCATTTCTCTTTCTCTCACTTGTTCTACAGACTTAGTAAAACAGCAACTTAGTCTTTCATCATTTGGGTTCATTTCAATTCTTCTTGACCATTCATGTCTTGATCAAGTTGAGATTCTTCCAGAAGATCTCTATACTTGCCCCATATTTGTGGACTTTCCAGCCTTTCTTTCCTTTTCATCTGGCCTTTTCTTTATACTCTTTCTTTTGTTTTTTTAGCACTCCAAGTTGCTGTCTGGTTTTGTCTATTTCTAGTTTGATTTCCATTCTTAATGTGTTCCAAAATGATTTGGCTAAATTAAGTACAGATGTTGTCTTAGACTTCTTCTCTTATTCATGTGAAAATATATAAACACTTCATCATTTTCTTCCTTAAAGTACCTACTACGTTTTTCAATTTCTCTTCACCAAATACTGGCAATGTAAATGGAAGAATCCTATCCTAGACCTTTCCAGTGTTTTCAAGTTCATACAGCAAACAAATTCTGCTTAGTATCTTTTGGTTATCGTATGAGTGGGATGTTTTCTTGTTAACAGTAATACACTATAATGCTATGACTTGACAATGTCACAATACACAGCATCTGATGTGTTCATACTATTGCTAATATTTTATGTGACTAAAAAGGGCATGTATCATACAGTTCTATTACATGTACAAATAAAACAAATTAAAAAAATACTGAACACAAACCCTTTACCTTGACTCCAGGCCTAATTTTATGATAGCAAACTGGTAAGGACTCTGTATTAAGTGTAGGTGCACTATAGGTCATAGGACCACAACTCTCAGATTGTTTACTTTGAGTATACATATATATGTAGTGCAAGACAGAACCTCATTATCTCTATCACATTACATAAAGCAGGATTCTTTGAGTTGTCATATTAAAGTCCTTTTGATTACTAGAAATAAACCACCAAGGAAAAATAATCCTTTGTGTTCCACAATTCCCTCAAACTGAGTAATATAACAGTATCACTTACACTGATCCTGTTGACTTAGCCAACCTGCCGACAGATAGGTTCAGAGCAAACTTCACCCCCCGTCCTCCCCAAAGACTCATTTGACATCCCCAATACTTGTCCAGCACCTCACATCTCTGTAGATCAAGTGTTGCAGGCCCTATCCAAGGCAAAGAGCACAGCTACCATGGGACCTTATAGTATCACAGGATGTATTCTGCACCATCTCCAGCAGGAACTGGCTTCACCATTGAGAACCCTATTCAACCACAGCCTAAGTACAGGCTTCATTCCAGCAGAGTGGAGAACTGCCATTGCCATCCCCTTGCACAATGGTGGTGCCACTACTGACCCTGGAAACTATTGCCATATTAGCTTGACAAGTCTGATCTGTAAAGCTATGGAGTGTATTATTATGGATCTCATAAACAAGGACATAGCAATCTCCAAGCACTTGACCCCACCCAGTTCGGATTCGTCAAGGGTAGATCTTGCCTGTTGAACCTGGTTGACTTCTCTGAGACTGTCACCAAGACCCTGGATGAGGGAAGGTCAGTGCATACAGCTTACCTTGACTTGGCCAAGGCCTTTGACACAATCCGCCACTCGGGCATCATCGAAAAGGTAACACAACTTGATGTAAATCCCTATCTCATCAGGTGGGTGGCCAACTGGCTCAGCGACAGGACCCTCAAAGTCAAAATAGACACCTCCACCTCCAATAGCAGACCTGTTACTAGTGGAGTTTCCCAGGGATCTGTCCTGGGACCCCTACTCTTTGGTGTCTATTTCGCAGAGGTCCAAGTAAAGACAAAAGGCCTGCGGCTGACCAAGTTTGCAAATAACTGTAAGTTGGGTGCTGTCGTTGACTCCCCAAATAATATTAACATACTGCAAGAGGGTCTCACAGCAACTAATGACTGTTGCCAAAGTCATGGCCTCAAGCTAAATGCAAAAAAGTGCATCATCATACCATTTGGCAAAAGCACAACCCCTACTGATTACCACATGAATGGCAACCCCCTAAGCAAACAACCTCTGGTGAGAGACCTGGGCACTCAGGTTGATAACAACCTCACATTCGACCATCATGTAGAGGCAGTGGTCAGAAAAGCCTTTTATCCGACTCATCTCATAAGTAAAGGGATTGCATCCAAAAAAAGGAGATTATTACCTCTCTATACTCCTCCCTCATTAGACCAATAATTGAGTATAACATCCCGTTTAGGATGTACCGCTCCAAACATCTGCATCAACTGGAAAGGCCACTGAAATACCTCACAAAGGGAATCCATGGCCACCAACACCTGTCCAATGCAGACAGGCTCACATCACTATCACTCTACTTGGTATCATACAGATTGCTTAGGGGTTATCTGTGCCTTGTCTACAAGGCAATCTCGAACCCTGCCCTACTAGAGATGCTCCATATCCATAAGTCTAACTCCTCATGCATTACCCACTCAAAAGGCCTGAATCTAATATGTGACATTGACAAAACCTGCTGGAGAGACCGGTTTGTCTCCCAGAGGTTGTCCCATCTCTGGAATAGTCTTCCTATACATGTCAAACAGAGCACCTCACTGACCCTCTTCAAGAGCAACCTTGATGAGTGAGTGGGAAACCACAAATTTGTTCCAGGGCTTCCAGCTGTGTCCATTATTGACAGCCATTATTGACAGAGGCAATAGGTGCTGACCGAGGTTTCTTTTTGGGGATAAACACTTGACTAGGCTTGTAAGGGCCCCAGGGCCATTAGCCTAGTAACCTCCTATGATCCTATGAAGGAGAATTAGTACTCTTCACAATTTCAAGCTTTAGGTCTCCGTCTCAGACAACTTTTGGCAGCCAAGGGATTTAGTATATTTTTTCTGTAAATTGTATCCTAGGTAACTTTCAACAGATCAGTTGCAAAAATCTAATAAAAACTGTTAATGTACACTGCACTGGTTTGTACTACTGCTTCCAAAATACTAAAATAAACTATACAGTGATATCATCATTATGACTATTTCACAGAAGACGCCTTGATCATGTTTGCAAGAAAACTTAAAGTCTGTGATTTTATCATTTCTCCTTGCCACCAGTGGCTCATTGAAAACAAAAACTTTCAAGCAAGACAAAAAAAAAGTATTGGAAAAATTTTTAGTTTGTATTCTGTAAATATTTAAAATATTTACTCCATTTTATATTACTCATCTCCAATTGAGCAGCATCTCCTCAGAATATTATAGGCACATACATACGTGTGTGTGTGTGTGTGTGTGTGTGTGTGTGTGTGTGTGTGTGTGTGTGTGTGTGTGTGTGTGTGTGTGTGTGTGTGTGTGTGTGTGTGTGTGTGTGTGTGTGTCAGTTTATTTAATCTAGCTATTATTTCCTAATCGCTTCCATCTCTACACTCTTCTACCAGTTTTCTGCTGTATCTTATTTAACTTCCTAACTACATATCATGACCTTCTATCTCCTTTGAGACTGACACATCTGTACTTTCCCTTCCCTCTCATTTGCCAAACCATCATCCCTCTTATTCAATATACCAAATAAGTGCCTTGCTGCTCAGAAATTAGTGTCTTTGCCATTTTTTTTCTATAGCAACTATGTTATTCTGTTTGCATGCCTTACTTGTAAATCATTGTCTTTAATCTCCTATAACTATAATAAATTGATTTTGATCATTTATCTTTAATCTTACATCAAGTTTAAATATACCATTATTACCAAAACAGCATGCTCTTTCCTCCTGCTTGGAAGTGATAAGTTGTTAAAATGTCCTGTATTATCTCTTAACAACACTGAATAAAACAAGGAATTACTGAAAAACCATAAAAAATAATTACAGAAGGAAGCAGACTCAGACTGACACGGCATTAATTAATTATATAATGCAGATATGTATTTTAAAGTTGCAATAAGGTGAATCACATGATTAGTAATGAAATTGGATCAGGTGATCAATCACATGATTTTCTTCAAAAGTATATTAGTTGAATGTGATTTTTAATGTGTATCTGAAGAAGTTTGGCATTGGGCCAAACGAAAGTGCTCAGTAACTTAAAATAAACATGGATTGTGTGCCGCGTCGGTCTGAGTCTGCTTCCTTCTGTAATCTCTTAACAACAGCTTGTATTTGGTATCAATATGCATTAGATAAAAATCTCTTTGCGTATGGAACTATTTATGTTAGAACAGTTCACAGAAACTTATTAAGGGAAGCATAGAGCATATCCCTGATGTTCAGGTATTTGATCCAACTTGTAATCATAGTTACTATACAAGAATATTCACTAGAATAATCTGTAGTTTATACACTACAGCACATACCTGTTGTACATAAAGTAAGATATACCTTTATATTTTTTATGCATGACCTTCTTCATTCCAGTTAGTTTACTGAAAAAGAATAAACGAAATATGCAGGAAAAGGAGAGCAAATGCAAAAATTCCAAATAAATGATTCTCTGAATCACCAGTGTAAAATTTCTTACAAAAGGCACTCAATCCATTCACATGTGAACTGTGTTATTATGCTTTATTTTTACCTTTAGGATGTATCTGCAGCATTAAATTGTGAATTTCCATGCTCTGTGCTTCTCTTAATCCTAACAAAGGAACATTTCAATGCCACAAAGTCCATAATTTGTAGCTTCTGTGTGTGTAATTAAGAATGCATGGACACTTTCATATTTCAGTTGTCAGTCATGTTTTATTTGGATTAAAAATTACAGAGCTTCAGCAGAAGCTCAAGCACATAGCCTTAAAATGGAGATTGATATTTCATAGAGAATAGGGCAGTCAACTCAATTCTTTTAAAAGCACTTCACTAAGATGACTAAAATATTCCCTTACATTAAAACAGCAAATTTATCATGAAATCACTGCCAACATGACTATTTTTTTTTTTCAGACATGTAGATGTGCATTTGTAGGCCTGAGGTAATTATATCAGGAGACAAGAATGAAGGGGAAGACCTCAGATGTTCACACAGAAATACATAGGTACAAAATGTTACATCATGACAAGTCATCTTCAAAAATGCTGCCATAAGTAAGTTAAGGAAGCAGTATCACCAGCTTTGTTAAACTATCTAAATTACTACTGTTTGAAATGCTGACTTACCAAATAGGAAACTAATACTGAAGAAATGCTAGAATAAAAGAACAAGTAATCTTCCTGAATGATATATTAAGCAATGTAACTCAAGAGTAGCAACAGAGGTATTTTCATATGGCTTTTGTTGTACTGCAAGCAACAGCATAATCTTTCAATGTTCATCACAAAAAGGAAATGGTTTCAAGGGACTTCCACATCAAAAATCGTCTACCTGATTTACAGCAAGCATAACACTGTTGCATCTTTTTTTTTTTTTAGCCAGCTAACCTCAGAAGTGGAGCTAATATGAACAGAGCCGGTTAACACAAATTCTTAGTCACAACCCTGATCAAGAGTTAAACAAAGCAGCAGCTAACATAGTGTACATTTATATGTCACTGATTTGTTTTTTAAGTCCTGTTAATCCACACGAGTCATTCTCATATCAGACAGTTAATGTTATTTTACAATATAGTTCTTTACCTTCTGTGTCCTGGTTTGCAGTGACTGAAGTTTCATGGTGCAATTTGCCTCTGTTAGTTTTCGGCTTTTGTAAGCCTGTTACTTTTAGTTTTCTTTGTAAAAACACATTTCTATATGCTGGCATCACAAATAATTCCCTGAACTTTTATTCACTTGACTTTGTCAAAGGGAATAATGTAAGGATGCACCCACAGACTTTAATGGATGTACAACTATATATGAGTGGTATCTATTATAGTTTATAAATGCATCTCAGTATTAACCCAGGGGTGGCATGACATCAGGTTGGGAAACCCTAACCATATTTGGGCTCTTGTGTAACTTAACATTTTCTGAAGAAGTTTGGGTATAACCCGAACGAAAAGCGCTTAACATTTACGAGAACTTTGTTTTTGGAAGGCTACTTTGTTTATTAAAACTGGACATTGTGTGTTTAACTTGCTCTGGACATCCCTATTTTACTTTCATTTTTACTTGCTCGTTTGGAAAACGTGTACTTGTTTTGGGTACTGGTGTACCCCTCACTGTTAACCTAGCAACTTAGCAACATCAAATTATGTGTGGTTTCAGATCCAGTTTCGGAGCTGTGGTGTTTTTTTAATTTTTTGAATTTTCTACTGTTTGTGGACGTTTATTGGTGTTTACATCTCAGTATTAACCCAGGGGTGGCATGACATCAGGTTGGGAAACCCTAACCATATTTGGGCTCTTGTGTAACTTAACATTTTGTGAAGCTTTTTATTAAAATCATAGTCCAGATAAATAAGGAATGATAAAGACAGGAAATTATAATATCACTTAACCCATGGAATGCTGCAATAGATGTGCCAGTGATGAAAAATCATAATAGTGACCATCTCTTTAACAACAAGCTGCAAAGCTGAATGAGACAGTAAAGTAGTCATAAAGTTCACATATATATCTACCTCACCATCTTACCATACTTGCTTGTACCAACTGACTAAACATTTTTTAAAACATATGCATTGAAGCCATACCACACATGACATGAATACATAAACAGATAGCTCATCTAGGGTTTAACTATTATTCTGTTTCACATGAAATGATAAGTCCACAATCAGTACAAGACATACTCGGACACAACTTAACTAAATGCTGACACAAGGCATAAAGATGATCAGTGGCAGGGCATATACACACACACTAGTCTGAAGGAGGTACACTTAACACAATATAAATATCATACAGCATCACCAATTCTGCTTCAGGGAAGGTTAGACACAAGTTAAATTCACCCTTCTCATACAACAGCTTAAAGTGAAATATATTTTATTATTTAGTGCTTTGTTTCCGTTATAAAGTAGGCCCTAACTTGTTCAAAATATTTTTTTCACTGTTTCAATATATAAAGGAACAGTTAAATGTATTCCAGTTCCCATATATAGAAAGGGTGAAGGGACAAGCATCATTATCATACTGAGAAAAAAGGTAAAGAGTTAAAGGTATACTCTGGATTATACAACTGAAACTGCTTTGGAATGATGAGACACACAAATAAATGACACCAGAAAATTTAACTGAAAAAAGAATATTACTAGAGTATCTTGTTAAGAAAAACCTTGACTAAAAAGTAAGAGCCTTGGGAGAAGGATATGGTGCCCTCTATAGCTTTTGAAATGTGCAAGTCAATGCGCAGAGTGTACCTAACTTCTTAAGACTAGATTCACCCTACATTATCTAAAAGAACAAAGCAGATTATGCTCAGTTCAAAACAACTTGCTGATTAGAATATTCTGCTCACAGAAGCACCCCCTTTTCAAGCCTTGCCTTTTTATCCACTGTTTACATCACCCATTGTAACTCATTCTCTTATTCTCAACTCAAACTTTCTTTTAAAAGGTTCTGGTAACAAAATAAATAAATAAATTGCCCTTTTGTAAATATTTATATCCTAGTGATCCCAGCGATGATTAAAGGGAAAGCACCCCCCCCCCCGTTCTCCCATACTAAAGCCCTGGTCTGATCCTGTTCTTCCGTCCTGGTACTTCCTACTGTAGGATAACTGAAAATTATGATTCTGTGTGGGCTTCCCATATTAAATTTGTCACTTCCCTTCATATCCAACCCATGCATTCTGCTCTTTCTAGAAAATGTTTTCAATTATCTTCTTCACCATTTTTTTCTGTCAGTTATATGTAAAAGCACATTTTTTAATTCCAGTATTTACTAGTAATATCAAGCATGCCTAGTATGCTATATAGTATTTTATAATCTAATACAATACATAATACATATAATGCTATACAATACATAATACCTAATACACAATTCAGTGTCTGTGCTGTTATGTACTTTTTCCCATTTTAAGAAAATGCTTTGCATAAATCCCCATCTTACCTAGTTCTGCTTCACTCCAGATTTTCCAGCTCTCATCAATGGGTGAGGTATCATATTCTTTCTCCCAACATAACTTTGTATTTGTCCCCCTACCCAATGCTGTTCTTCTCCTTACAGTAAGTAAAACAGGTACCCACTCTCATGATACGTAATCACTGGTAACAACTGCTGAGTATTGCTAACACCCCAAAGTCCACTAATCTAATATTATAAAAATTTGTCTCCAGAGTTTACATAACCACCATGTGCCAAAGTGCACAGCACAGCACACTATACTCTTCCACTACTTGTTGCTTGATGGGCCTGCAGTCTGAGCCCTCATCCCCTCCTCTGCAGCCAGGAGCCCCATATTCTCTTCCCATTTCCTATCACACCTAAATCTATCTATGCCATACAAAAACAATCCCCAGCTATTTTGTATTTCACTGTCATAAATTGCTGTACGAATCCTTCTTGCCTGTCTCCAGATACTCTGGTTTGCTCCTTCTTGGCCACATCTCCACCATTTTGTTTCCAGTCCACATTCACTCTTTAGAACCCTCACTGGTGTTCAATATCATCTGTGAAGTAATTGCATATAAGTAAGTCCTTCAAAATTATTTTACTAATCCTACCTAACTTCTTCAGCCTCTGACCAGAAGCTTTCTTCACAGGCAGGTTCTATTTGCTTTTTCCATTATCTTGCTCAACATTTTGAAACCATCCCCATCAGTGTGAACTCCTCTCTCTTATCTCATAAGGGTCTATAGCACATCTCCTTTTATTCTAAACCCCAAAATTCTGTTATATCAAGGCAGTTTAGTTGGCATAAATGTCTTCCACAGACATTGCAGACTGTATTCCTAGTTTTTTGAACTCTGTGAAACTTAGCCATGTATGAAGTTCTCCGGCTTCGTCACGAACACACTATCAACATGTTGAATCTTTCCTGCATTGCTCCATCAACTCATCAATACCTATGTGGTGTGGAATGTCACATATCTAGCAGCTTACCTACATCTTGTATTCTGGAAAATTTCTGGAAAATAAACTTAAAAAGCACAAGAAAAATGAATGCAAATATTTTGTGAGCAATAAAAGCTATTAAAACTGTACAAATAGCAATGTTATCAGTAAGAAGTATTTATTGCATGGATAATACTCAGTGCATGCATTGTCTTTTCCACAAATACTCTAATATATTATAATGCACACAAACTTCAAATTATATTTTTTCTAAACTTTCACAAATTTTCAGATCTTCAAAAGTATACAACCTGGACATATATTTTTAGAACATTTTTGTTAACCAGATGTAGGCTTTCTTATGAAAATAAGAAATTCCTCTACAACGGCATGTCTATTAAGACAGTTACAGAAATATGAAAACATATGTTCGCTTATATAATTAACAAAACAAATACTACTGGACATCTCTCAAGATGTGCAACTTACACTGCAAACATCAAAGACTTTTCCTCAACATCTAAGGTTTCTCCTAACATCTCTCAAAATGCACGCACTCGAGGCCCTTCTCAGTATGGAGAACATCGATGTCTGTGCTGTGACGGAAACCTGGTTCAAGGCTCCTGAGAGCACCCCAGCGCTATCAGGTTTTACCTCATATCATGCGTTCCGGCCCCAAAATCAGGAAAATACCAAGAAAGGAGGGGGGGTATCCATATTCATCAAGGACACCCATACCTCAAGACTGGTGGCAACGCATGATGCATCGGAGACCATCCAGGTGCAATTAACCGTAGGCAAGACTGCTCTGCAAATAGTAGCATGTTACAGGCCACCCTCACAAACTCAGGAACCTCACATGGCCTTCCTGAAAACACTAGAGGGGATAAATGTATCACCAAACACCATCATACTAGGTGACTTCAATTACCCAAATATAGACTGGGAACACTACTCAAGCCCAAACACCCTAGCCCAAAAGTTCCTGGAATTCATAAACTCAAATGCCATGGAACAACTAGTCACCATTCCCACAAGAGGAGATAACATACTCGATCTCATCATCACGAACATGGGAGCACAATGTTCAACACCGGAAGTATACCCCTCACTGGTGAGATCAGATCACAAACTAATCTCGCTGGAGGTCCTCATCCCACCCCCCCTGAAATAAAAAGACCACAGTAAAGAACTTCCCAAAGCCGACTTCACACTTCTAAAGACTAGTGTGGTCTCTTTTAAGGCCCCGAGCGCGGAAAACAGTACTCAAGCCACTGAATCACTTACAAATGCCTTCTACCAGCACCTGCAGGACTGCATGGATAAGGCAATCCCAAGCAAAACAAAGACTCTTTGTACCAAAGGCAAGCGTCCAGTCTGGTGGACCCCAGCCATAAACAAACTCTACAACAAAAGGAGGAAGCTACTACAAGATAGAGCAAAATCCTTAAAAGGTAAGACACCCTTGATCACTATAAGTAAAAACTAAGAGCTCTCATAAAATCATCCAAAGCAAATTTCGAGAGAAAAATAGCTAAAGACTCAAAAGACAATCATAAGGCCTTCTTTAGCTATGTTAGAAACCTAGGAGGAAACTCCCAGATATGCTCAGAACTAGTTCAAAATGATGTGAAGATTACTGATCCTACAGACATTGCCAACATACTGGCTGACAGGTTCAGTGCAAACTTCTCACCCCTCCCCCAAAGGAGAGATATCTATACCAAATGATTGCAGCCCCCAAACATCTCCAGCGCCCAAGTGAGAACTGCTCTCTCCAAAGCAAAAACACAGCATCCATGGGACCTGATGGTGTCCCCGGCTGTGTGCTCCACGAACTCAATGAGGAATTAAACCCACAGCTAGGACAGCTGTTTAATCGAAGTCTTACCTCTGGATATGTACCCAGGAGTGGCGCACTGCAACTGTGGTCCCACTTCACAAAGGCGGTGCCTCCACCGACCCTGGTAATTAC
This sequence comes from Protopterus annectens, assembly GCF_019279795.1. Lineage (NCBI taxonomy): Eukaryota > Metazoa > Chordata > Ceratodontiformes > Protopteridae > Protopterus > Protopterus annectens. Next base: position 934,402,989 of record NC_056744.1, read on the forward strand.
CGGCCCATTAGCTTGACAAGCCTTATCTGCAAAGCCATGGAGAGGATCATAATGGACCTCATAAATAAAGACATTGGGAATTTGCAGACTTTGGATCCAACCCAGTTTGGCTTTGTCAAAGGCAGATCATGCCTTTTAAACTTGGTTGACTTTCGAAACAGTCACCAAAGCCATTGATGAGGGAAAGGCAGTCCATACAGCCTACCTCGATCTGGCTAAGGCCTTCGATACAATACCCCACTCGGGTATCATTGAAAAACTCATCAGCTTAAATGTTAACCCATACATCACAAGATGGGTTGCAAACTGGCTGAGTGACAGAACCCACAGGGTCAGAGTTGCTGGCGCCATGTCAGACTCAAAGCCTGTCACAAGTGGTGTCCCACAGGGCTCAGTCCTGGGCCCACTCTTGTTTGGCATCTACTTTTCTGAAGTACAAGCAAACACAGGAGGGTTATGGCTGACAAAGTTTGCAGATGACTGCAAACTGGGCGCCATAGTAGAAAACACATCTGACACAGATATCCTTCAGAAGGGTCTCACTGAAACGGATAACTGGTGCCAGAGCCACGGCCTAAAGTTAAATGCCAAAAAATGCATAGTCATACCCTTCGGGAAAAACAAGGTTACCCCTAGCTACCAAATAGGAGGCAATCCACTGAGCACAGAAGAAGTTATCAGGGACCTGGGGACCCAGGTTGATAGTAGTCTGTCATTCGACACCCACGTAGCTAAAGTAGTTAGGAAGACCTTCTACATTGCCCACCTTATCATGAAGGGATTCTCATCTAGATCAAGGGAGGTTATAGTCTCCCTTTACTCATCACTCATCAGACCAATGATTGAGTACAATGCCCCATTTGGAATGTATCTGACCCGACACTTGCAGCAGCTGGAGAGGCCACAAAGTTCCTCACCAAAAGGATAAAGGGTCTCAAAAATCTATCCTATGCTGCCCGACTGAAAGAACTCCAGCTCTATTCAGTCGCACATTGCTCAGAGGTGACCTTTGCCTAACATACAAGGCCATGTCAAACCCAGATTTGATGAATATGCTTCACCTCAAAAATCTAGATCCATCAGAGCCACAAGGGCGGGAGACTTAAACCTCGACACGGCTATTAATAGGACGTGCTGGAGGGATAGATTCATCACCCAAAGACTCCCTATGCTGTGGAACAGAATCCCGGTACATGTGAGGCAGAGCACCTCGCTGGCCTTGTTCAAGAGAAATCTTGACCAATGGATGGGAGATCGCAGATATACCCCAGGGATTACCTCAGTGTCACTGCTCGACAGAGGCACAGCAAAGTAATGGGTATAGTTCTTCATACTAAAGGGGTGGTGTAAGCCACAAAACAATGGGCTAGGCTTGTAAATGCCCTCGGGCAGATAGCCTAGTATGAACCTATGAACCTATGAACCTATGTCATGCAAGAGTTTGCAATCATTTATTTTTTTAAGTATTAAGTACATATGGAAATATTGCTTTTTTCATAATTACTAATAAACAGCAATATTCCCAGTACAGTGTGATATAATCCAGCAGTGACAGTGAATTCTCTTGTATCCCACACTGGCATTTCACACCATATACCCAATAAAAAGTAGGTCTCTCAATTATGAAAATATGAACATAAACATGAAAATATGAATTATAACTGGCAAAGAAAGATTCATTTCTCTACTGCAGGACAGCCTAGACTAACATTCTTAATGTGATTTTGTTAGTAGTTCGAAGGCATTTCTAATATTGCTTATTATTTAGCCGGTAAGTCGCTTAGTAAAAGAGGCCAGACCCAAAAAAGTTTTGGATGCCATAAGAAGGTATGTGTTTGAAATGAAAGTTTACAAAAAAGGTGTTTTAGGCTTGAGTGAGTTAAGTTATGTGGAAAACAATGTCCTCTGTTTCATACACACAAAACATTTGATCATACCTCTCAAGTGTCTAGATTTTTTGCTTCATATATTGGTCTATTTCTCATAATATTTGGGGTATTCTGGCATATCACAGAGGACTGAATACCCTAAATAATGGGAGATATTTGAGTTTCAGACTTTGTATCTTTCAGAAAACGCATTATAATGCAAACCCATTACTCCAGCAACTTTTTTATGAGTACAATAATTAAAACCTGTCCCTGATTTTGGACCTTTGTTCCCCCATTATTTTTGGCTTCCTTCAAACTTCTTGCTTTAAGAATTTATCAGGTATGCTGTGGATCATCCACCAGACCAATGCTCAAGATTTCCTTTATCTTTACTAATACCTCTTGCCATCTTCCATTACTGCTCCATTCATCCCATTCTTTTTCTCACTTTTCTCTCAATCTGCAAAACTCCTTTTCTCCATCTTTTCTCCCTGGTTTCCTACAGATCTAGATCAAAACACAAACTATACTGCTCCCCCAATATTTGGCTCTAAAACTCGCACTACCCTCTCATTGTTTTTCCCTTTGATTCCTAGCCCATCAGCTTGAATGAGAAGTTATGTACCTACCATAACGTTCCATGTTAGTTGTCTTCTCTCGCCTTCTTTCTTGCTGGATGGGTTCAGAGCCAATCCTCGGCTCCGACTCAGCCACTTACTAAAGCTCGAGAGCTTATTTTACCGGCTCGAGGCAACCCTATATCCCATGATGCTAGGCGATAACTCCCCAGATCTCGTTTGGAAGCTGAAAAACCTAGCATAGGCCAATAAAACAAAATCCTCCAACTGGAAGGAGGAGGAAGAGGAATAAAAACCTCCAAAGATAATTATTTACACTATATATATCCTAGGACACCTAGATAGTGAACAAAGGAATAAAAGGACCCTTCAAGGAAGGGAAAATCTTCTCGGTCTGTCCAGGCTAGGGGGATGGTGGGTGGGATGCAAGAAAGAAGGCGAGAGAAGACAACTAACATGGAACGTTATGGTAGGTACATAACTTCTCAATGTTAAGTTGTCAATCTCGCCTTCATTCTTGCTGGATGGGACCACGTCCCTAGCACCTTCATCCTGGGTGGCTCATTGGAACAGACTCTTAAGAATGGTGGAACCAAATGATGCTCTGTCCCTGCAGGCCATGTCCAATTTGTAATGCAAAACAAAGGTATGGGGAGAGGCCCATGTGGCTGCCGCACAGATAGTGTCTATTGGTAGTCTAGCTTGAAAAGCTGTAGATGTAGCTAGTACTCTAGTTGAATGGGCTTTTGGCTTAGAAGTTAATTCCCTGCCTCTGAGTTGATAAATAGATGTAATCACAGAAGACAGCCACCTAGATAGGGTTACCTTGGAAACAGGAAGGCCTTTCTTATTTTCTGAGTACGATAAAAACAGTTGATCAGACTTCCTTATTTGTTTGGTTCTCTCCAAATAGTATCGGAGCTGGCGGTGAACATCTAGATAATGTAGCTTTTGCTCTGCTCTATTAGTATAGTTTGGGAAAAAAACTGGGAGATCAATTGATTGATTTAAATTTGTCTGCAAAGCCACCTTGGGTAAGAAGGATGGATTAGTCCTTAGAGAAACTCTGTCTTTATGGAAGATTAAGTAGAGAGGACGAATGCAGAGGGCGTGAAGCTCTGATACTCTCCTAGCAGAAGTAATGGCGACTAGGAAAAGTGTCTTCCAGGAAAGAAATTTCAATGAACAGGAGACCACAGGTTCAAAGGGGGGGGAGAATTAAGGATGTTAAGACTAAATTAAGATCCCACTGAGGTGGAGGATCTTTGATCGGAGGCCTAAGTAAAAATACACCTTTAAGGAAGGCTTTGCAAAGCTTATTGGACATGATGTTGTGGTCCGATAAGCCTGTGTGAAAATTTGATATGGCTGCCAACTGAACCTTTACTGTAGAGGCAGAAGACCCTGAATGAAAAATTTCGGCTAGAAAGTCTAAGACCGAAAGAATTGGGGCAGTAAAAGGATCTATATTCCTTGCCTTTGCCCAGAAAGAGAAACGTTTCCATTTACTAGTGTAAATCCTTCTGGTGGAAGATTTAAGGGAAGCTACTATGATATCCCGGATGGGATTAGAAATCATAGGAAGCCTGGCTAAGGACGGAAGTGGAGCAACCAAGCAGTGAGGTTGAGAGAATGTAGGGATTGGTGCAGCTGCCCCGACTGATGGGTCAACAGATCTGGAGCTGGGTCCAGATGCCAAGGCTGTACCAAAAGATAATGATGTAGGAACGGAAACCATATCTGTCGAGGCCAATAAGGGGCAATGAGAATCAACTTGGCTCTCAGGGCGGTTGTTTTCTGAATTACTTGTGGAATTAGAGGAAAAGGTGGAAAGGCATAGAGAAGTCCCCGAGGCCAATCTTGGACTAGAGCTTCTCTGAGGGGATGGCCTGAAAGGGGAAGAGGGTGAAGAAGTCGGGGCATTTGCTGTTTTGGGATGTAGCAAAAAGATTGCAGCAAGGAAGATCCCACTTCTGAAAAATCTCTTCCGCTACTGATTGTTTGAGAGACCACTCGTGTGGCATGAGTATGGCTCTGCTCAACCTGTCCGCTATGAAGTTGGACTTCCCGGGGATATGCGTTGCTATCAGAAACCGCTGAGAGGAGATCGCCCATTGCCAAAGTCTGAGTGCCTCTCGACACAGGGGATAGGACTTGGTTCCGCCTTGCTTGTTGATATACCACACTACGGACATATTGTCCGTTTGAATTGCAATAATTCCTAGGGGAAGAGAGTCGTGGAGGGCTTGCAATGTTAAAAGCACTGCTCTCATCTCTAGGACATTTATGTGCAGGTGGCGTTCAAAAGGTTGCCAAGTGCCATGGACCATCCTGCCCTGAAAATGCCCCACCCCCACCCGATCAGGGAGGCGTCCGATGTCACCGTGGCGACTGGGGGAGGAGGAACAAAGGGTCTGCCCTGATGGACTTGAGGGGACAATATCCACCAGGACAGATGACTTTTGCAAGTTTGAGTTATCATGATCTTGTGATGCATGGGAAGTTGCTGAAAAGACCATTGGGCGCACAGCATCCACTGTAGAAGACGCATGTGAAAATGTGCAAGGGGAAGAAGTGTTATGGCAGCCGCCATAAGACCCAATACTTTCAGGACATACCTGGTCTGAATTTTCTTGCTCTGAAGAAGAACCTGGACATGGTTTTGAATATCTAAGACTCTTTGGTCTGTTAACTTTGCTGAAAGTTGTACGGTGTTCAAGTTGGCACCTATAAAGGTAATAGATTGACAAGGCGACAAGGCAGACTTTTCGAAATTTATAGAGATTCCTAGCCCTCTGCAAATGTGAATGGTGTAAGCTCTGGCTTGGAGAAGTTGATGCCTAGTGGTGGCAGTGAGGAGCCAGTCGTCTAGATATGGAAACACCTGGAATCCTTGCCGTCTCAGGTGAGCCGTAACCGCTGCCATACATTTGGTGAACACTCTGGGGGCTGTAGTGAGACCAAAGGGCAGGGCTCTAAATTGGTAGTGACTTGCTCCCAGCCGAAAGCAGAGAAACCTTCTGGAGTGCCTGTGAATTTTGATGTGATAGTAGGCATCCTGAAGGTCCACGGAGCACATCCAATTGTCTTTGCCCAGAAAGGGCAGAATGGACTGTAGCGTGACCATCCAGAATCTTGTTCTCTTTACAAACTTGTTCAGTTTGCTGAGATCTAATATTGGTCTCCAGTCCCCTGTCTTTTTCGGTACCAAAAAGAACCTTGAGTAGATTCCGGATCCTAGTTGGTCTGCTGGGGCTGGCTGGATGGCTCTTTTTGCTAGCAGTTTTGATATTTCTGATACTACTAGTTCCCTTAGACCGGGTGGAACGTCTGGAAGGGTTCCCTTTTGTTGAATTGGGGTTTGGATAAAGGGAATTTTGTAACCCTCGGATATGATCGACTGTACCCATTTGTCTTGAGTAAGGGAAAGCCAGGCTATTGGGTACAGCGACAATCTTCCCCTGACTGCCTCCAAAGGTGGACAATCGGGCAACATCTCAGGGATGCTGGAAGGGTTTATCAGAGAGAGGCTCCCTGCTACCCTGGTTTTGCAGACCCCCTCTGCCCCTAGGGTGGCGTCTGTTGTTGTTACCCCCTCTGCCTCTGGGGGTAAACTGACCTCTTGCGTCTGACGTGACTCCTTGAGATTTGTGGAATCACATTTTCCCACCCTTCTGACCCTTAGGGTATGGTCTTGAAGGGGTGGAGAAACGGACTCCTACGGCAGAAAGAGTCTTGCCATCTTGCTCGCATCTGGTCAAGGTATCTTTCACTTGAGGTCCGAACAAAGCTGAACCATCAAAAGGGGAATTTGTGAAGGACGCCTTGAAGGGGTCCCCGAAATTACACAGCCGCATCCAGGTGTGACACCTTAAAGCCACTCCTGTGCCTGCGGCCCTACTCGCTCTATCGGCCGCATACGAAATCAGACGCATGGAAGAGTTAACAATCGAGTTCAGGGTTCCAAGCTGTGAGTTTATTTTATCCTGGGACCTAGCAGCTGATGGATCCTGTAAGACTTCTCCCAACTCTTTGAGAATATCTCTCTGAAGGCAGGTGAAGTGACAGAGGTAATTCAGCGACTGCATAGCAAAGGTCACTGAAGAAAACATCCGCTTACCGTACCTATCCATGGTCCTAGAATCCTTAATAGGAGGATGGATAGGTACTGAAGGATCAGCTAGTTCCTTCTTGGTGGCTGCAGCCACCACCATTGCATCTGCCGGTACACCTTTTGTTAGGAATTGCTTGTCAACTGGTGCTGTAATGAATTTAGATGGCCTCCGAGGGGTGGGTTCCACCGAATCCAGGGCCGACCACGCCTTCCAAGCCACTACTTCCATAAGGGGGTTGAAAGGCGGAGACACCCAGGAGGTGGAGGGTTGAGAACCGAACGCCTCCAGATACACCGACTTGTCCTCGGAAGGATTAAGGGAAGACAAGTTCCCCCTCTGCTTCAGGATTTCTAGGATGTCTGAGAAGGAGACATCCTCAGAGGGGGACTTTGGGGATCCCTCCGACTCATCCAAGTTGGTGTCAAATGTAATAGACTCAGGGGAGTCCACATGCTTCCTCTTACATGTCCTCTTACGCGGAGGCTCCGCTGACAGGTCAGGAGAAGCCTCGGAAGAGGAAGAAATTCCCAGTGGGGAAACCTGAGGCATTGGGTCTCTTGGTCCAGGAGCAAGAGAGTGAGAAGAGACATCAGCAGGCACTGTAGTGGGAGGAGCTGATGGAGCTGACCATTGACTAAGCCCTGGGGCTAGTACGCTCCTCATCACCTCGAAGGCTCCCCTATCAGAAAGGCCACAGGGTCCCCACTCCGAAGAGGTAGGAACCCCAGGCCGCACCAACAGGGAAGGCTCCGAGGCCAATGTCGGGGCCGAGCTCACCAGCGCCGACGCTCCGAGAGGGAGAACGGGGTCGGACAATGGTCTGATGCCACTCGCCCCCTCGGAGCCGACGAGAGAGAGATCAGGCACCCGGATCCCTCCAATGAAGGTATCAAAGAGGAGATCGGAGCGGAAGACGAAGGAGACGAAGGGGGAGGTATCGGCTCTGATGCCACAACGGTCACGGCTCCGAGGAGCTCCGGCTTCGAACTCTGAGGGAGAGTCGAAGGAGGAAAAATAGGTGGAGTCGTAATAGCCACCATCTGATGAGACGGGCTAGAGATCATCTGGGCCAATGCCTGAGACTTTAACAGCCTACTTACCAGTCTCTCAAGGTCGTGATCTGAAAGTCTGGACGACCGAGAAGATCGGCTCCGATGGCTCCGCTCCGAGAGCAGGGGAGACCTCGGAGCCAAATGGATGGACTCCAATGAAGGGGAACTTGACCTCTTCTTAGATGGAGCCAACGGAGCCGAAGACACGTCGGCTCCAGACAGAGCCGACAGCGAAAGTATGGGCTCAGAGGTATCGGCACCGAGTGGTGCCGAGACTGGAACTTATGACTGAAAGGGATCAGCTCCAGCCGGAGCCAATCTAGGCACAGACACGGAGCCAGCAGCCGAAGGCTTAGTACTTGGAGCCAACAGTTTTGCAGGTTTCGAGGGCCTCCCCGACGCAGACTTAGTCGGGGAGCCCTCGGGCTTTAACAAGCCCCTCAGTATAAGTTTATTCCTGCACTCCTGCAGGACTCTTGGACTGAATGCATGACATACTGAACAAGAGTCCTGCAGGTGCAGGGGTCCCAGGCAGTAAACACAAGAAGTGTGACCGTCTGTCAGAGACATTTTCTGACAGCACGAGTCACACTTCTTAAAGCCTGAGACCTTAGCTTTTTTAGGTTCCTTCGACATAATAATGTCGAGGATTCACAAAAGTAACAGAAACAAACACAGACACACACACACTCTCTAAAAAATATACATTAACAATAAAATGCTAATAGGGATACTGACACACCCAAACACTCACAGGATTCCCTAAGAAAAATTAGGAAAGGGGCAGGCTTAAGGCCTAACCTAAGAGAGGAGGGGGTGGGATATAAGGATAAAAAGGGAAGGTATATAAAAAAGTAGTAAAGTTAAGGGTAGTTACTTACTATTGAAAGAAATAACTATAAATTAACTCAAAAAGGGTGACTGAACTCACTATATCTAAGACTTACCAGGAGCCGGTAAAAAAACGCACCTCGCAAGCGAAAGCGGCAAACGAGATCTGGGGAGTTATCGCCTAGCATCATGGGATATAGGGTTGCCTCGAGCCAGTAAAATAAGCTCTCGAGTTTTAGTAAGTGGCCGAGTCGGAGCCGAGGATCGGCTCCGAACCCATCCAGCAAAAATGAAGGCGAGATTGACAACTTAACATCTGGCTTGTACTGACACACATACTAAAGCAATCCTCCTCCTTCGGGGAAATCACAGTTACAGCAGAATTGCATGACTGGTTTCCATCAAGTCTAGAAATACCTCTGTCTCCTATTTGCAAGTCTCCTTCAACCTTTAACCCCCACTCCACACACACACACACACACACACACACACACACACACACACACACACACACACACACACACACACACAAAACACACACTCTTATATGCCAGGGCTTCATTATCCTCCTTGACCCTATGGTAAAAAGAAGTTATGTACTCACCATAACGTTCCATGTTGGTAGTCCATCTCACTCTTCATTTTTTCATATAGGTTTGGAGCCAATCCTCGGCTCCGACTCAGCCGATTTACAAGCTCGAAGACTTCTGGTTGGCTCGTGGCTAAGCAGGTATCCCATAGTGCACCAATACAAACCCCAGATCTTGTTTGCTGCTCACTGGAAGAAAAAACCCATAACAGACAAACCAATACTAAAGGGTCTCCAACCAAAGATAACCAAATTATTATTATTGTTATCTCCAGATCTTTCAGGATGGGGCAGGAGGGTGGGTTGGTAAAAATGAAGGGTGAGATGAACTACCAACATGGAAAGTTATGGTGAGTACATAACTTCTTTATGTTGTGTCGTCCAATCTCACCTTCATTTTTACATATGGGACAACGTCCCTAGCGTCTTATTCTTGGGTGGCTCACTGGAAAATTCTCCTAAGCACTATGGAGCCAAAGGATGCTCTACCCCTGGAAGCTAAATCCAGTTTGTAATGTGTAATAAAAGTGTGAGGGTTAGGAGTCTGCATGTCCTCCCTGTGGTCGTGTGGGTTTCCTCCGGGTGCTCCGGTTTCCTCCCACATCCCAAAGACATGCTGCAGGTGGATTGGACACTCTAAACTGGCCCTAGGTGTCTGTGTGTGTGTGTGTGTGTGTGTGTGTGTGTGTGTGTGTGTGTGTGTGTGTGTGCCTTCTGTGGAAGGATGGGCGCCGGGCTGGCAACTCGACACTGTAAAACTCCATTACCAATCATGAGCGGACAGGTGATCCGCTGTGGTGACCCCTAACCGGGAAAAGCCGAAAGAAGAAGAAGAAGAATAAAAGTGTGAGGGTTAGCCCAAGTAGCTGCTGCACAGATATTATCAAGTGGAACCCTGGCTTGAAAGGCTGCAGAGGTAGACAGTGACCTGGTAGAATGAGCCTTGATCCTGCAGGGTAAAGGTTTGCCCTCCAAACTGTAGATAAAGGCTATACAACTGGAAATCCAGTTAGATAGTGTCACTTTAGAAAATGGTAAGTCCAATCTGGAGTCAGAAAAGGAAATGAATAGTTGATCTGATTTCCTAAATTCCTTGGTCCGCTGTAAATAGAAACGTAGTTGCCTATGAACGTCCAGCTGATGAAAATGGTATTCAGCTGCATTACAGTGATGGACTGATTTAAGGTAGCAGGGGAACAACTTTGGGGACAAAGGAGGGATTAGTATGCAGTGACACCCTGTCCTTTTGAAAGATCAAATAAGGTGGCTTAACAGACAAGGCTTGTAGCTCCGATACCCGTCCAGCTGATGTAATAGCTACCAAAAACAAAGACTTCCAAGACAAAAATTTCAATGAAGGTGAGTGTGAAGGTTCAAATGGGGGAGAAGTCAGTTTGGACAACACAAAATTTAAATCCCAAGAAGCCACAGGTTCTTGCAGTGATGGTCTCAAAAGAGTGATTCCTTTCAAAAAGGTCTTGCATAGCTGATGAGACATTAAATTGTTATCTGGAAACCCTAAGTGAAAATGAGAAATTGCCACCAATTGGACTCTGATAGTGGCGGTGGCAGCTCCTTGTTGAAAAAGCTCAGAGAGAAATTCCAAAATCACAGGGATAGAAGCAGTGTAGGGATCTACATTCATTTTCTGTGCCCAAATAGAAACTCTTTTCTATTTACTGCCATACAGCCTCCTAGTTGAAGGTTTATAGTAGGACATAAGAATATGTGATACTGAGGATGATACATCATGAAGCCTAACTAGGGATGGAATTGGAGCAGCCATGCTGTCAACCTGAGGGTGTGGATTGAGGGATGCAGTGAACCTGACATGTGACTCAACAGATCTGGAGCTGGGTCCAGGATCCAAGGATCATCCAGGAGAAGAGGCTCGAGAAAAGGGAACCAGACCTGACAAGGCCAGTAAGGAGCAATGAGGATCAACTTGCTTCCCAGCTGACTGGCTTTCTGAATCACTTTGGAAATGAGAGGAAATGGAGGAAAAGCATACAGAAGTCCCATGGGCCAATCATGAGCCAGAGCGTCTCTGGGTTTCTCCCCCGGATGGGGAATGAGGGAAAAATAGTTGCTGCATTTGGTATTGACTAGGCTGGCAAAGAGGTTGCAGCAAGGCTGTCCCCATTTGCGGAAAATCTGTTCCACTGTTTCCTGTTTCAGAGACCACTTGTGAGGCAGTAGGATTGCCTGGCTGAGCTTGTTGGCTATCACGTTGGTCATCCCTGGAATGTGCGTTGCAACCAGAAAGTGCTGGGAAGAAATCACCCATTCCCAAACTCACATGGCCTCTCGACAGAGTGGTTAAGATCTGGTACCACCCTGTTTGTTGATATACCAAACTACCGACATGCTGTCTAATTGTATCGCAATAGTCCAGAGAGGAAGAAGGTCTTGAAGTGCTTGCAATGCCAGGAGCACCACCCTCATCTCCAGAACATTGATATGCAGGTGAGCCTCGTGTTCTTGCCATGTGCCTTGGACAGTCCTGCCGAGATAATGTCCCCCCACCTGATCTGGGAGCATCTGTGGTCACAGTGGCAACGGGTTGGGCAGGAACAAAGGGAGCGCCTGTGATCAACTGGTTGGGAGCTATCCACCAAAGAAGGTCCTTCTTGCATGATTCCGTCAGCAGGATAGGATGACTCAGAGGGAGATATTGGAAGGACCACTGGGAAGACAGAAGCCACTGGAGAATTCTCATGTGCAACCTGGCTAATGGTACTAATAGAATGGTGGAAGCCATAGTCCTGAGGAGCTGAAGAACCCACTTCGCTTTTACCTTCCACAACGGAAGAATACGCTGAATTTGAAAGATTAAGTTTTGTGCCCTGTCGGCGGGGAGACGAACTGTCATGTTCACTGTGTCTACCTCTGCATCCATAAAAATCACAGATTGAGAGGGCAATAATGCAGATTTTTCCCAGTTTATGGAGATCCCTAAATGAGCACAAAGTTGAATAGTGGCGTCTCTGTTTTGGAGGAGTAGATGCATGGTGGGGGCTGTCAGCAGCCAGTCGTCCAAATACAGAAACACCTGGAATCCTTGATGTCTCAGGTGAGCTGTCACTACTGCCATGCATTTGGTGAACAGCCTGGGGGCTGTGGTGAGACCAAAGGGCAGAGCACAAAACTGATAATGACTGGCTCCCAGCCGGAAGCGTAGATGGCTCCTGGACGCCTTGTCCATTTTTATATGGTAGTAGGCATCTTGGAGATCTAGAGAGCACATCCAATAGTCTTTCCCTAACAACGGGAGTATCGACTGCAGAGTTACCATCTGAAACTTGTCCTTCTTCACGGATTCATTTAACCTGCTGAGGTCCAATATTGGCCTCCAATCTCCGGTTCGTTTTGGTACTAAAAAGAACCTGGAGTAAGTTCCGGATCCTATCTGGTCTGCTGGGATGGACTGGATGACTCTTTTTAAAAGCAACTTGTTGATCTTCACAGTTGCCTGATCCCTGTGATTGGGTGGTACATCTGGGATCTTCTTGGGAACAAACGGTGGAAGGGAAAAGGGTATGATATAGCCTCTGGTAACAACTCTTTGTACCCACTTGTCTTGAGTGATATTTAGCCAGGCTTCTGGATACAAAGAAATGTGACCCCCGACCGGCCCCAGAGAAACGCAGTCGGGCCTCACATCAGGAGCACTGATAAGGCCATACCCGAAAGGAATCACAGCCTTGCTGGTATTGCGGACCGCCCCTGCCTCTAGGCGATGTCTCCCATTTCCTCCTCCTTCTCTGCCACTGAAGGAAAATTCATCCTGTGTGTCCAGAAAGACCCTCTGGGACTTTCTGAACCACATTTTACCGCCCCCTTGACCTTTGGGGTATGGTCGAGAGGGAACAGTAAAACATACTCCCACGGCAGAAAGCATCTTTCCTTCTTGTTCACACCAAGTGAGTGTGTCCTTCACCTTGGAAACAAACAATGAGGAACCATCAAATGGGGCATTATTGAAAGTAGACTTGAACGGTTCTGCAAAATTACACAAGCGCATCCAGGAGTGACGTCGCAGAGCAACTCCTGAACCTGCTGCTCTACTCGCTCCATCAGCCACATAGGAGATAAGCCGCATGGAGGCGTTAACTATAGAATTTAAGGTGGACAACTGAGCAGATATCTTGTCAGGAACTCCCTCAGTACATGCACCTTGTATAGAATCTCCTAACTCCTTGAGGAGATCCCTCTGTAATCTCGTGAAGTGAGTGAGATAGTTCAACGATCGAGGAGTAAATGTCGCTGAACTAAAGATATGCTTCCCAAATCGGTCCATCTGTCGAGAATCCTTATTTGGCGGATGAACAGAGGAAGAAGTCGTCACTAGCTCCATGGCATCTATGGGAACGCCCTTAGACAAAAACTCTTTACCAGGAGGGGCAGACAGAAACTTATTGGGTCTCCTGTGGACTGTCTCCATGGCATCAGGAGTATCCCACACCTTTCGACTAACTAGATCCATTAGTTTGACAAAAGGTGGAGACACCCAAGAGGCAAAAGGTTGAGACCCAAAAGCCTTCAGGTACACCGACTCCTCATCAGAAGGGTTGACAGTGGGCCAGTCGCACCTTTGCTTAAGAAACTCCAAGATGTCCATGAAGGAGACATCATCAGAGGACGACTTGGGGGACCCTTCTGACTCCTCAAGGTCAGTGTCCGATGTCAAGGACTCATCCTGGGAGTCAACATGCTTCCTCTTACATAGCCTCTTCCAGGGAGGCTCCTCGAAAGGGCATTCCAGAGAGACTGCGGAAGAGTGGGGGCCACCAGCCGATGGCTCCTGAGGCTGAGGGTCTCTGCTGTCTCCGGAGAGAGTAGGGGCTGAGACCAAAGTGAGTGCTCTTGGGGGAAGAGTGCTGGTACCACTGGTAGGGGCTGGAGAATGAGGCAGCATGCTCCTCATCATCTCAAATGCCATCCTCTCTGGCTCCGAAGACCTCCCCCGCTCCGAAGAGACAAAGGTTGACGTCGGAGCCAGAGCCGTCGGCTTCGAGACAGATGCAGTGTCTGAGCTCACCCTGGCCGACGCACCGAGAGGAAGGCTCGGAACTGAAGAAGATAGATTCCAACCCACCCTATTGGCACCGACAGGAGACCTTTGGTCCCTGGACACGACGGATAGCACAGAGCATGTCAGAGCTGAACCTGGCTCCAAAGCAGCAACAAAGGGAGCTGGAACCGACAGTACCTCCTGTGGCACCAAGCACTCCGGCTCCGAAGGGCCAACATGGCTCGGAGGAGGAATAGCAGACAAAGGCAAAGCTGGATCGAGTGGCTGCGGAGCCGACTGGGTTGGAACCAACAATAATTTTGGTAAGGCAGATGACTTCAGGAGTCTCAGCACTACCCTTCCACATCTTCTTTCGAAAGGCTCCTGGAAGATCTGGAAGACATAGTAGGGGATCTTGATCTAGGGGGCACTGGAGACTTTATTAACATGGGAACTGGTAGGGAATCCACAGACCAGCTCCAAGAAGCAGAGTTAATTGCTGATTCAATGGGTTCTGAGATCGGCTCTGAAACACTTGGAACCGACTCTGACACCACAATAGTGCTCTCCTTCGGCTCCGAAGGCAGTGGAGTCGAGGAGGCAGATTTTGACTGTTTAGAAGGCAGCTCCTAGACACCAGCCGGTGCCGGAGAAGGCCTTTTTGAAGACTTAGATTTGCCAGACTTGGAGGAAGCCGAAGAACTGGATAGAACTTCCTCAAAAGATCATTTTAATAGACCCTTGAGTATAAGCTTGTTCTTTCTCTCCTGTAATACCCTAGGAGAGAAAGCATGGCAGAACAAGCACGATTCCTGCAGGTGGATGGCCCCTAAACAGTAGACACAGCTACTGTGGCCATCTGTAAAAGACATCTTTTGGGAGCATTTCATGCACTTCTTAAAACCCGAAGGTTTGTGCTCCTTATTCTCTTTAGACATTACACACACACACACACACACACACACACACACACACACAAAAGAAAAGAATGAGGGAAGGGGACTAGGTCCTCTAACTAAAACGGGCCTAGCCCTACAGAAGAAAGTACCATGAGGACTAGGTCCTCTAACTTAAATGGGCCTAGCCCAGGGAACAGAAACTAGGTCTTCTAATTTAAACAGACCAGAAAAACACACACACACAGAAACTGTAAATAACTCTATGTGGTAATTTTTTAAGGTCCTGTAACTAAAACAGGCCTAGCCGTACAGAAAGAATTACCACGAGGACTAGGTCCTCTAACTTAAACGGGCCTAGCCCGGTGGGACAGAATTGGGTCTTCAAATTTAAACAGACCAAAAAACACACAGAAAGCTGTATATAACTAATGTACTAAGGGAGGAACTCCAACCCTTAGCAAATAACCAGCAGATACCCGCAAGAAATACAATCTCAGATTAAGGAAACTAAGCTGCCAATAATGGTCTAGAAAGACAACAGAATAACAGGAAAACTGCCACAAACTACCTGATAAGGAAAAAAGCACAACGGCGCCTACAAGACCTCTAAACTGGCACACAGGAAACCAACTAACAACAAGTTTAAGCTAAGAATGCACCGAAAAGGGCAAACAACACTACTGCCTAAGATAATATCACCTTACAACACCGTAATAACTGTAATACAAAATTTAAATACAAGAATTTTAACATTTAGCCAGAGCCAAGAGAAGCACAACCGAACTCGTCGACGTGGCAAATGAGATCTGGGGTTTGTAGTGGTGCACTATGGGATACCTGCTTAGCCACGAGCCAACAAGAAGTCTTCGAGCCTGTAAATCGGCCGTGTCGGAACCGAGGATCGGCTCCGAACCCATATGTAAAAATGAAGGTGAGATTGGACTACACAACATCATTAGTTTCCTCACAGCAAATTGTATTCTACTCGTTCCCAATCACTCATCACATATTCATCTCCCCCTGCAAATCTAGCTTCCTATTTTTAAAGTAATCCTTTCTATCATTCTAATTATGGCATGTCTCTGTTACTATTTCCATCTCAGCCATCATGGGCTACCTTGTTCCACTATACTCTACAGGTTTGCTTCATTAAATATAGCAATACACCTTATCTGTTCAGGCATCCTCACCTCCATCAGTCTTCTGAAGTAAGTCATGTCCTACTAAATCTCCTCATTTTATCTGTCTGTATGCATTTCTCACATACCTCTTGCAGGTTTTGAACCTGTTGTTTTCCCTAGCACAATTGGTCCATGTATTGTAAAGTACATGAAATGAGTGAGGAACATTTTTTAATGAGCTCACTAAGGATAAATTGATCCTACTTAAAAATGCATGTCCAGTAGCGCACACATCTCCTACTAAACTGTTTTTACTGTACCGCTTCATGAGGAAATTACTTTCAGTTTCAAGTATTTCTCATCCTAGAGACTTATGTTACTTCTACCACTGGAATAATGGCCAAATCATTACAATCATATTTGAAACACAATTGAATATTACCCATCCATCCATCCATCCACCCATCCATTTTCTAGTAACCAACCTTTAACCCTTTCATGGTAGTGGTGATGCCAGTGCCTAGCCTGACAATAATGAGAGCAAGCCAATAAAGATCATTGTGGACAGGACACTGGTCTATCATAAAACACATGCACACACTCACTCACAAACAGCACATTCACTGACAGTCACTTTGTAGAATACCAGTTCAACTAGTGGGAGGAAGCTACAGCATCTGTACAAAACTGATGTGGACAGAGGTAAAACATGTATGTTCCTTGCAAAGACACCACAGTCAAAAATTGCAAATTCCTTCAGTATACAGGGAAATTCAATGCCCCATAATAGCATCAATCAATCATCAGCAAATAATTTCTGAGACTTTAGGCTTTTTGCTTCCATTTCTCTCTCCTACTTTCAGTTTTCCTTTTATCCTCTGTGCTCATAGGTCAGGTTACTAATTAAAAGAGGAGTGGTAAAAAAGGGGTATCCCTGCCTTGTACAACTTTCCAGTTTTACTGTCCTGGTTCTACAAACTCTACTAGAGCTCGTCTTTCACTTAGCCTTCTCTTATTCCTTTTTCTTTGCTTATACTTTGTTATCAATCTGTGATAGGGAAGGCAGTCTCTTACCTGCTGTCCAAACTTCTGCTAGGCCTTATCACAATCTACTTATTTTTCTAGCTCAATATTTACTCCCAATTCCTTTGGTAATATTTTCAGGTAAATTGCACCCCCAGTAGCCTATTTTCTATATTCATACTTGCAGTCAGTCGCCTTTCTCCATGTTGGCTTAGTTCTTCGAATACTTTCTGCTGTTTTATGAATATAATATTCTGTATGGTTTCTATTATTCTCCTTAAGGACCTGCATCTAAAATTCTACTCTCCCTTTTCTTCTTGAACACCCCCCTGCCCCATTTCATCATCCCTTTCAAGTTTGATTTGAAACCTTCAGCTTGAGTTGTGTATGAGATTAACTTTTTAGCTCTAAAGTATCTCTACAAATCAGGTAGTCCTAAGCCAGATTGTTTAATGGGAAATAACTCATCCACTTAAGTCATGCCCTCTACCCCTTTGAAATAAACTCCTTCAATTCTGGATTAATCATGGGTCACAACTTCCCTTCTAGGTGATAAAAAACATCTCAATTTATACATAAAAGTAGAGGGACAAGAATAACTTCCACTGCTTGCATCTTACAATGTACAAGCATCCACATACATGATCAAGAGCATCCAGATTCTCCTGTTTGCATTACCTTTTGTTTAGACTCTTCTCACATGTGTAATAATATAGTCCTTTTTAATCCTTACACCTAAATACTTCATTTTATCATATCACCATAAATATGAGCATTACTGAACCATTTCATGTATGGTACATAGTTTATACTATAGCTATTGTTTTATCATTTGTTTTGTATTCTGAAAAGACATGAAACTGTATGAAAATGTTGTACAACACTGGAGTGTCATTTTCTGGATTTATCAAGTACAAAATTATATCATCTGCAAGCAATGCTAAATGTTCTTGATTACCAAACCAGTTTTATCTTTGAATTTATTTCCCTTATTTTCTTTGCCAGTGGCTCTAACTATAAATCAAATAACAAAGGCAAAATGGGAAAGAGGGAAAGAGGACACAGCTGCCTGGTTCCCCTATATAAACACATCTGGAGACTAACCCTTCCACCTTAATTCTTGCCTTGGACCCTTTAAATATCCTCCCAATTAACCCTATCTAATTTGTGGCTTCAATTTTTCCAGCAGTTTTGGATTTCTTTTACCATGAAAGGAATGGACTCCTTTCATGCTCCTTGTGTTTGAACAGGCTAAGTGAGGTACTCTGACATGTATGGGAAGCCTATTCCAGAGATGGGGCAGTCTCTTGAAGACAAACCTGTCTCTCCAGCAGGTTTTATTGATGTTGCATGTTAGATTTAGGCCGACTGAGTGGGTAATGCGCGAGGAGTTAGTCTTACGGATATGGAGCATATCTAGTTGGGCAGGGTCCGATATTGCCTTGTAGGCGAGACACAGATCACCTCTAAGCAATTTGTATGATACCAAGTAGAGTGATAGTGATTTACGCCTGTCCACATAGGATAGGTGTTGGAGGCCATGGATTCTCTTTGTAAGGTATTTCTGTGGCCTTTCCAGTTGGTGCAGGTTATGACTTTATATTTCTTTGATCTAAGGTGCTGTAATCACTGGGTGTAGCAGTTTCAATGAATAATGCTACTTCTGCCTTTTTTCTTCAGCTACTATATTTGGTTTCCTTGCATCTATCTTTGAACTGCAAATAATGGGTAATCCCATGTAATATGAACTTTGTCATTCTCTATAAAGCTTTGTGATTCATGTTCCCAGTGTTTCTCAGCTATTTCTGTATTGTATTGTTTGAACAATCCCTAATGCAACAGCCTTGGCACATTATTGGGTCTTTCAGTGTCATACCTCTCACCCTCTTAGCACAAGAAATCTGGACAGAGCCAAAAATAATATGGGGACAATAGCCCAAAAATGGGGATATATTTTAAATATTGTGCTAGATTCAATAACACCTACACTAAGTGTACACTAAGCATACATGATCTGTATGTGCTTTCTAGTCACACATTTTTTTTTCACACTGAGCTTATCGAAGGAAGGACACGGAAGAAACTCAGAGCTATAATATATAACATTAAGTATCCTGTTTTTTGTTTATTTTGTTCTTTGTTTCTTTGTTATTTATAGCACTTTGTGTACTGTGTATTTTTCTAGATAGTTTCACTGTGTGTGAGGTATTAACTGGAAATTGTCCACTTTTATTAAGCATCTGTTGGGTTGTTTGTTTCTGAAAACTTGTTGCAGTTAAATTCTTTTTTCTAGAGGCTCCTTTAGCTGTTTAGAATTAGAAGTTATGTACCTACCATAACGTTCCATGTTAGTTGTCTTCTCTCGCCTTCTTTCTTGCTGGATGGGTTCGGAGACGATCCTCGGCTCCGACTCGGCACTTGCTTTAGCTTGAGAACTCCTTTTACCAGCTCGAGGCAACCCTATATCCCATGATGCAAGGCGGAACTACCTCAGATCTCGTTTGGTAGCTAACCTACCCTGCTAAGGACTAACCTAACATAATTAGGAAAACAAGTTCATAATAAGAGTCCTCATATGAAGGCTCAGGAGGAAAAACAACCTGATAGGAACTCTTCAAGATCTGTCCAGGCCAGGGGGAAGGAGGGAGGGACACAAGAAAGAAGGCGAGAGAAGACAACTAACATGGAACGTTATGGTAGGTACATAACTTCTAAATGTTAAGTTGTCAATCTCGCCTTCATTCTTGCTGGATGGGACCGCGTCCCTAGCACCTGTATCCCGGGTGGCTCAATGGAACAGACTCTTGAGAACTGTGGAACCAAAACTGGCCCTGTCTCTGGAGGCCAAGTCTAACTTGTAATGAGAGACAAAGGTATGCGGCGTGGCCCAAGTAGCTGCTGCACAAATGGTATCAATGGGTAGTCTATCCTGAAAGGCTGCAGAAGTGGATAGACTCCTGGTTGAGTGTGCTTTTGGTTTAGAAGACAGCTGCTTGCCTCTGAGAGAGTACACATAGGAAATGGTGGAAGCCAACCATCTGGATAAGGTCACTTTAGAAACTGGAAGGCCTATCCTGTTTTCTGCATAGGAGACAAATAATTGGTCCGATTTCCTGAATTGTTTAGTTCTATGCAAATAGTACCTGAGCTGACAATGGACATCCAAAAAATGAAGCTTCTGTTCAGCTCTGTCGGAATAGTTTGGGAAAAAGACTGGTAGATCTATAGATTGGTTAATATTGGTTTGAGACACAACTTTGGGGAGAAAGGACGGGTTCGTTCTTAAGGATACCCTGTCCTTATGAAAAACCAAGTAAGGGGAACGAATGCAGAGAGCTTGAATCTCGGAAACCCTTCTTGCTGAAGTGACAGCCAGTAAGAATATAGTTTTCCAGGTCAATAACTTCAAAGAATATGAAGCAGACGGTTCGAAGGGAGGTAGCATCAAGGATGCCAACATTAAGTTTAGATCCCATTGCGGAGGAGGATGCTTTATAGGCGGCTTTAGGAGAAAAACTCCTCTCAGAAAGGCCTTGCATAATCTATGAGACATAATGTTATTGTCATGCAAGCCAACATGATACTTGGAAATAGCAGCCAGTTGAACTTTAACTGTAGATGAAGAGGATCCTGAATGAAAAACCTCAGCCAGGAAATCTAAAACAGAATGTACAGGAGCAGTAAAGGGATCAATATTCCTGGAATTTGCCCAAATAGAAACCGTCGCCACTTGCTAGCATAAACAGTCCTAGTGGACGACTTTAAAGAAGACACTAAGATGTCTCTGACTGAGTCAGAGATCATCGGTAGCCTGGCTAGGGAAGGAAGTGGAGCAACCAAGCAGTGAGGTTGAGAGAATGAATGGCCCGGTGCTGCTGACCCGACTGGTGGATCAAGAGATCCGGAACTGGGTCCAGATGCCAGGGCTGCACCAGAAGGTGACGATGCAGAGACGGAAACCAAATTTGTCAAGGCCAATAAGGGGCAATGAGAATCAACTTGGCCCTCAAAATGGTGGCTTTCTGAATGACTTGTGGAATCAAGGGAAAAGGAGGAAAAGCGTACAGAAGTCCCCGGGGCCAATCCTGGGTTAGAGAGTCTCTCAGGGGTTGGCCTGGAAGGTGAAAGAGGGTGAAAAAATCGGGGCACTTGTTGTTTTGAGGAGTAGCAAAAAGATCGCAACAAGGAGTGCCCCACTTCAGAAAAATCTGATCCACTACAGACTGATTGAGAGACCACTCGTGAGGCATCAGAATGGATCTGCTCAGCCTGTCCGCCAAGAGGTTGGACCTGCCGGGGATGTGCGTTGCTATCAGAAACCGATGAGAGGAGATTGCCCATTGCCAAAGTCTGAGAGCTTCTCGACACAACGGATAGGACCTGGTCCCGCCCTGCTTGTTGATGTACCTGACCACGGACATGTTGTCCGTTTGTACTGCAATAGTCCCCGTGGGAAGAAAGTCGTTGAGGGCCTGCAACGTTAAAAGCACCGCTCTCATCTTCAGGACATTTATGGGCAGATGGTATTCTATGGGTTGCCACGTCCCGTGGACCATCTTGCCCTGATAATGCCCCCCCCACCCGATCAGAGAGGCATCCGTAGTGACTGTGGCAACTGGAGGAGGGGGAACAAAGGGTCGGCCCTGATGAAGAAGAGGGGAAGATATCCACCAATTCAGATGAGTTCTGCACGACTGTGTGACTAAGATTTCGTGCCTCATCGGGAGACTGTGGTACGACCACTGAGTGAATAGCATCCACTGCAGAAGACGCATGTGGAAGCGAGCCAGTGGTAGAAGAACAATGGCCGCAGCCATAAGACCTAGAACCTTCAGTATAAATCTGGCTTTGACCTTGCTGCTCTGCAATAGAATCCAAACGAATTTTTGGATGTCCAGAATTCTTTGATCTGTTAGTCTGGCTAACATTTTGACGGTGTTTAATTCTGCGCCTATAAAGGTAATAGATTGGCAAGGCAGCAGAGAAGATTTTTCGAAATTTACTGAAATTCCCAAACTCCTGCAAAGCTGCAGAGTGTAGTCTCTGGTCTGAAGAAGCTGACACCTGGTGGTGGCGGAGAGGAGCCAGTCGTCCAAATAAGGAAACACCTGGAATCCTTGACGTCTCAGATGAGCTGTGACCACTGCCATGCATTTGGTAAACACTCTGGGGGCTGAAGTGAGGCCAAAGGGCAGGGCTCTGAATTGGTAATGACTGGTCCCTAGCCGAAGCGGAGAAACCTTCTGGAGCGCCTGTGAATCTTTATGTGATAGTACGCGTCCTGAAGGTCTATAGAGCACATCCAGTTGTCCTTGCCCAGAAAGGGCAGAATGGACTGAAGCGTGACCATCCGGAATCTTGCCTTCTTGACAAATCTGTTTAGACTGCTCAGGTCTAATATTGGTCTCCAATCTCCCGTCCTTTTGGGGACCAAAAAGAATCTCGAGTAGACGCCGGATCCTACCTGGTCTGCCGGCACAGTCTGGACGGCTCTTTTTCCTAGGAGCTTTGAAACCTCCTGTTCTGCCAAATCCCTTTGACCGGATGAGATGTCTGGAAGGGATTGTTGAGGTACGGGATACCTTTCGAAGGGGATTTTGTAACCCTCGGATATATGATCGACTGTACCCACATATCTTGTGAGAGGGAATGCCAGGCTACTGGGTACAGCGAAATCCTTCCCCCGACTGCCTCCAAGGGTGGACAGTCGGGCAACACCTCAGGGATGCTGAAAGGGCTTCTCAGGAAGAGACTCCCTGTTGCCCTGGTTCTGAGGACCCCCCCCTGCCTCTAGGGCGTCTATTATTGTTACCCCTCTGCCTCTGGGGGTAAACCTGACCGCGTGTGTCGGGTGTAGCTCCTTGGGCTTTTGGGAACCACATCTTCCCTCCCTTCTGACCCTTGGGATATGGTCTAGAAGGGGTGGAAAAATGGACTCCAACGGCAGAAAGAGTTTTACCGTCCTGCTCACACCTGGTCAAGGTGTCCTTCACCTGAGGTCCGAACAAAGCCGAACCATCAAAGGGGGTATTAGTGAAGGACGCCTTAAAGGGGTCCGCAAAATTACAAAGCCGCATCCAGGCTTGGCGTCTAAGAGCAACTCCTGTGCCTGCGGCCCTGCTCGCTCCATCGGCGCATAGGATATGAGCCGCATGGAGGAGTTGGATAAGGAATTCAGGATTGCTAGCTGTGAGGCAATCTTTTCTTGAGCCCCAGCAGCAGAAGGATCCTGGACCACTTCACCCAGTTCCTTGAGAATATCTCTTTGAAGCCTGGTGAAGTGACAAAGGTAGTTCAGCGAACGCATAGCAAAGGTCGCTGAAGAAAACATCCGCTTTCCATACCTGTCCATGGTCCTAGAATCCTTGTTAGGAGGACGGACAGGTACTGAAGGATCCGCCAGTTCCTTCTTAGTGGCCGCCACCACCATAGCATCCACAGAGACGCCCTTGGAAAGAAATTGTTTGTCCGTAGGGGCCGTAATAAACTTGGATGGTCTCCTGGGGACAGGTTCGACAGAATCTGGAGCCGCCCACGCCTTCCGAGCCACTACCTGCATAAGTGGGTCGAAAGGCGGAGACACCCAGGAGGTGGAGGGTCGGGATCCAAAAGCCTCCAGGTATATCGACTCATCCTCGGAGGGATCAATGGATGGCCAATTCCCCCTCTGTTTGAGGAGCTCAAGGATGTCTGAAAAGGAGACATCCTCAGAGGGGGATCGTGGGGAACCCTCCGATTCATCTAAGTCGGTATCAGATGTAGTAGACTCGGGGGAGTCTGTGTGTTTCCTCTTACACGTCCTCTTCCGAGGGGGTTCACCTGCCGGATCAGGAGAAACTTGGAAGAGGAGGAAATTCCCAATGGGGAAACCTGGGGCGATGGATCCCTGGGCCTGAGAGCAAGAGGCTGGCAAGAGGTGTCTACAGGCACTGAAGAGGGAGGAGCTAGAGGGATGGACCGTTGACCTGGCTCAGTAGCCAGGACACTCCTCATCACCTCAAAGGCTCCCTCCCGGAGACTGGAATATCCCCGATCCGAGGATACAGGAATTCCCGGCTCCACTGAGAGGGAAGGCTCCGAGGCCGATGTCGGTGCCGAGCTTACCAAAGCTGAAGCCCCGAGAGGGAGAGCGGGGTCGGACAAGGGTCCGATGCCACTAGCCCCCTCGGAGCCGACAAGGGAAACCCGACGACCGGATCCCTCCAAGGAAGGCCTCAAGGAGGAGATCGCAGCCGAGGGACGGAGCCGAAGGATGTATCGGCTCGGCGCCAAACAGTCGCTGTCCCGAGAAGCTCCGGCTCCGAACTCTGGTGTGGAGTCGGAGGAGGAAGTTCAAGGGGTGAAACAATATCCGAAGTCTGCTGAGACGGGCTATGGAGCATTTGGGCCAGTGCCTGCGACTTCAACAGCCTGCTTACCACCCTCTCTAAGTCGTGGTCAGACAGCCTGGAAGATCTCGAAGATCGGCTCCGATGGCTCCGCTCCGACAAGAGGAGACCCGGGAGCCGAGTGGATACTCTGCAATGAAGGGGACCGAGATCTCTTTCGGGACGAAGTCATCGGAGCCGAAGTCCCCTGAATTCCAGATGGAGCCGAAGGTTTCTCGGCTCCGATGCTGGATAAGGTGTCGGCTCCAGCGAGCCGACAAGGCCACAGTAGA
The DNA here is from genome assembly GCF_019279795.1 of Protopterus annectens. NCBI lineage: Eukaryota > Metazoa > Chordata > Ceratodontiformes > Protopteridae > Protopterus > Protopterus annectens. The sequence goes on from NC_056744.1 coordinate 934,427,742, forward strand.
CCGGGTGTCGGAACCATTGGTGCGAACCCACTACTTTGAAGCAGATAGATCGGTTCCAGCGGGCGATCTCGGCTCCGACGGAGCCGGTGCCACCGGAGGAGGCTTGGATACTGTAGCCTGAACCTTCGGTGGCTTAGAAGGTTTACCAGACCCTGTTTTAGAGGGAGAACCTTCTGGCTTAAGTAAGCCACGGAGGATCAACTTATTCCTCCGTTCCTGCAGGACTCTCTGGCTAAAAGAGTGACACAAAGCACAGGAGTCCTGCAGGTGCAAAGGACCCAGGCAGTAAACACAAGAAGTGCGACCGTCTGTCAGAGACATTTTCTGACAGCACGAGTCACACTTCTTGAAGCCTGAGACCTTGCCTTCCTTTGACATATTTCTAAGGAAGAAGTCACACACACACCACAACAAACACACACAATTAATCCCCTAACACACAGACACACAGGTAGGGATTAACCAATGGTGTCTAGGCCTAACTAAACTTTTATACAATTACCAAAGGAATTTAAAAGTTTTGAACTATAGGGGAATAGGGTGGGCTGTAAACACACTACACACTATGAAAGTGGAAACAAGGGGGAAATAAATCCCTAACTAAGCTTTTTCTGACAAAAAATTACTTACCTCAGCTGGCAAAGGAGACCTCTTTCGCTAAGCGGCAAACGAGATCTGAGGTAGTTCCGCCTTGCATCATGGGATATAGGGTTGCCTCGAGCTGGTAAAAGGAGTTCTCAAGCTAAAGCAAGTGCCGAGTCGGAGCCGAGGATCGGCTCTGAACCCATCCAGCAAGAATGAAGGTGAGATTGACAACTTAACATCTTTCATTTAAAGGCTCACTGCTGCTTTTCAGCTGTGAGAAACATTTCTGCAGTTTGTTTCCCACCCTCCCTCTCTGTTGGTATAGTGTTTTTATAGTTGGTGACTTTGTAGTTGCCCGCCCCTAGTGTAAATTTGATCTGGGACCCTCCTCCCAGTCTAGTGTCATTACCTCATTCTACCCAGTACAGGGAGAACATTTGAGAAGGCCAATCAGCTTAGTTTCTGCTACTCCTTTCTCTCTTTCCACTTTAAAAAAAAAATGTATCTGCTTTTACTGTATTTGTGTTTCTTCCTACTTTATTTTGCTTTTGCGTCATCTTAAAAGTACTCAATTGCATTTATTACTGCTTGGTGTAACTCATTCTAAGCCTTTTAGTTTAAGCACTTGGGCTTCAGACCAGTTGTTTTACATTAAGAAGGTTTGTGGTCTGCACTGTAGTGGCAGAACAGGTAGCTTACATCCTTCTAAGTTGGGAACTGCTGATTGAGGGCTCAGTGTCTGTTATTCTAAAAGTGTATTAATTCTGGTTTAAGCACTTGGGCTTCAGGCCAGTTATTTTACATTAAGAGGGTTCGTGGTCTACACTCTTGTGGGAGGAGAGGCTGGACTCTGCCCTTCTGAGATGGGAATTTCTGGTTAAAGGCTTATAGTGCCTGCGTATTTGAACTGCTTCTTACTGAAATTGGTACACCTTGTTTGCTGCAGCATAGACTAGATCCAGGCCTGCTGAATCTAGCTTTGTTTGTATAACTTGAGCACTAATCCAGTCATTCTTTAAAGTATTCAATTGTATTTATTACTGCTTGATAGTAACTTGATTAAAGTGTAGCTATCATTCTAAGTCTTTTGGATTAAGCACTTGGGCTTCAGACCAGTTGTTTTACATTAGGAAGGTTTGTGGCCTGCACTGTGGTGGCAGGACAGGTAGCTTACATCCTTCTAAGTTGGGAACTGCTGATTGAGAGCTCAGTGTCTGTTATTCTAAAAGTGTATTAGTTCTGGTTTAAGCACTTGGGCTTCAGGCCAGTTATTTTACATTAAGAAGGTTCGTGGTCTGCACTCTTGTGGGAGGAGAGGCTGGACTCTGCCCTTCTGAGCTGGGAATTTCTGGTTAAAGGCTTATAGTGCCTGCATATTTGAACTGTTTCTTACTGAAATTGGTACACCTTGTTTGCTGTAGCATAGACTACATCCAGGCCTGCTGAATCTAGCTTTGTTTGTATGCTTGATGTTTGTTTGCTTGTTATTCACTGAAACGCTAATTCCACCTAAAACACGCCTTTTCAGTGCTTCTGTGGATCCCTAGTGATATCTGCATTGCTTACTGTACTTATTTCCTTGTTTCACTTGAAAGAAAGTTACTGTTTGTCGTTTTTGCATTTAAGTTACCGGTAACACATTGCATTTAAGTTACATGGCACTTGCTCACTAAGTCAGCACTAAAAAATTAAAAGCACTACACCCTCACAAACACCCCTTGAGTACCTTGTTCCTCATTGGCCCTTTTTTTCAATTATAAAGGAATTCCCAATACTATTCTAGCATGTCCAAAGGTCAGTTGTCAATCTCCTCTCCGGTCCAGCTGGTGAATCTGGGAATCTAGGCAATGTTACAACTGCCTCATGTACACAGACAACCCTCTCCTCCTCCCAACAAATTCCAACACATGTGAGAGATGCAACCATATAGCCAAACTGGAGGCTAAGCTCTCTCAACTCAGTACTGGCGTAACCAGTCAGGAGGAGAAGGAAACCACACTCACTACAATTCCAGCCTCACACAGACCTACCACAACAGCAAACCAAACACATAAACAAACAAAAACATACTCGGAGGCTCTAAATAAAAATCTGCCTAAGCAGCAGAGATCTCTAAAGCAGACACCCAAGCAACCGCTACCCCAAAACAAAACACGTGCAACACATAGCTAACGAAGCCAGTGTGCCGAACAGTCACAACCCTTAAGGCTAAACAACACACCTGATATACTTGTAATAGGTGACTATCATCAGGCACACTGACGTCCCGCTCATCAGGCTGAACAAGGAGAAGGTCACGGTGAGCTGCCTGTCGGGTGCTAGGATCCGCCACATAACACACGCACTCAGGTCACTCCAAGGCAAGTACAAATATGACTCAGTCATTGTCCATGCTGGTGTGAATGACCTGAGACGTACCTCTCTGGACTACATGAAAAGAGACATAGAGGAGCTCTCTGAGCATATAGCCCAGGCCGGTATGACCCTGACCTTGAGTAGCATCTTACCCTCACCAAGAATGATGCCACAATATGAAGACAAGATGATCAATTTCAACAATTGGCTTAAGTATTGGTGTCATTCAAAGGGGATCCAATGCCTGTCAGCCTGGGATGACATGCTCGACAAGCCACGATGCTTCGCTAGGGATGGCTTGCACCTGTCACCCCTGGGCTTTCGGATATTGGCAAAGGCTCTTGCTACCCCCATAGGGCCTTTTTTAGGCAAGGCTCAAAAGACAAACCCACGTCCATAGGTATCACAAGGGATAAGAAACTAACAGTAATGCTACGCAACGCCAGAAGTCTAAACCTCAAGATGCACGCACTCGAAACTCTCCTTATCATGGAGAACATCGATATCTGTGCAATAACAGAAACCTGGTTCAAGGGTCCCGAGAGCACCCCAGCACTACCAGGTTATACCTCATACCATGCTTTTCGGCCCCAAAACTTGGACCGAACCACAAAAGGAGGGGGAGTATCAATATTCGTCAAAGATAACCACACCTCCAGGTTGGTGGCACAGCACGAAGCATCAGAGACTATCCATGTGCAACTAACAGTGGGTAAAACTGCCTTCCAGTTTATAGCCTGCTACAGACCACCCTCCCAAACCCAGGAACCCCACTTGGCCTTCCTGAAAACACTGGAAAATATGAATGTCTCTCCAAACACCATTATATTGGGCGACTTCAACTACCCAAACATAGACTGGGAGCATTACTCTAGCTCCAACACCCTAGCCCAAAGGTTCCTAGAATTTATAAACTCAAATGCTATGGAACAAGTTGTTACCACTCCCACAAGAGGGGAAAACATACTGGACCTGACCATCACCAACATGGGGACTCTATGCTCCAGATCAGAAGTGTATCCCTCACTGGTAAGATCAGACCATAAACTAATCTCACTGGATATTCACATCCTGACCCCACCCCCTGCCCAGAAAACCACAGTGAAAAACTTCTCTAAAGCAAATTTCACACTCCTCAAAACCGAGGTGGAATCCTTCAAAGCCCCCGGGCCTGTGGAAAATATGGCCCAGACCGCAGAATCCTTTATAAACGCATTCTATGAACACCTTCAGGAATGCATGGATCATGCAATCCCAAATAAAACGAAGACCCAATCCTCCAAAGGCAGATGTCCTGTCTGGTGGACCCCAGCCATAAACAAACTATACAATAGAAGGAGGAAGCTACTACATGATAGAGCAAAATCCCAAAAAGGGAAGGCATCTCTGATCAGTATTAGCAAAAAACTACGGGCACTCATAAAATCGTCTAAGGCTAGCTTCGAGAGAAAAATTGCACAGGACACTAAGGATAATCACAAGGCTTTCTTAAATTATGTTAGGAACCTGGGTGGGAATTCCCAGATATGCTCAGAATTAGTCCAAAATGACAAAAAATACACCGAACCCACAGACATTGCCAACATCCTAGCTGACAGGTTCAGCGCAAACCCCCCCCCCCCAAAAGGGCGAATATCTATCCCAGCAGAGTGCTGTCTCCCCCTAACATCTCAGATGCTCAGGTAAGAGCCGCCCTCTCCAAAGCAAAAAACACAGCATCAATGGGACCAGACGGTGTCCCGGGCTGCGTCCTACATGAACTCCAAGAAGAGCTAAACCCAAACATAAAACTACTGTTCAATCTCAGCCATACTACAGGATATCTACCCAAAGAGTGGCGTACAGCAACAGTGGTCCCTCTCCACAAAGGTGGTGCCTCAACGGATCCTGGAAACTATTGCCCCATAAGCCTGACTAGCTTGGTCTGCAAAGCTATGGAAAGGATCATCATGGACCTCATAAATAAAGATATTGGGGACCTACAGACACTGGATCCTACCCCGTTCAGCTTTGTTAAGGGCAGATCCTGCCTCTTAAACCTGGTTGATTTCTTTGAAACAGTCACCAAGGCCATTGACAAGGGGAAGGTGGTCCACACAGCCTACCTGGACCTTGCAAAAGCCTTCGATACAATACCCCACTCGGGCATTATAGATAAGCTCACCAGCTTAAATATAAACCCCTATGTCACTAGATGGGTTGCAAACTGGCTCAAGGACAGAACCCACATGGTTAGAATTGCTGGAGCCATGTCAGACTCCAAACCAGTTACAAGTGGCATCCCACAAGGCTCAGTCCGGGGACCTCACTTGTTCGGTATATATTTCTCGGAGGTACAGGCCAACATGGAAGGACTGTGGCTGACCAAGTTCGCAGATGACTGCAAACTGGGCGCCATAATCGACTCAACAGCCGACACAAGCATTCTCCACAAGGGCCTCATAGAAACAGACAACTGGTGCCAGAGCCATGGCCTCAAGCTAAACGCCAAAAAGTGTATAGTCATCCCCTTTGGTAAAAACAAAGTGCCCACAAATTACCACATAGGTGGTAATCCATTAAGTACAGAAGAAGTAATTAGGGACCTGGGGACCCAAGTTGATAGCAATCTCTCATTTAACAACCACGTGGCCAAAGTGGTTAGAAAAACATTTTATATAGCCCACCTAATCATGAAGGGATTCACATCTACATCAGGGGAGGTCATCGCGCCTCTTCACTCATCTCTCATCAGGCCCATAATTGAGTACAATGCCCCTTTTGGGATGTACCTTACCAGACACCTGCAGCAACTGGAAAGACCCCAAAAGTACCTCACCAAGAGGATCAAAGGGCTCAAACAGATGCCATATACTGCCCGGTTAAAGAAGCTCCAGCTCTACTCAGTGGCATACCGCCTGCTCAGAGGCAATCTGTGCCTGATGTATAAAGCCACGTCCAACCCGGAATTATTGGACATGCTGCATCTCAGAAAATCCAAATCCCATCGAGGTACGCGCTCGAGAGACTTGAACCTCAGCACTGAAATAAATAGGACATGCCGGAGGGACAGATTCATACCCAGAGGCTCACTTCACTCTGGAATAAAATCCCAGTCCAGGTTAGGCAGAGCCCCTCATTGACTCTCTTCAAGAGGAATCTTGATGAGTGGATGGGAGATTGTAGGTTTACCCCGGGTATCACTTCTGTGTCACTGTTAGACAGAGGCACAGTATACTAACCTCGAAAAAGGGCATAGCAAAATTAATTTAAAATGGGTGACAAAAGCCAAACACACTCTGGCTAGGCTTATAAATGCCCTAGGGCAGATAGCCTAGTATGAACCTATGAACCTATAAAGACTATACTAAGTGTACATGTAGTCTGTACTTTGTGGTAAACTTTATGAATCCACCTTAAAATTTAAAGCTGCAAAAAAGTCAGTAGGAAGAATAAAATTAGGAGGAAGAAGGTGTGAGGCATGCTTGTGTTATCTGTTCACTCAGAACGGTGTACAATTACTGTACATTAATGAATCCCAGGGATTGCTCTTAGACTGTTGTTAGAATAATAGGGGCTATATTATTATGCATTTTCAAGGACATGAAGCCTAAAAGTTAGATGTCTGTCATTATTTAGTAACTTCAGTCCTTGATGATTTACCAAAAAAACACAAATCTGATGAGGAACAGACCAAAAACATGAGTAAAAAATCTGGGCATTTTGCAAAAATCTGGAAAGTTGAAAGATATATTCAGTGTACATATCCTCAGCCATGAATGCATTATACCAGCAATGAGATAAGCAATGGCTTCTAGATTTGTTTTACAGAAGCAACATTTCTCTGTTTCTCCCACATGTAAACTAGCTTATATGCAAGTCCACTGTCTAGGTCAGCCATTATTAGCCTTTTATCTTTTGGTTTTAACTCACTTCTACTTGCCCATTCTTGTGTCATGTATTGGTCAACATGAGGTTGTTTCAGAAGATCTCTACACTTGCCACTATATTTGTGGACATTCCATTTTTTTCCCTTGTCATCTGATCCTTTTCTTTACACTCTTTCTCTTCTATTTTTGGCACTCTAAGTTGCTGTCTGATTTTGTCTACTTCTGGTTTGATTTCCATTCCTGCTTTGTTTCAAAGTGTTATCTTAGACTTCCTTTCTATATTCTTTCAATCTTTTACTCATCTGAAAACATATAAAGACTTCAATAATTTCTTCCTTAATCTACTGCACAATGTTTTTTCAATTTCTCTATACCCACATAATGACACCTACACCTAGATGGAAGAGTCCCATCAACCATTGTCTTTAATTTCTTATAACAGTTATAGTAAACTAATAGCGTAATTCATTCATCTTACATATTACCTTTCTGGAGTTTTTATCCCCAGGCCTCCATTGAAAATGTGACTTGCTACATATATATATATATATATATATATGTATGTGTGTATATATATATATATATATATATATATATATATATATATATATATATATATGTATTTGTGTGTGTGTGTGTGCATGTGTGTGTGTATATATATATATATATATATATATATATATATATATATATATATATATGTATAGACGTGTGTCATATATGCCCATGTATGGCATGTCTGCCTCCAACTCAACATCTTTACTCAGCAGCTGTTTCCTTCAGCTGGTTAGCAGTCCAAAACATGCTTCAATGCAATCAGTTGTGTTCTAGCAATGGGCTTATGGATGTGGCCTTCTGTATCTGAATGGTAGAATGTCTTAAAAACATATCTCACCCTCATAATATACTCAAAATCCAGTAGAATATGACTTTTGTTACCTATTAATCATGGCCATGAAACAACCTTGCATTTAATCTGAAGATGGCTTCATCTTTAATTATACTCAGTATCTACATAAGCTATAATACAGATTAAAAACAATTTTAAATATACCATTATTACCAAAAGTGCAAGTTATTTTCCTCTATCTGGAAGTGATTAGTTATTAAAATGTCCTGTATTTTCTCTTAACAACAACTTCTTTGTGTATAGCACTATTTTTGTTAAAACAGTTCACAGAAACTATAATGCAGCAAATTCCTGATGTTCAAGTATTTGGTCAATCATAAAGTTAGGTACTGTATGACAATATTCACTGGAATATTCTATAGCTTATAAACTTCATCACCTACCTATTCCACGTAAAGTAAGATGTACCATTATATAGTTTATGCATGACCTTCTTGCATATTTCATGCAAATTATTTCAATTAACTTACAGAAAAAAATGAAACGTGCAGTAAGAGGAGAACATAAACAGAAATTCCATTTAAGTGACTCTGAACCACCAATATAAAATTTCTCATAAAAGTCACTCAATCCCTTCAAATGCAACCTGTCTTATTATGCTTTCCTTTTTACTATTAGGATGTACCTACAGCATTAAATTGTGAATTTCCATGCTCTGTGCTTCTCTTAATCCTTATACCAGGAACATTTCAAAACTGCAAAGTCCATAATATTTAGCTGCTACATGTGTAATCAAGAACGCGTGACCACTTTCTTATTTCAGTTGTCAATCAGGTTTACTTTTTTTTAAAACAATTAAGAGCCTCGGCAGAAGTTAAAGCACATACCTGAAATGGAGAATGATATTTCATGGAGGATACGGTACAGCTGTCAACTCAAAATTTATTACAAGCACTTCACCAAGATAGCTAAAATAGCTGCTCACATTAAAACGGCACGTTTTCTGAAATGACTGCAAATATGAATATTTTATTTTTCCAGAGTTGTAGATGTGTGTTTGTAGTTAAATATATTAGGAGAAAGAAATGAAGGGTAAGAGCTCAGACCTTTCACACAAACACACACACACATAATGTTCCATTGTGAAAAACACTCTTTTTGTGAAATGCTGCCTCAAGTAAGCTAGGAGTCAGTATCACCAAGTATGTTGAATCATCTAAAGGTTGAAATGCTGATTTATAATAAAAGAAACTAAAACTCCAAAAATGCTAGAGTAAAAGAACAAGTAATCTTTCCAAATGATATTTACTATTATGCAAAGCAATGAAGAAGTAGCAGCAAGGAAGTATTTTCTTCTGGCTTTCATTGTAATATAAACAATAGCACAATCTGCTAATCCTTCAATATACAAAAGATAACATCACAAAAAGGAAACAGCTTCAAGAAACTTACATATGAAAAACTGCTCACCAGAAGTACAGCGAGCATAACATTTTGTATCTGATTGCGCTTCGTTTTTCACCAACCAACCTCGAAAGTGGAGCTTACAGAAACAGAGCTTCTTAACAAAAATTCTTAATCACAACCCTGATGAAGAGTTAAGCACAGCAACAGCTATGGTATATCACTGTTGTGCTTTTTTAGGTCCTGTCTATACACACAATGACTCGTTCTCATACAGGATACTTAAAATGATTTTTCCAATGCTGTTTCTTGCCATATGAATCATGGATTGCAGTGACTGAAATCTTTTATTTACATGCTGGCATCACAAACAATTCATTCAATTTTTACTGACATGACTTTTTCAAAAAGTATAATGTAAGGATACATAGCCATAGACTTTAATGGATGCACAACTACACATGAGCAGTATCCATTATACTTTATGGATGTATCTCAGTGATAAGCAGAGGTAATGTCAGGTTGGAAAACAATAAACATATTTGGGCTATGGTGTAATCAAAATGTTTGCAAAGCTTTTTATTAAAAAAAAAAACATGGCCCAGATAAATAAGGAATGATACGAACAGAAAAGCATCATGGTGCTTAAGCCACGGAATGCCACAATACATGTACCACAATTAGAAAATCTCTTTAATTGTAATCATCTCTTCAACAACAAGCTCCAAAGTGGAATGAGACAGTATTATGTTTATAACATTTCCATATATACTTACTACATCATCTTACCATAGATGCTTGTACCACTTGACTAAACTTTTAAAAATGAGTACATTGTAGCTATACCACACAGGACATGAATACATGGACACATAACTCACCTAGGACTTAAATATTATGTTTTTCTTCTGTATCCCAAGTATAGATCAGTCCATACCAGTACATGAACTTGAACACAGCTTAGCTAAATTCTGGCACAAGGCACAAAGATGATCAGTGGCAGGACACGCACACGCATACACACACGACACACACACACACACACACACACACACACACACACACACACACTCACAGACACACACACACACACACACACACACACACACACACACACACACACACACACACACACACACACACACAGTGTCTAATTAATAAGACAAGCTAGTGTATAGTAGGTATATTTAGCATAATACAGATAGCTTACATCATCACCAATTCTACTCCAGGGAAGGTTAGACACAAGTTTAATTCTCCTTTCTCATATGACATTTAGAAATACATTTTCTTACTTAAAGCTTTGCTCCTATTATAAACTAGGCCCTGACTTTTTCAGTGGTTTTTTTTTTACTGTTTCAATGTATAAAGGAAAATACAGCAGCCCCAAAAATGGTTAAAAGTATTCCTGGCATCCATGTACAGAAAGGGTGAAGGTACAATAAACACCATTATTGTACTGGCAAAAAGGTAAAACGATAAGAGGTATTTTCCAGGATATGCAGTTAAAACTTTTCTGGAGTGATCTGAAACACGAACAAAGACACCAGAAAAGTTAGACAAAAATATTACTAGAGTCACTTGCTAAGAAAAACCTTGACTAAAAAGTAAGAGTTTGGGGAGAAGGATATGGTGTCGTCTATAACCCCTGTAATGTGCAATTCAACACAAGGAATATACAACAGAGTATGCTCAGTTCAAAAAGACTTGCTGATTAGTATTATCTGCACTTAGAAGCACCCCCTTTTCAAGCCTTACCTTTTTTGTACTTCTGTTTAGATCATCCACTGTAACTCCTCCTCTAATACTTAACCCAAACCTTTTTTTAAGATGCTTTGGTAGGAAGATAGCCCTTGTTGTAAATATCTTTGTCATAGTGACGATGAATGCCTTTGTCTGTTGTCTCTTCTGTCATTACAGGCAAACCAACTCCCTCCCATGCGCCATTCTCATGCCCCTCCTGAGAAACCCTTCTGTAACAGTGTCAGATTCAGAGTTCTAAATCCCAGCTCTGATCCTGCTCTTCATTACTGCTACTTCTTATTGTAGGATAACTGCATAGCATGATGCCTGCAGGCCTCCTGTATTAAATCCCAGCTCTGATCCTGCTCTTCATTACTGCTACTTCTTATTGTAGGATAACTGCATAGCATGATGCCTGCAGGCCTCCTGTATTAAATCCCAGCTCTGATCCTGCTCTTCATTACTGCTACTTCTTATTGTAGGATAACTGCGTAGCATGATGCCTGCAGGCCTCCTGTATTAAATCCCAGCTCTGATCCTGCTCTTCATTACTGCTACTTCTTATTGTAGGATAACTGCGTAGCATGATGCCTGCAGGCCTCCTGTATTAAATCCCAGCTCTGATCCTGCTCTTCATTACTGCTACTTCTTATTGTAGGATAACTGCATAGCATGATGCCTGCAGGCCTCCTGTATTAAATCCCAGCTCTGATCCTGCTCTTCATTACTGCTACTTCTTATTGTAGGATAACTGCATAGCATGATGCCTGCAGGCCTCCTGTATTAAATCCCAGCTCTGATCCTGCTCTTCATTACTGCTACTTCTTATTGTAGGATAACTGCATAGCATGATGCCTGCAGGCCTCCTGTATTAAATCCCAGCTCTGATCCTGCTCTTCATTACTGCTACTTCTTATTGTAGGATAACTGCATAGCATGATGCCTGCAGGCCTCCTGTATTAAATCCCAGCTCTGATCCTGCTCTTCATTACTGCTACTTCTTATTGTAGGATAACTGCGTAGCATGATGCCTGCAGGCCTCCTGTATTAAATCCCAGCTCTGATCCTGCTCTTCATTACTGCTACTTCTTATTGTAGGATAACTGCATAGCATGATGCCTGCAGGCCTCCTGTATTAAATCTATCATTTCCCTTCATACCCAACCCATGACTTCTACTTTTACTAGAAAATGTTTTCAGTCCTTTTCTTCATCATTTGGCTTTATTAGTTATATATAAAATAGTGCATTTTTAATTCCCAGTATTCACTAGCAATATCAAACACATGTAGTAAACCATATATTTTTATAATATAGTGCAATACATAATACATATAATGCTATACAATACATAATACCTAATACACAATTCACAGTGTCTGTATCACGCTTTACTTTTCTCAATTTTAATAAAAATACTTTGTGTAACCCCCATGTTACCAACTTCTGAATCACCCCAGTTTCCATTTCTGTACAATGGATATAGCACAATATTTCTCCCTGTGTAACTTTGCATTTGCTCCCCTTAAGTGCTGTTCTTCTCAGTACAGCAACTGGAACTGGTACCTTTTCTCATTATAAAGAACTACTGGTGACAATTGCTGAATATTGCTAACACCCCAAACTCCCCAAATTTAATATTATAACAATTTATCCATCATTCACTTTTACTTCTGTCCTCCATTTCCCACTTCAAAGCGCAGCATACATCTGCATATCTTAACACATAGCAGTTCCACGTTTACGTCTACTCCAGACTTTACATACCCACCATGTGCCAAACTGCACACCGCACTCTTCCATTACTTGTTGCTTGATGGGTCTGCAGTCAGACTCTTCATCTTCTCCTCTGCATCCTGTAGCTTCATATTTTCTTCTGATTTCCAATAATATCTAAACCTAGCTATGTCAAACAAAACAAATTTCCAGCTATTTTGTACTTCCCTGTCATAAATTTCTGTACAAATTCTTCTTGCCTGTCTCCAAATATCCTGGTTTTCTCCTTCTTACCCACACCTCCACCATTTTGTTCCTGGTCCCCACCCATTCTTTAATATCCTTACTAACATTCTATACCATCTGTGCAGTAATTGCATATAAATAAATCCTTTAAAATTCATTAATGTCTCCTACCCAACTAACATCTTCAGGCTCTAAGCAGAGGCTTTCTTCACAGGCAGGTTCTATATGTTTTTCCCAACCTGTTGCTTGATGTTTTTTAACCAGTCTCCCATCAGTACAATCTCTTCTCTCTCACTCTCTTTCTGTTATCCCATAAGGGTCTACAGCATAGTTCTATTTCTTCTAAAGGCCAAAATTAGGAAAGTCTGTGATAGTAACACATTTTATTTGTTATAAAAGTCTGCCACAGCCATTGCAAACTGTATTCCTAGGTTTCTGAAGTCTGTACAGTTTAGTCACATATGAAGTTCTCCTGCTTCATCATGACCACACAGTCATCAACATGTTGAACCCTTCCTCCAGCGCTCCATTAAGTTCTTTGGAAAACAGTATTCTCTATTCCAGTAACATAACTGTTCTTCATACCTCTCAACTGTCCAGATTTTTACTGAATGTCCCGATTTTTGCCTCATAGCTTTGGACTGTTTCTCATACAATTTGTAGTTTTCTGGTCAGACATTGAGAACTGAAGTCACTACGTAATAGCAGATATTTGAATTTCAGACTTCTTATCCCACAGAAAAATGCATGATAATGAAAACCCATTATTCTAGCAATTATTTTATATTTATAAGTACAATATAAAAATCTGTTCCTGATTTTGGGCCTTTGTTCCCCCATTAGTTTTGGTTTTCTCCACACTTCTTGCATTACGAAGTTCAGAGGTATACTGTTAATCACCCACCAGACCAATGCTCAAGATTTCATTTATCTTTACTAAAACCTATTGCCATCTTCCATTACTGCTCCATTCAATCTTCTCTCAGTCTGCAAAACACATTTTCTACATCTTTTCTCCCTAGTTTTTTTTACAGATCTAGATCAAAACACAAACTATACTGCTCCTCCAATATTTGGCTCTTTAATTTCCACTACCCTCTTTGCTCTCATTGTCTTTCCCTTTGATTCTTAACCCATCAGCTTGAACTGGCTTGTACTGACACACATAATGAAGCTATCCTCCTTCAGGGATATCATAATTACAACAGACTTGCATGAATGGCTTCCATCACGTATAAAAATCCTTCTATCTCCTATATGCAAGTACCCTTCATCCTTTATCCCCTGCATTCATATGCTAGGGCTTCCATATCCTCATTGACCCTGCAGTAACAGTTTCCTTACTGCAAATTGTATTCCAATCATTCTCAAACACTGGTCACATAAACATCTCCCCTTGCAGGTCTGTCTTCTATAGGTTTACTTTGTTAAATATAGCAATGCACCTCACCAATTCAGGCATCTTCACCTCCCTTCAGCTTTCTGAAGTCATGTCCTACTACATCTCCTTCTCTTACATGTCCATATGCATCTCGCATACCTCTTGCAGCTTTCTGACCTGTTTTTCTTTTCTTTTCCCTAGAATAATTGGTATATGTATTGTGAAGTGTATAACATGGGTAAGAACCATCTTTTTGAATGTGCTCACTAAGACTAAATTGAACCTACTTATCTCAATGTTTCCAGTAGCACACATGTTTTATCTCTTACTAAATTGTATTTACTGCACCCTTTAATGAAGAAAGTAGTTTTAATTTTTAAGGTTTTTTGAACCAATACTGTTATCACACGTAGTCCTAGAGCAGTAGTGTCCAACCCATGACCCAGCGCATCTGACCCTCAGAGCTCTTCCATGCGGCCCGCGACCCTTAAATTTAAGTTTAAATTTAATTTCACTTTTTTTCCGTGTGTTTACACGTTCGCGTAGTTTTGCTCTTCTGCGCCAACTTTCTTTTACGTTTTTCCCATACCAGCGCTGGTATGCGCATGAAACACCGTTCGGGCGGTTTGTATAAAAGAAAAGCTGCAGGAAGGAGCGTAGAATCGTGGCGTAGCCGTAGAAGAGAGGATATATTTCAGTACACACCGACTACTCACTACTAAGGAAAGGTAAGTTACAAGATGAAAGTGTTGAAGTTAGTGTTACGACTACTAGACTGATGAAATGCAAGATGTTGCATATCAATCAAATGAGTGACTTAATGTGCAGTATGGTAGTCTTAGTCTACTTAGCCAACAGGTGTACAGTAAGAATTACCAGTGTGCTTTGTGATTCTCAAAGACTCTGCACGTGGGATAAAGATCGGATTTATTTATTCACCTTATTAACAACTACAGACTGTTGTTTTCACAGATACATACATGAGGGCAATCAAAATCTACCAAAACAATCATAATCCAAAGAACAAGAACATATTGGCGTGCTTGATACATAGAAAAGAATCGCACAACCACCATCTCAAAAGAACAGTACGTTCCACATGCATACAATAAAGATAACCGTATAATTACCCACTGACTATATCAATAAAATACTTCCACACACAAAAAATACTGCTACACGTACTTCATTAGAACGCAGACACTTGTTAACAGCCATATTTGCTACCTACACAATTTATCCACTTATTCTCCGTAGCTCCCTGCCTGTTGATTACGATAGCAATAGGGGAGGAGCTTTATCACCGGCCGACTTCCCAGAGATATATATATTTTTTTAATAAAAACTCAGTAAGGTAGGTTATGCATGTAAAATGAGCGCGTTGCCGAATGCACCACCCTCTGAGGTAGATGACTTATTAAAACTTATGCTGATCGGGCGTGGTTTTATGCCGGCTGAATACATATACAGCTGGCACTGGGTAAGAGGTAGCCCTGCCACTCATCTCTTTTTACTTACTTTTCCGCTCTCTAGTCTTCTTTTTGTTGTTTAATTTTTTTTCCAGTTCCTAGGGCGGGGGCCCCAAAGGCAAAGTGACAACCTAGTAAACCTCGTGTTTTACAACTGCGGAATAGAACAATCGTTTGTTTACTGTACTGCACTTACCTGTGGTCTACTCTAGACATGCTACCTATAGTTAAGAACTCATGAAATGCATTTCTAATGCACTGCTCTTGACATTAAAGAGTTGAGTCAAATTCAACAAAGATGCTCAACAAGCATTGCGTAGGTAGGAGAACAAGATGACTTTAGAATAGATTCTGAATATGCATTTTAATACATCCCCTGTTATTCTAGCAATTTTCTAAGTTTATAAGAGCAATATTTAAAATGTATCCCTATTTTTTGGGCCTTTCTACCCCATTAGGTCAGTCTTTGTCCAGATTTCTTGGGTTAAGTTAAGAGGTGGAGAGGTATGGTGCAGGTATGAATGTGAAACATTATTCAACAAATGACTTCAGTGCAGGAAATACAATCTCTGTGTTATCATAAACTGCAGAACCTGTACATTTAAAAATGTGGAATTGATCTCGTTAAAGCAAAAACAGTTTGAAAAGTAGATTGAACAATGTTAAGGGTGCGTTAGCATTACGGTCGTACAGGTTTCCCTCTTACAAAATGAAATTACACGACACCTTCACTGTCGCACAACTGAAACTATGCCTAGTGTTGTCCAGCACACATTTCACTGGCTGGCGGGATGTGACTGCTGTGCTTGCTCGTCCCCCCCCCCCAAAAAATGAAATGAAATGAAAGCTGCTGGACTAGGCTTATTCATGTTTGCCCTTTTCAGGTATCTGATCAAGGAACTGCATGCAGCAAGCATAGCAGTGACAGTATCCACCAGTGCACGGTTACATCTAGTTTACAGGCACTGGACGCCTTGCAGATAGCTTGCTAGTTTTAGACAGCGTTCAAACCTTATTTGTATTATTTTATCACTTCAGAGCTTAGTTGCTGTTTTATCACGCTGGCGAGATTGCAGTCAATAAAGTTTCAGTACTGTAGTTTGTAAATGGCGACAAGTAGCTAACTGTTTAAAATACTTTAACTCAGTTTCTGGCTCGTACGCAGGATCTTAAGGACACAAAGGCTGTACAGTGGAGCCCGCTGGTGTCAGTTTTCTGAGAATAAACAGACTGCTGTGGCTTGGGCATTTGGTCAAGTTGCATTGCACCACTTGGTTACGGAACTCTTTCGATAGCCTGCCCTATTGACTCACGAAGTCGGTCAAGATGCCATATCCCAGAGTGTTCACTGTCTTCCTTGCTACTGCAATTTGCTTGGACTATGTTATGCCTTTTGTGGCTGGGGCAGCCTGCGAGCCCATCAGGCTCCCTATGTGCAGCACCATGCCCTGGAACATGACCAAAATGCCTAATCATCTCCACCATAGCACGAGGCCAATGCCATCTTAGCCAGCGAGCAGTTTGAAGGTTTGTTAGATACCAAGTGTAGCCCGGACCTGCGTTTCTTCCTTTGTGCTATGTACGCCCCGATCTGCACCTTGGATTTCCAGCACGAGCCCATCAAACCCTGTAAGTCTGTCTGTATTAGCAAAAACAGCTGTAAAACTTATGTCCATAGACTCGGATCAGTGCAAAACATAGAAAGGGAATATATCCTAATACCTCAGTTAACTTTTTGATGGCAAATTCTTATATTATAAAATTATGAAGCACTTGAAGCATCTGAGTACAGGGGCTT
Source organism: Protopterus annectens (assembly GCF_019279795.1). NCBI lineage: Eukaryota > Metazoa > Chordata > Ceratodontiformes > Protopteridae > Protopterus > Protopterus annectens. The sequence goes on from NC_056744.1 coordinate 934,445,157, forward strand.
CAATAATTGCTATGAGTTACCTTCAGGCAGAGACAGGAGTCAGTGTGTTGATAGGGGTCCTTAATGTTTCAGTATAAAATTGGTTAATCTGGATTACATTTACTATGTAAAATAAATACTGTTTAAAAATATTTGGAATTTCTAGGTTTCTGTTTAGGTATGTGCATTATACACATACACTGATACAACTTGTATTTCCAGTGAACTGAATACTTACAGTAATAAGACCCAGCTGCTAAAGCTGGTAACTGCAGAGGTTTATGGAGAAGTGCTTCTTGTAATCCTGGCTCATACATTTGCAGAAGGAAATGAGACTCATTGAGGTACAGCTGTTTTAACCTACTCCTTTAATAGTACAAATTCAGCTTTTGTCATGCCTTATGCATCATTTTACAAAAATACATCCTGTTAGTCAAAACCATACTGAAGTTCAACCTCAAGAAGAGTTTAACAGAGATCCATTGATGTTTTGTGTGCTATAATGGAAAAATTGAATTATTACATTTCTGTTCTAACAGTTAATAGAAATTCTGTGATATGGGTTGCAGAATGTCATAGGTCACATAGGATATGTATGGGTTTGCCTTTCTTTCAAAAAATACTGAAATGCAATTATACATTTATTTTATAAATTGTATTCAAATAGCAGTTTGTAAAAAATTACAATAATATAACAATAGTGTTTTTTTATGTACCACTTTGCTGGACTTTTGCTTTCGAGACATTTCCTTTGCACTTTGATGATCTAGATTTGTATTTGATAAATGTAGAATAGATTATTGATGCAGATATGTACTTTTTTAATGTTGGGTATTTTGTGTTACAGTTAAGAATTATTTGCTGTGTGCTGTACAACGTTTTTCTCTCTTTGACGTAGTTAGAAAAATCAGAACCGATGGTTGCAGAGCCGCTGCTCATTAACTGTAAATTGAAAACTTGTTAGAATTCTTTTAGTTATTTTGGACCTTATGCCTGCTCTTACAATAGTTGTAACATTCAGCAGGTCTTGATTGCAGGGCTGGTATGCAGTAACTTAAGTGAAAGGGTTACTGTCGCATTCGTGTATGGGACACAAAAAAAAAAAAAAAGTATTCGTGGGTTCTGTTCAAGCAGCTTGTACAATCGCTGGTCTGAGCTGTGTCTTTATTGTAGCTGTATTCTTTATTATCTTCATCAAGTTAGATCTGGGTTCAGTTTTGGCAGTGTTAAAGTTTACTACTCCCTGGAGAATGGATGGAATGGAATAATTTCTTGTATAAAGGTATCCCTTCAGATATCTGGAAAGAGGATGGGCTGTCAGAATCGGATGTAGAAGACTACAGGGTTGGGAGGGTGACCTAATGGTTAAGGTGTTTGCCTTACAAACACAAGGTGCAGGGTTTGAGTCTTACAAGGGATAATTGGCTAGGCTTAAAATGGCTCAAGGGCAGTTAGCCTAGTACTAACCTATGAACCTAAAATTATATTATACAGCTCTCGAAGTGAAAGAACTGCCTTTATCAAAGAACAAAGTGCCCTTTGATATGCAACATTCCATGCCAAAATATCTGAGAACTAAAGTCCTCCTTTTTTTCCTCCTGAAATCATTAGAAGACTTTGTTTATTTGTCTTCCTTCTGTATTTTTAAAGCCTTTTAAATTATGGGTTGGTGTGTGCCCTATTATATCCCAGAAATATATATATTTTTCAAATCCAGATTTTTATGTTTGCACGTACCAGGATTTTTGCAGCTACAGAAATAATTGTTTTGCCCATGTAAGTACTCATCAGCTGCAGAAGTGAGATACTTTTACAAATCTGAGCATTTTTGTTCAAAGAAGTGAATACTATGCATTTTGAGTTTGTAGGCATATCCAGGGTAAAACTGATAATCATTTTGTGGTTGCTTAAAACCCTGTGTATACACTACCAGGATCTAATTCTAATCTAAGTAGATGTTTACATATAATTTTAAGTCAAGATCCCAGTATTGTTGTCGGTTCTACTACACTACAGGGTTGTTTGTGGTGGTCATAGGCTTGCAGATGTGGTGTTTTCAGTGTGAATGAAAGTCATACAAATCAGACATGACCATCTTGGCACATTTACTCCCTGTTGATGTCTAAACGTCCTCATGGATAAAAATACACCTGAGTAGAAAATCCATACCAAGAGAATAATAATCTTGACATACCTCAGAGGAAGAGCATATATCAGTATCTCTACCTTAATTTGTAGTCTTTGATCATGCTCATAAGTTTTTTTTTCCTCAGAGGAAGTAGTAAGGACATTAGCTGTGAAATGTTTATACTGGTGATGGGGGGTCATTCTAAAATAACTTGAGTGGGTCATCCAAGTTGTGCACCAAGCAATGGTCTGAAAAGGTCAGTCATATAACAGTTTTTATCCTGGTGCCAACATATGTCACTTTGTGAAACTATGAAATATCGTCCCACTGTCTGACCTAATGTATACTTTGTAGTTCTAGGCTTGTTGGACATCATGATGCAGGTCTGTGAAAGCTGCCAATGTCATGTTTTCATAACATAAATCACTCTCAGATCCATGATTGCTAGAAATGTATTGATTGAAGTCTGTATTTCTGTGCTGATAGTGTGGTAATGTTACTGACATGTTTAGGTCAAGGATTAGGAATATGTAATAGTGGTCATGCAAAACGCCCCACTTGCTACAAATTTCCGAAGTCATTCAGTCAGTCAGGCATGTGTTGCAGGAAAAAAGAACATATTAATGGGCATTCATAATAATGCAGTCTACTTTGCAGGAGAGGCATGCTACTTTTTCCCCAATTCAAACCACAAAATATGGTTTCTCTTCAGTAATTGAAATGGAGACCAGTTGGGTAGTGGATACAGAGTTTGTGCAGGTCCATAGATTTCACAGTATTTATTTTAGTTTGCATAAGTTAGAGTTAGTGGATATGATTTAATTTAATTAGTAAGTCAGTCAATATACATTTTATAGAAATTACAGACATTGGGATTGTTATAGGAGCAGAAGGATTAACAAAATATATCATAATCTTAGATTACTGCATAATGCTATATTTCCTTTGGTTAGTGAAAGTTTTATACAACTTTCTTATTGTACTTCTAAATTAATTGTTTTCAATGCATTTATTAATAAGAATATTTCAAGTACACACTATTAAAACTGGTGTTACTATGATAACCTTCTGTACACCTTCATTGTCTGGAGGTTATGGGGGGATGATAAAGGGGCTTAGCTTGTGATCACTGAAGGTGTTTGTACTCTCAGCCAGCCATACAGTGAACATTCAAAGATCATATCACAATTGTTTTATTTATTATTTTTGTTAGGTTAGTTAGTCAGGAGAGCAGGCAAGCATGTCAGCAGAGGAGTATGGCAAGCTGACAAGGAGCCAGTTGGCTGAAATGTGCCAGACTAAAGGACTTGTGTATGCTAACCTGACTAAAGCAGACATGATTGCAGCTTTAGGCACAGCTGCATCACAGAACAGCAACATTGAGGACAATCCGACTGGCTGTGGAGATGTAAAACTCTCAGAAAATGGACAGTTCATCCTTTCCACATAGGTCGGACTTAAAAATCCATCTGGAGCTAAAGAGACTTCAGTTGGAGGCCAAGGGTTTGGAAAGAGTGTGTGAGTGTGTGTGTGAAAGTTAGTTGGTAGTAACTTTTGAGCCAGAAAAAACATCATCCTCATGGATAGAGTGAGTCCCATGCACACGTGTTTAACGTGGTTTACAGTGAAATTGGTATGTTGTCTTGAGATACAACAGAAAGGAACTGGGGTCTATATTCAGCAATGGAATAAGGATTGAATAACATGGCTTTGGATTTGTAGATATTCTGTAATGTAAAAGATTATGGCAAAATAACCATGCTTGCATTCAATTTATATCTCCTGCAGAACAAGATGAACTCAAAATGCCCCAGAAGCTACAGTTGGCAATGCATAGTTATCATAGCACTTTCTAAGGCTGCATTGGTCTTGAAGTCTGTCTGTAAATGAAAAGTGCTCCTTATATTGAGAGTTCGAGCTAAGGTTCAAAACAATTAATTTTCTAGCTAGCGTGTGTAGTAAAATGGAAGCCTTCAAGGAAATGTGTGTGTTAATTTATCTTTGCTTATGGGAGGGGGTGCAATTGGTGCAGAAGGAGAGGGTGGTGACCCCTCTCATCTGTTCAGATGTTCGTATATGTCTGTTTGTCTTATTTTTAGTCTTTTCCCCTCTATAAATTTGTCATTTTCTGGTAAATCGATGAGGATTAAGTTGCCGGCTAAAGCTAAATGGTGACATACACTTGAGTTTTAGAGTTCATATCCTTCAGAAAATGCATCCTAACTCAAATCCTGTTATTGCAACTTTCTAAGTTTATAAGAGCAGTTTTTAAAATGTGTCCTTTTGGGGCTTTTTCCACTTCATTTATTAGGCTTTACCTGGTTTACCAGATTTCTTGCCCTGTCAGGTTTTGTGGTATGGGGTGGATGTTGGTGGGGGGGGGGGGAGAGGTCATGATTGCTGGACACAGCAACTGTATGTACAGTATAATAAACATGCTTCAGCTTTCTAGTCTCTGGGGAAAAAAAGATTGTTTATGATAGAATCTGTGACTGTGCTGTTACTAAACTTGTCAAATGCAATGTGGCAGAGAGAAGAGGGGAAAGAATTACAGGACTGATGGATTCAGGGAGCATGATTGTATTAGTTATAATACACAGTATGTCTGTAAGCATAAAACAAGTAGTAAAAAGAAAATGTATCATTTCCTGCAAGTGTTGTGTGTTTTTGGTTGTATGGTTTGCATTGTTTTTCGGCATAATTGATACAACTACATTGTAAAGCTGTGCACAGTTTTCAGAAAATATTTTTGGACTTGGGTTTGGGAAGGTAATGTGGAGTTGTTTGTAGTGAAAATTTAAAACACCTCGATAATCAAACTTTTCATGCATTATAGTAGTTGTGTCTTAAAAAATAAAGGGCTGCTTTCTTTGTGTAAAACAGGATATTTAAGCAAACTTGTCCTTACTTAACTTGTGTGTGGCCAAAGCCAAAAGTAAGCATCAGATTTCTCTTCTGTCCTGGTTAATGAGACTTACGATGATGGAAATGAATGTACTGTAACAGAAGGGGAGGGGGTGAAGAAATAAAGTAACCTCAAAGAAAAAGAAGAGTAGACAGTGGGAGACAGACACAAAACATTAATATCTTTTCTAATACAGTGTTAACGGATAGATTTCTACTGTTTGTGAGAATTGTAAAGTTGGCTAAGCAATTTGAGTGTGATGTTTATGTTTCAGGTTGATATTGCAAACGTTTCTGATGGAGTACAAACAGTCTTTTTGGAGGGAAGGGGTTCTTGTCATTTGGACCACAACAATGTTCTGGGGATAGTTACTTTTATTTTATAACAAAATGTTTGTATTTGGCACGTAAATGTAGTTCCACTAGGAAGAATTTTGGTACAGGACATAGAAAATGGAGGTAACAGATGAGAGTAATCAATGTGTGTGTCTGAATGACAATAAGGAAATAGCTGCAGGATAAAACTGAATTGTGGATAAATACAGAATACACTGTTATTTGGACCAATTTTAATTCCTGTCTGATAGTGGAGTAGAAAAGGAAAATACACAATTAGGAGATGTGAATGTTGTTGTGTCACTAGTGTCTTTTGGCTTTTCCTGGTTAGGGGTCGCCACAGCGGAACTCCAGTCTGCTAAAGATTGGTAGTAGATTTTTACGTGCCGAGTTACCAGCCCTGATGCACAACCTTCAACGAAGGTACGCCCATTCACGCATGTCTCCACACTGAAGATGGTATAGCTGAGAATTGAACCAGACAGCAACACACAACCGCAGCACCACCACCACGGTCTAATTAGGAGGTGTGAATATTAGTCATTAATAAATATAAGCATATTACACAAATGAAACAGTCTCTGCCAAAGTGACCCCCTCCAGCATATTACTACCCCTCCTCCCATTCTGCCCTAACTGAGGTGGGTTCATAGGTTCATAACTAGGCTATCTGCCCTAGGGCATTTATAAGCCTAGCCAGAATGTGTTTGGCTTTCACCACCCATTTTAAATTTATTTTGCTATGCCCTTTTTCGAGGTTAGTATACTGTGCCTCTGTCTAACAGTGACACAGAAATGATACCCGGGTAAACCTACGATCGCCCATCCACTCATCAAGATTCCTCTTGAAGAGAGTCAATGAGGACTCTGCCTAACCTGGACTGGGATTTTATTCCAGAGTGAAGGGAGCCTCTGGGTTATGAATTTGTCCCTCCAGCATGTCCTATTTATTTCAGTGCTGAGGTTCAAGTCTCTCGAGTCTGGCTTCGATGGGATTTGGATTTTCTGAGGTGCAGCATGTCCATTAATTCCGGGTTGGACATGGCTTTATACGTCAGGCACAGATTGCCTCTGAACAGGCGGTATGCCACTGAGTAGCGCTGGAGTTTCTTTAACCGGGCAGCATATGGCATCTGTTTGAGCCCTTTGATCCTCTTGGTGAGGTACTTTTGGGGTCTTTCCAATTGCTGCAGGTGTCTGGTAAGGTCCATCCCAAAAGGGGCATTGTACTCAATTATGGGCCTGGTGAGGGTAAGATGCTACTCAAGGGCAGGGTCATACCGGCCTGGTCTACATGCTCAGAGAGCTCCTTTGTCTCTCTTCATGTAGTCCAGGGAGGTACATCTCAGGTCATTCACACCAGCATGGACAATGACTGAGTCATATTTGTACTTGCCTTGCAGTGACCTGAGTGCTTGTGTTGTGGCGGATCCTAGCGCCCAACAGGCTGCTCACCGTGACCCTCTCCTTGTTCAGCCTGGTGAGCGGGACGTCAGTGTGCCTGACGATAGTCACCTATTACAAGTGTATCAGGTGTGTTGTTTAGTCTTAAGGGCTGTGACTGCTCGGTACACTGGCTTTGTGAGCTATGTGTTGCACGTGTTTTGTTTTGGGGTAGCTGTTGCTTGGGTGTCTGCTTTGGAGGTGTCTGCTGCTTAAGCAGATAAAATCTCAGGACATTTGCCATTTTTAATTTTTTGTCAGGACACAACTGCCCAAAGAGGGACTGTCCCTCGCAAAGTGGGACAGGTGGTAACCCTAATTGAACTATGCTGACTCATTTGTAAAATTACTTGGTAATTATACAGTCTGAATAATTCATTACAATATTTCAGTTTGTTATACTGTTCCATTGGTTATTCGTCAGTGCTGTCTATACTAGGCAAAATGACTCAAAATAAAGGGGTGTTAAAATCTGTAGTCTAGTGAACGTCCATCAAACTAATATGAAACGGAGGTCAATATGTATATAAACTATATATAATATATATTGATTGTGGCCTTTTCCAGTAGGTATCTGTCTGCATGTCTGTCTGTTAACTGACTATGTAAGCTAGTCTGTGAACATCTCAATGCATTCGTGCTTGAAGTGTTTTTGAAGCATTCCTGAATTTCACAATTGCCTGTTGCAATTACTGAAGTAAGCATCACGAGTGCAAATTACATACAAAACAAGGCATTATGACAAAAAATACTTTTTGTCTTAATTAAATAAACAAACCAGCCACAATTGAAAGGTTTTTAAATATATTTAATAATAAACAATAAAAAGAATAAGACAATATTCAATCACTCAATGAATAAAGTGACACAGTTCAGAATTGCAGGAAATACATTGCAGGACAATCTCAAAATACAGAAAACATCTACTAATCTTGCTATATTGCAATCTGTCCCTAAGAGAGGTTACTTATCTCTCAGAAATGTGCCTAAGGCCCTGGCCTAAGCCCTGGAACTGGAAGTCATAAAACAGTAGTAAACAGTTTTACATTTGAAACCTGTCATTTTGTCTGTTTCCACACAAAAGATTAAAAGAACTTCTGGCTGCAGTGTAGACATCCTGTCTTGTTGATGAGATAACACAGTCGTAAAATATTCACTTCGTTACCTAGCTGAAGACAGACAGTTGTAAAACAATTCACAATTCACTTCTGTTCTTACTGTTGTCAAATTTAACTCTTTATGTTCCAACTTCTACCTTACAGCACACATCTGCATGCCATAGGTATAGTTACAATACACACATCTCTGTTCTTTCCCAGCAGGGTACACTGGTTACATTCTTGAAGCTCAGTACAGAACATACAGTTCAACACACACTTCTGCACCAGTAGTTTAACATACACATATGTATAGTGTTTTTACATTTGTAAGACAAGCATAGGAAGCATATTAGTATTCAAAATGACACACAGAATTATGTACATTGTACAAAATAACATCTAGCTGGGCTGGCAGCCTCACAACCGCTTTACCCAAAACTAAAGGGATGATGATGCATTTGTTGGCATTTGGCTTGCGGTCATGTGTATGGCACCAGTCATTTGTTTGGGTGAGACCCTCTTATTCAGAATTGTTTTATTAAGTCAGTGATGTGAATTCTTTACTTAAGGGGACATATGGAAAAGGCACGGAATGTAGCATAAGCAGAAGGCCAGTACAGATGGACACTGAAGTACTAAGCTAGTGTAAGGGGACATATGGAAAAGGCAGGGAATGTAAAATACACAGAAGGCCAGAACAGAGGGACACTGGCGTACTAGGCTAGTGTAAGGGGACATATGGAAAAGGTAGGGAATGTAGCATAAGCAGAAGGTAGTACAGAGGGACACTGATGTACTAAGCTAGTGTAAGGGGACATATAGAAAAGGCAGGGAATGTAACATAAGCAGAAGGCCAGTACAGAGGGACACTGGCGTACTAAGCTAGTGTGAGGGACATATGGAAAAGGCAGGGAATGTAGCATAAGCAAAGGCCAGTACAGAGGGACACTGAAGTACTAAGGTAGTGTACGGGACATATGGAAAAGGCAGGGAATGTAGCATAAGCAGAAGGCCAGTACAGAGGGACACTGAAGTACTAAGCTAGTGTAAGGGGACATATGGAAAAGGCAGGGAATGTACCATAAGCAGAAGGCCAGTACAGAGGGACACTGACGTACTAAGCTAGTGTGAGGGGACATATGGAAAAGGCAGGGAATGTAGCATAAGCAGAAGGCCAGTACAGAGGGACACTGAAGTACTAAGCTAGTGTGAGGGGACATATGGAAAAGGCAGGGAATGTAGCATAAGCAGAAGGCCAGTACAGAGGGACACTGACGTACTAAGCTAGTGTGAGGGGACATATGGAAAAGGCAGGGAATGTAGCATAAGCAGAAGGCCAGTACAGAGGGACACTGAAGTACTAAGCTAGTGTGAGGGGACATATGGAAAAGGCAGGGAATGTAGCATAAGCAGAAGGCCAGTACAGAGGGACACTGAAGTACTAAGCTAGTGTGAGGGGACATATGAAAAGGCAGGGAAGGTAGCATAAGCAGAAGGCCAGTACAGAGGGACACTGATGTACTAGTCTAGTGTAAGGGGACACATGAAAAGCCCAGGGAATGTAGCATAAGAAGAAGGGCAGTACAGAGGAAACTGAAGTACTAAGCTAGATGGAAGAGAATAGTCATTGCAAATTTGTTGGCTTAATGTTGTGGATTGTAATACTGTAGGGCTGCTAATGTTGACATTTTACCTACTTTGGACGGCTGGAGTGGTTTTCGCAGTGTGAATTGGTAGTACAGTAGTAGTGAATTAATGACAGTGTCCGTGTGTGCCAGTTTTTTCATTGCAAGTGAATGACTTTTCTTGGGTAGCATGCAAAGTACACAGTATTTAACTTGAAACTTGATGGTACAGCTCTGATTATGTCATTGAAAGCTGCCATTCTTGTAGCAGTAAGAAACTGTTGATTACATGCAGCTAACTGCTAACCATACATGTTCATAGCTCTATCGCAGTCCATCTGAATTTCATGAATTATGAAGAACTTTTCAAAATGCCCAGTATTACTGGCACAGAGTACAGACCAACAGTCACAGTAAATGTGATGTGCTTTATGCGTAATGGGTGTAAGACTAATGGCATTAGTACTACAAATGAAACAAAGTGCCTCACTGGCCCTCATATGTAATCTGCCCAACAGGATGGGTAACTGTAAATTCACCCCAGGGATATTTTTGTGTTATTTTGCAGATGTGAAATGATCCCTTGAACACCATTAACATATACTACTACAAGTATGGATAGTTTTAATTTTTATTTCCTTATTTTTAATGTAAATTGTTAGCCATTGTTTTAAAAATTATATAACTAGGAATAAAGTAGTTAAGTTACTCCTCTTTTACTTTTCAGATGGCTTCTACATCTGGTCAAACCAAAACCGTGAAACGCATAAGATAGCAGACGAAAGAAGAGTATTTCAGGAAAAATGGACCGATGAGTACTTCTTTGTTGAATCTCATAACAAAGCGCTCTGCCTTGTGTGCAGAGAAGTGGTATCCGTTTTCAAGGACTACAATTTAAAAGGCATTATATTCAAACGCACCCCAAATTAAGTGAATTGCAAGGCGTGTCCGTCAACAGAAAATATCAGAATTAAAAAAAAGTCTTACATTTCAACAACAGCTGTTTTGAAAATCAGTTACTCAACCGGATTCTTTACTGAAGGCAAGTTATGTTGTAGCAAATTTAATTGTGAAAAAATCCAAGCCATTTGCGATGGTGAATTTGTTAAAGAAAGCCTTGAAAGTGTAGCAGACATAATTTGCCCAGAAAAAAAATCAGAATTTTCTAAAATCAGTTTATCACACCAGACAATCGCAAGGCGTGTGGAAGATATAGCCAAATCTATTGAAAATACGTTGGAATCTCGGTGTGCAACTTTCAAGTATTACTCCATAGCTTTGGATGACAGCACTGATATTACAGATACGGCACAACTTGCCATATTTATTCGTGGTGTTGACAACGATTTCAATATTACTGAAGAACTGGCCTGTATGGTTCCACTGAAAGACACAACGAAGTCTGCTGATCTGTACAAGGCAGTAAAAGAAACACTGGCAAGATTTTCCTTGACCATCACAAACCTGTCTGGCATAGTAACTGATGGTGCTCCAGCTATGGTTGGAAAGAGGGAAGAAGATGCAAAACAGATCAGTAATGTACGTTTCATGAAGTACCACTGCATTATACATCAAGAAAATTTGTCTGCACAGACTTTAAAAATGGAAAATGTTATGAATGTTGTTGTTAAAACAATAAATTTCATAAGATCCAGAGGATTAAATCACCGCCAGTTTCAGGAGTTTCTGACTACTTTGGAATCTACCTATGGAGACATCTTGTACTTTACTGCAGTGAGGTGGTTAAGTCGTGGAAAAATGCTGAAACGCTTCTATGACTTACGACATGAAATAAAGTCCTTTATGGAGTTAAAAGGAAAGCCTGTACCTGAATTTGAAAGTGCAAGCTGGATGGCTGATTTAGCCTTCTTAGTAGACATCACTGCTCATTTAAACGACCTGAACTTGCGCCTCCAAGGGAAAATCTATTAATAAATGACATGTTTCAAACAGTGACTGCATTTGAAATGAAACTTAAATTGTGGCACAGTCAGATTAAGAACAATAGCTTCATTCACTTTGCAACACTGTCTGAGCAAAGCCATGCAAATACTGAAAAATATGTGGCATTACTTAATAGTTTAGCACAGGAGTTTGAGAGCAGATTTCAAGATTTTAGAAAACACCAACAACAGTTCAGTATATTTGCTACCCCATTCTCAGTTGACATCGACATGTTGCCTGCAAACCTGCAACTGGAATGCATAGAATTGCAGTCAGATATGCAACTTAAAGAAAAATTTCTGCAAGCATCTTTATTTGACTTTTATAAGTTATACCTACCCTAAGAAAAATATCCATCACTTCACGAACACGCCCTGTTCATGACATCTCTTATGGGGAGTACATACATTTGCGAGCAGTTTTTTTCTCGTATGAAGCATACAAAAAATAAAATCAGAACAAAAATTTCAGATGAGCATCTTGAAAATACTCTGCGCATCGCCACTACATCTATCAAACCTGATATAGACGCACTGGTATCAAAAAGACAAGCTCAGTCTTCACATTAAAAAGGTTATGCTCATAATGTTTGTCTACTCTACTACACAAAAGAACACTCCTGACTTGACAGCCTGAACCTCCTGATATGGACACTTAAGTATAACAAGAACTAGGACCAATAAGTTTGAAATCTGCAAAGGTCTGTGCCTGGCTGCACCCTTGTGAACTGGTTTCACAAATAAACAGTGCCACTACTATTTTATTATAAAGTCACTTATTTGTTTAAATGTGAGAAATGCAGATTGGAGAGGCAACTGCAAAACAGCATGTGTGAGTTTACCTTGTGAAACTGGAGTGTGTTTTGGCATACTACCATGTTCTTTGTGTCTCCACAGTAAGTGGGTGAACCAAAGTTAAATGTGTTGTACCATCTGTTAGTGACAGCGAAACAAATGTAAAAATAAAAATTGTTCATTTTTTAAGAAGTAAAAGTGTCATCATTCCTGATATTGCCAGTGCCATATTTCAGGGACAGATTGCAAAGCTAGAAACAGAAGAATACATGAGCGCTTTGGACAACATATGGCCATTAAGGACATGATGGAAGACATGGAAACCAGCAAAATCACAGGTATGATGTCATACATATTGAAAGGTTTGTACGTGTTAATTCTTTTTACAAATAAACTTTACTAAGATGTTAGAATGGATGTAACTGTTTTTTAAATAATTAGAAAGAGATATTGAAGTTTAGGTGAAATATTATGCATTTATTAATTTATTTCTATTATTTATTAATTTATTTTTCACATTAACCTACAATACAGCCACATTAGTCCACATAAAGCAGTGTTTTTTCGCTCATCAGTAATGTGAGACCTTTTTTTTTTTTTTTTTTTTTTTTTTTGCTCTTCAGTTAATGTGAGACCTTTTTTTTTTTTTTTTGGTCCTCACCTGCCGTTTGCCCCCAGACCATTTTTGTTAACCCAATGCGGCCCTTGCAACTGAAAAGGTTGGACACCCCTGTCCTAGAGACATATGTTCCTATTCCCACTGGAATAACAACCAAGTAATTAGAATGGTATTGGAAACAAAACTGAGTATCATCCATCCATCCATTTTCCACTAAGCCACTTTTATCCCTTTCAGGCCAGTGGTGATGCCAATGCTTATCATAGCAATAGCAGTTTCAAAGTATTGAAAATCAGTCTGGGCAGGACATTTTTCTGTCACAAAATGCATATACACACAAGCAACACACTCATTGGTTAATTTGGAGAATACCAGTTCACCTTTCTCATGCAACAGGGTGGAAGAAAGCTAAAGCAACTGTAGAAAACTGATGTGTACACAGGTAAGACATACATTTTCCATACAAAGACACCAAAATCAAGAAATGTAAATTCCTTCAGTATCCAGAGAAATTCAACATCCCATAATAGCATCATACAATTGTCAGTAAAAATTTCAGAAACACTAGACTTTTCGCTCTGATCTCTCTCCTCCACTAACTTTTTTTCACTTATCCTCTGTGCTCATATTTCAGTTTACTAATTAAGCAGCAGATACTAAATCCAAGTGTGTAAGATCAAAGTGAGTACGATATAAAATGTTGCATTCCTGTACACCTTTCCAATGTTATCTGTTCTGGTTTAACCATAATTTGCTGCAAACCTTCAAGCCAGATTCTGAAACAAGACACTACACTGCTAATAAAAAACACAAGAATACCTGCTTCTGCAGCACCAGCTCAAGAAATGTCTATGTAACAGTATAAAAGCCCTTTTAATACTAAAAAAAAAATTAGCCCTGCCCTCCTTTCCCACTTCATTTGGAATGTTTCTGGAAAATCTAAGAGAGGAGACAATGGTCTTCGGTCATGTGTCCTCTAACAAAACTGACCTTTTTTTTTCCCAATGATAGCCTGGGGATAAACTTCTCCAGTCTGAACATAAGGGTTCCACCACTGATTTAAATACACAGACTTATCAACAAGTTTAGTCTGAAATTTATGGATTTCTTCCAGTTCTGTTCTCCTTTTAGAATAATCATGATGTTTGCCTCATTCCATGTGGGCAGGACACATTACTCCTGCATACCACATTAAAAACTGCCAAGTCTGAGGTTATTTGTTGTCCAACTATCTTATCAAATGCTCCTGTGATAATCAGACAAAGGAGAATTTCATACCTTTTATTTTAAAATGCCCCCATACATAAAGGAAAGAATGTTTACACTTGAACAAATTTTATGCACATTTTATGGGGTGGTTATAGACAGGGATTCAAAAGAACTTGACAGCCATTATTACTAAATGCCAGAGATGAATACACTATCAAATACACTACAATAACTATCAATGATGCAGATAATAAGATGCAGAGGCAATAAAGCACATTTTTAATATTAATTCAAAACTATAGAGTGCAAACACATAAACACAAAAATACTACAAAAAAAGAAGGTAGCATACACTCAGTAGCAGTCTCTTGGATCCATTTTGACTGCTACTGAGTGTATGCTACATTTTTAATATTAAAATGTAGGTGAAATAGGATTAATAAGTGGATGAGCATTGATATTTTATACAGTTTTGTGTGTTACAGAGCCACTTATTGAATCTGTTTAGGAAACTGATTTTATGCCATGTTGTTGTAACATCTAATAAGTAATTGAATTTGCCTGCTGTACTTGTATACTGGAATAAAACCCTGACTACCTAGGCAACCTGAGTTTAAGCTACTGTTGCCCCCATCCTGTTATCAGTGGTACATTCACAGAATGAATTACCTCATACCATTGCCTGCTGTGTAAAGCAGTGGGACTTTAAAAATGCTGCTTTTCAATCTCACCAAATCGCTGTAGAAAAACTGAAAATACTTCTGTTTCTTTCCATGGCAATTCCATTACATCACCAACCCGGCCCTTCAGGCAGTTAGGTACAGGTGTTGTAAATCATGCAGCAATTGGCTGTAATTCCTGAAGGGGGTGGAGAATGAGTCAGGAAGAGCCATACAAAGATCGCGGCTGTAGTGTTTTTTTTTTTTTTTTTTTATTATTAGCATTTCTACATCCACTAATACGAAAAGAACTGGGATTTGTCTTTTTCTTCTTTTACATCCAGAGCCAGCTAGCCAGCCAGCAAAGAAGCCGCTCTAGCAGCTAGCACTAGCTAGCCAGCCAGCCAGCCACACCAGCAGGGTCAGGAAAGACAGCCAGCCAGCCTCTCCGGCAGGGAAGCCAGCCAGCACCCAGCTATACGAGCAGGGAAGCCAACTAGCCCAGCAAAGCCTGTAATTGCAATGGAAAGTTAATACAAATAGCATTTTATGGCTCTAGCTTTTTTAAAACTGGGAATATTGTGCTTTATTTCACCTTTTAATGTTTTAATGTTGAGAGATAAGATATGTATGTGTGTGTATATTATTAATCTATAATTGTTGTAGCTGTTTCAGGAAGAATTGGAAGCAGTAGTGGAGAGGTGTAGATATGCTCTAGAGAGAAGAGGAATGAAAGTCAGCAGGACTAAGACAGAATATATGTGTGTGAATGAAAGGGAGGATAGAGGAATTGTGAGGATGCAGGGAGTAGAGGTGGCGAAGGTGGATGAGTTTAAATACTTAGGATCAACAGTACAGAGTAATGGTGAGTGTGGAAGGGAGGTGAAGAAGAGAGTACAGGCAGGATGGAGTGGGTGGAGAAGAGTGTCAGGAGTGATTTGTGACAGACGAGTACCAGTAAGAGTGAAAGGGAAGGTCTACAAGAGGGTAGTGAGACCAGCTATGTTATATGGGTTGGAGACAGTGGCATTGACAAAAAGGTAGGAGTTAGAGCTGGATGTGGCAGAGTTAAAGATGTTAAAATTTGCACTGGGTGTGACAAGGGTGGACAGGATTAGGAATAAGTATATTAGAGGGTCAGCTCAGGTTGGAAGGTTTGGAGACAAAGCCAGAGTGGCAAGATTACGTTGGTCTGGACATGTGCTGAGGAGGGATGCAGAGTATATTGGGAAAAAGATGCTAAGGATGAAGCTGCCAGGTAACAGGAAAAGAGGAAGGCCTAAGATAAGGTTCACGTATGTGGTGGGAGAGGACATGCAGGTGGTTGGTGTGACAGAGCAAGTTGCAGAAGACAGAAAGAAATGGAAACATGATTCTCTGTGGTGACCCCTAATGGGAGCAGCCGAAAGAAATGTGTGTATAGATTGTTTTTTCTAGTGGGGCAATCTTCACGGATAAATGTAGTGTGATTGATATATTTCTATTGTTCTTGTGGCTGTTTCAGGGTACTTTGCATTTACAGATAGAAATGTTCCAGGACAGTTTACACTTTTTGGGTGGAAATGTGTGCAATTTATTTTTTTAATGCTGTCTTCAAGAAGTTAAGATGCACTGCTTTGGGTATTTTTTATAGTAGTTGTTTAGTGATGACTTGCAAAAACTACTTTTATAAGTGAAAACGTGTTTGTGTGTATAACTTTTATTTTTGTGAGGACATATTCATATGTAAATGTAGTGCATTTGGTATTCTACTAGGTACGTCATGGCTGTTTCAAGGCAGTTTGCTTTTACAAGCATTAATGTGTGTATTTTATTGTTCATACTGTCTTCAATAAGGTTAAAATGCACTGCTTTGATTATAATGCGAATATGACCATGCTGCTGTTGGGGCTGTTCTTTAATGCATCATTGTGCTGGGTAAATTAGTGCTATTTTATGCTAGTTTTTGGTGTATTTCTATTTTTTTATTATTTGCTGTGTTTGGCAGCAAATGGGGTCCATAGGGTCTGCTGTGCATTGTAATTTATTTTAGACTGGCTATTTAGTGAGATCTTGCAGGAAGTACATTTAAAAGGGAAAATGTTTGCTTAACTTTATGTTTTTTTTGGGGGGGGGACAGGCATGTTCAGAAGTTAAGTCAGTGCATTTGTAATTGTGCTAAAACATGTCGTTGTTTCAGGATAGTTTGCTTTCAGAAGTTGGAATGTTTGTATTTTGTTTTTACTACTGTCTTCAATAATTTTAAAATGTACTGCTTTGAGTATAATGCAAATACGGCTGTGTTGGTGTTGTGCCTGTTCTTTATTTCATTGTTGTTCTGGGTAAATTGATGGTATAGGTTTGTTATTTATTTTTTTCTTAATTGCTGTGTTCGAGGTAAATGGGGTCTATGGGGTCTGCTGTGCATTCTAATTCATTTTAGGCTGGCTTTTTGGTGATAACTTCCAAGAAGTAGCTTAAAGTGAAAATATGTGTATTACTTTATTTTTTGGAAGGATAGGGGGCAGGTTCAGTGATAAACATAATGCATTTGGTCTTTCTATTAATATATGCCATTGTGCTTGTTTCAAGATTGTTTGCTTTTAGAGGTGGAAATGTGTGAAAGCTTACTCATTTTTAAAGCCATCTTCAGAAGTGAGCTGTAGTTTGATAGAATGGTGATAGACACCAAGACAGCCACAAGGCAATCTTATCATTTTTTCTTTGTTGTGCAAGGTAAACCATTAATGTTAATGCTTTAAAATATTTTTCTACCATGTCTAGATGTGGAGTGTACTGTGGCTACAAAGCTAAATCTGTAGCTGTTGTTTTTAATATTTTCAATGGTTAAAAAAGCTGCTTGGTTTGTAAAGGTGCTTTTTTTCTCTTAGCTGTTTTTAATGTTGCAGGGGCATACAACTGCTATGAACATACTTCTCTATTGTTCTCATTTTTGCAGATTGTCCAGTTCTTGCATCATATTTTTGGTCTATTGCCAATAAAATTTAATTTTTTTTTGGCAAATCAGGTGGGTTTGAAGTCACTAACCTCATTAGTTCAAGAACAAGTTTCAGACTTTATTCACGTTCCAATGCAAAAACTAGTAACTTTCTGAGTTTGTAAGAGCAATATTTAAAATGTGTCCCAGATTTTGAGCCTTTATCCCCCCATTATTTTTAGTTTTATTCAGATTTCTTGCTCCCAAGAGGCTGAGAGCTATGGCTACCAGATGTGTTAATGTCAAGTTTTCAGTGGCCAAAATGCCCCCCCCCCCCATTTCGTCATTAACTGTTCTGTTTGTAATGTTAATTCCCTTTCTTCTGCTCCATTCCTCAAATCTTCAGTGAATCTATGTCATAGAACTACTTTATAAACTGCTTCATGTTTCAGATGCCAATGTTTTTTGACAGTTTTCAGATGTCAATGTTTTTATGACAATTTTCAGATGCCAATGTTTTTAAGACAATTTTCAAATGCTGGGTTTCTTTCAAATGCCAGTGTTATTAGCCAGTGTTTCTAGCCAGTTCTTTCTCGTGCCATTATATTACTGCATCCTACTAACACAGTTTTGCTAAATATGTTGTACATCAGGTAAGTACAGAGTGAAGAGAGCAGCAGGCTCATCACAGTCTACCACCACCAAGAGAATGTGCAAGTGGCAGGATGTTTGGAGAATGGAGTTCGACTGGATCAAGAAATGCAATGATGGAAAAGCATTCTGCAGGCACTGTGAAAGAATTCCTAGTCACCCATGGTGGAAAAAATGATCTTGCACGATGTGAGGCACTTGAACAACATAAGACTGCTATTCTACACATAAAATCCAGTCACCAGATGACAAAGTGGCAAGGAATACAAATCTTGTAGGAGCTGAACTTAAAATCATTGCAGCAGAAGGTGTTCCATGCAGATAAGCACAATATTTCCTGTAACAGCTTGGACTGTGAAGTAAAATTGGCCAGACAGTTATACAGCGACTTGGATATCACAAAAAAACTATCTTGTGGAAGAACCAAGTCCGAAGACATTGCTGAAAAATTTTTGGGACAACACTCATTGGAATGTCTCGTGCATAACCTTCAAAAACCAGGCACTTCACCTGCACTATCATCAGATGCTTCCAACAAGGGAAACATATTTAGTACATTCCACATCTAGCTAGGGTAGGAATATATCTTAAATTTTACATTTAGGGTCTGAATGGAGAGATAAGTCAGCAAGCAAAGGAGATTAGTATTGCTGAAATTGAATTCATCCTCAAGTCTTGGTGAGTACCTTCACAAGGTGGACCCTGTTTTTCACAAAATCTCACCAAGATGACACTGATATATAGACTGTATTTATATAGCATATATCATGGACAGATGTAGCTCAAAAATTAAAAGAAAAGATAGCTGGGTGCACAAGACCCAAGATAAAAATATGCCCAATCCCGGTAGGTGAACTGATGCCAGGACCAGAAAAAAATGACATTATAAAATCCCCAAAATACGGAAACATTCCTACAATGTGGCCAGGCCAGGCCCAGGGGGAGGATGGTCCCCCTGTTGTAGAAAAAAGTAGCAGTCCGCAAAAATCACAAAAACTGATAGGCCAAAGAAGAGCCATAAAATGATAGAGTGCACTATTGAAGATAAGAAAAAAATTATATGTTGTTACTATTATGCAAAAAGCCCAGAATTTCCAGACACAAGATGTACAAAAAGATTAACAGAGAAATTAGAGAAAAGAAAAATACTTCCACAGGAAAAACTGTCAGAAGCCTCAAATAAAAATTTCTGTTCATTAATACAACAGATACTTGAAAAACAGTACGTAGACAAAGAAAGTTTGGTTTGGAAAAATAAGAATCTGAGGAAGTGCAAAAATATAAACAACAAAACCTAGAAATTCTTGAAAAGTATAAAAAAGAAATATGGACATGGGAAAGAAAGAGATTTTATTTGGTGCAATATTTATGCAAAGGTGAAAGCCAAATTAATTAATATAAAGAAGGCAGCCCCAAAGATATTCAAAGAGAAATACAGGCAAAGGCATCCAGATATGAAAATTTTCACAATAAAAAATAATATCACAAACAGGGAATGTAGAAAAGAAAATTAGTAAAGTAGAAGTTAAAAAAGTAGAAGCTGAAGTTATGGAGTGCCTGCGAAGTGAAGGATTTGATATAGAATGTCTAACACAGGTTGCATCACAGCATGATGGAACGAGTCCCCAAAGTAAGGAGAACCAGGAAGATCAGGAGACATCTGAAGAAGAAATATGGACATGAGAAAGAAAAGGAGATTTAATATGGTGTAATATCTATGCAAAGGATAAAGCAAAACAAATCAATACAAAATGAGCAGCACCAAAGATATCTGAAGAGAAATACAGGCAAAGGAATCCAGACATGGAAATTTTTACAGTACAAAAAATAAGACAGTGGAAAAGTAGAAAAGAAGATTAGTAATGGAGAAGTTAACGAAATAGAAACTAAGGTTATGGAGTACTTGTGAAGTGAAGGATTCAGTGTAGAAAATCTAATTCAGAAAGCATCACAACAGGAAAGAGTAAAGGATATCCAAATTAAGGGGAAACCATTAGAACAGGAAGCAATTGGTCAGGTGCCATATCAACATATTTTGGAGCCTTCCACAGGAAACCAGTATAAATACTCACTTGAAGCTGGACAGCAAGGGAAGGAACAGGAAACTGTGGAAACTCTGATGCAGTTAATGTTGAAGAGTGATAGGCCAGTGAGCTCCCATATGACAGAGCAACGGATGGCACAGGATGAAATTGAAGAGAATGTGCCACAGGAAGATGCTATAGAACTTTCTATAGATTGTCCACGGGAAATGGAAAACAAAGGATGTGCCCTCAGTGCAGAAGAAAATGAGCTAAGAGAAGAGTTGCTTGATTTAATAGACACTGCAGAAGGTCAATAAAACCCAAAAAGTCAGAAGTCTGATAAAACAAATGAACACAGTAATTAGGACTGTCTATAGAGATCCATGTGATATAACAGAAGTAAGCAGGATACATCACTGTGCAGCTAAATTAATAACTTATAAAGTTCTACCACAAGAACACAGGGTAGTGAGGGAAAGGAAGAAGAGAAATTGAATGCCATCATGAAAGTATCGAATAGAGAAAACTATAAAGCAATTAAGACAAGAATTGTCACTGTTAGAAGAATATAAAAGAGGGAACAGATCGGCAACAATACTTAGAAAGACAGACGTGATAAAAGCAATGTACAGTATTAGAAGAGATCAGGATCTAACATGCACTATCGCAAATAACTAACCTAAAATCTCAGCACAGGCAGATAAACTTAGAAGATGTGCAGATAAATTTCAAGGAAAAGTACAAAATAAGCAATTTATTGATCACTCAAAAAGTTTTATAGAGAATCAGGAAACAAGGTAAAAAGAAATGAAAAACAATGCTCCTACTTAACAGTGGAAATGCAAGCTACCTTAAAAATTATAGACCAATAACTTGCCTTCTGACAACTTATAAAAAATACACTGGAACTGATGCTGATAGAGTTTATAGTCATTTAGAAGAAAACTCAATTATAGTAATAGAAGAAAAGGGTAATAAAAGAAAGTCATATGGAACAAAGGATCATTTGTTGTTAAATAAAGTCATAGAAAACTGTAAAATGGGGAAGAATCTACGTATGCCATGGATTGACTACAAAGAAGTATTTGATAGTATCCCACATTCATGGATAAAAGAGTGCTTAAAAATAAATAAAATACACCCTACACTGATCGATTACATTACAATGACCATGAAACAGTGGCAGACCACTTTGCAATTAAGCCATGATAAAGGACAAATTATTATCCCAGGGATAAAAATTCAAAGGGGGGTATTCCAAGATGACTCTTTGTCACCACTGCTATTCTGTCTTGACCTTAACCCATTAAGCTGTCAACTTAACAGGGTAGGCCATGGCTATAATTTGGCTCCTAGAAAACAAGTAAGTGTAAAGACTTCTCATCTTCTCTTGGTCGATGATTTAAAACTGTATAGCTCATTACATGAGGAACTGAAAGTACAACTGTAAGGTGTCAAAACCTTTTCCGATGATATAAGAATGTCATTTGGTGTTGATAAATGTGCAAAAGCAACATTTAAAGCAGGAAAATTGCAGCACCAAGAAAACATCAGTTTGGGACAAGAATGTGATATAAAAGAACTTGAGCAAGAGGGAGTGTATAAATATTTGGGAATTGATGAAGGATCAACAATAAAACATAAACAAATGTGAATAAAACTCAGTAAGAAATACTTTAGAAGACTTAAATTAATCCTGAAAACAGCGTTGACATCTATGAACAAAATCTAGGCTATAAACCAATTTGCTCTTCCTGTCCTAACTTGCAGTTTTGGAATGACTGACTGACCCCAAAACATGTTGGATAGATTAGATAGGAAAACATGAAGGTTGCTTCATGCTCACCAAGTGATTTATAAAAATCAGTGCATACCAAAATTATATATTCCCTGTTTTGAAGGAGGGATGGGCCTCCTTGAAATTGATTACATGTATAGATCTGCAGTCATGGGATTGCACACATATCTACTGACCTCACAAGACCCAAATGTAGTGAAAACTTTGAAACATGAGGAGAATAAATCTAAGATGACTTCTCTGCTTAATGTAGCAGAAGCATATCGGTGTCAAGCAGGAATGGAAATCAAACCAGAAGTAGATAAAAATTATGCAGCAACTGAGTGTGCAAAAAAAAAACAAAAGAAAGAATATAAGGTGAAGGACGAGATGAGAAGGCAAGAAATGTGGAAAATGCATAAATATAGTTGCAAGTATAGAAAACTTCTGGAAGGACATCATATTGATCATGATCGAAAGCAGGAATGGTTATAAGAGGAAAATTCAAACCAAGAGATGAAAGGTTAATATTGGTGGCCCAAGATACTGGGCTATGTACACGTTGGTTTAGAGTCCATTGAACATGTGGGAGAAACAGAAAAATGTAGGTTTTGTAAAAAAGAATTGGAGACAGTTGCACACCTCATTGATGGCTGTGACATACTAATGGCAGAAGGACTGTACACTGAAAGGCATAATAATGTGGCAAGATTGTTGTACTGGGGATTTTGAAAACATTATGGTGTTGAAGTGACTGAAAAACACTGGAAATATGAGGAGCCGCAAAGCATCACAGAAAATGATAAAATCTTCATCACATGGGATCTCCCATTACCAACAGTTCAAAAGATAGATGCAAGAAAACTGGATATGGTCATCCATGAAAAGAAGACAAAAGTTGCATTGATCATTAAAATTGCCACACTCAGTGACTACAGTGTCTTGCGTACAGAAAGACAGAAAGTCATAAAATGTATTTATTTTTATTGATTTGTTTATTGTCATTTGTTAACCGGGTTGGTCCAACTAAGCCAAATGCCCATTTTCAGTGGAGAGCCAAGGAGAAAAGCTCTAATTACAAATTCAGTCATTCAAGACAGAAATTACATCATAGTAGGCATATAATAAGAATTTATACAACAAAATGAAGTTAATTAAATTAACAGTTTTGTACAAGTTTCTATATATAGTAACAACAAGATAATTTGGATGCAAAAGATATTTACAAGTCCTGGGTGTTGGTATGTAGTAATAGTAGATTTAGGAAGAAGGTAACTAGAATGTAGTCGGAGCTTGACAAGGACAGGGCCTGGTCTTGTGAAGGTAGTGTTTAAGTTCAAGTTTGAATTGGGACTTATGGGGGATATTTCTTATATTATGAGGAAGGGAGTTCCAGGAGTGAGCTACGGAGTATTTTTATAGTGACTTGCCAATATTTTTTGATGGTCTGTAGATGTTGAAAAGATGTTTGTCGGATGTATGAAACTGCAATATCAGGATTTGCAGGCAGAAATGAGAGCAATATGGAAGAAAGTTACCCAGACAGTTCCAATAGCAGTAGGAGCAATGGGTCTTATAAAAAAGAATCTACAGTCATATTTAGATATGTTACCAATATGTGTAACCCCATACGAATTGCAGAAGGAGTCATTACTGGGCACACTATGGGTGCTGCAAAGAGCACTTCTGGCTGACATCAAAGAGTGAAACAATATTCATTTCATGAACTTTAATTGTACTTTGACTTAGGAATGGTGTCCATTCCTGTCATGGTATTAGAAACCCAAAAGAGTTGGAGAAATTAAAAAAAGTGGGAAACATAAAATTATTTCCACTTGTTGTGAGGGTATTTTTCCAAAGAAGAAGGGGTTGAACACTCATTGAATTTTCTGGTGACTGGTGACCAGAGTGTTTGGGAACGAGCTAAGTTCTTGCCAAGGTTGAAGTCTTCAGAAGGACTATTTCTGGTTCTGTTGGAGGCTTGTTGCTATGCCCTAGTAGTCCTCAGAAATACTATTGATTTTTGATGGAATTGAGATATGATGGAGGCGGTGGTTCTTAGAAGGGTGGAGGTGATCCCAACTAGAACCCTTGTAGTCCTGAAAAGGACTATGTTGGTCCTGAGAAGGACCGTTGAAGTCCTTAAAGGACTGTGGTGGCCCTGAAAAGAACCTTTTTAGCCCTAATAAGGACTTTTGTGGTCCAAAGAAGAGTGAGGTAGTCCTGAGAAGAACCACTGAAGCCCTGAAAAGGACTGTGGTGGTCCTCAAAAGGACCATTAGAGTCCTGAAAAGGACTGTGGTGGTTCTCAGAAGGACCTTTTTAACCCTAATAAGGACTATTGTGGTCCTAATAGGACCTTTGTAGCCCTGATAGAGACTGTTAGGTTGGTGATGAGGTTGATCCTTATAAGGACTGTTGTAGTCCTCAGAAGGACTGGGGTACCTAGTGGTCTCAGTGGTTCAATCGGGACCTTCTCATGGTCTGATTTGTTCCTTATAAGGGCCTTTGTGGTAAGTTGCCCTTTCAAAGGAGTGCCTTTTGGATAAGAATTGTCCTGAGAAGAACTTTTGGTGATTGCTCCCTTAGTGTCAAGGCTGAGCATTCCTAGATGGTATCAGTCCTGAATAGGAGCTGTAATTACCCAGCTCACAATCATAAATAAATAAACATAAGAACACAAAATCAAAACAAAACAAACAAGCAAATATTTTCCAATACACACACACAATAAAAAGACAATAAAAAGAAGAGAAATCTTTGGTTAAAGGTCCCTCTCAGTGCAAGGAGATCGCTGGAACAATATGACAATGGAGACAGGTTGAGTCAAACATCAATCCTTTATTTCTCAGTCTTGCACAAATACAGATGTGGACGTCCTCCTAGCACTGCTCTGAGTATACCATGCAATGATTTTTAGCTTACTTATATAACCCTGGACTGCAGCAGCACACAACTGACATTGCGAAGCAGGTCAGTACAATGATGCTGGACCTACTCATAACTGCGGTTGTGCAGTCCAACATCATTGATCCTGTGGACTAGGTCATTCCACAGCACGGTCCGCTCCTGCTGTTCATAGGCAGCCCTGCCAAACAGCACTGGGTAGTGCTGGATCAAGTGTGATACAAGCACATCATGCTCCGCTGCTGAATAGGTGGGCAAGCGTGCATGTGACATCTTGGCTGAAAGACATAAAGATGGAAACAGGTCTGAGCAACTCATACAGCAAAGTTACCACAGTTTGTAATACACATCTCTGTCAGCCCCCCCACCCCCACCCCCCACCATATCAGCTTCAACAAACTGTACACACAACTCATTAGGTATGACTACAGCTTACCTACCAGTGGGACAGATCTTGTATTGTACCACACTTTCTGCTATGTGATTGTAGCCATGTCCCCTGTGTGGACACTATCACTTCTGACTTGTTACAGACTATTCACCTGCATGCCATTGTCAGGGCCACTATGGTTCCATAATTGCCAGTGGTATGGCTGCTTTGGGATTGCTGCACATCTGACATTCTGTGTTATTGGGGATATCTATGCATGCTGTTGGAAATGACTATCTAGACTATTACCACCAACATATGTTCTATAACAGTGACACAATAACATGTATATGTTCTATTGGCCAACAGATATAGCTTTATGGTTATAGGTAGTATATTGGGGGACAGAAGATGTAAGACTGGTTGGCACTCTGTTCTTAATCAAAAAGAAAAAAAGTGGATTATTAAGTTAGGTGGATTATTTACACCGGGACTTAATGACAAATTGTAGAGGGATACAATGTTAAGGATATGACATCACAGGAAGACAGGTTCAGTCAGGCTATATAAGTGGATCATTATTTGTTTTTTGTCATCACTGATGAAGGCTCTGTGCCAGAAACCAGTTTGATTGATTGGGTTTTCTAAATAAAGTTCTTATTAGGTGCATCTGTTCTGGTGCTGCCTCTTTTTTGTATTCTGCATTCAGTGTTTGGCCGGTTGCACCTGCTGTACTTGCAAGCTACTTTTTGCGTCCTGTGTTCAATACCTATGTGGTTGTTTATTTTGTTTTTAGGCAGAACAAGGGCCGGTGGATACAGAGTGATTAAGGCACTTTTGAGCAGTTGTAAGTGGGTTTGCGTGAGGGTAAGCAATGCTAACCTCCGGTTACATATGCTTACAGAGGTCATCTTCAAAATTGCTTAACCTGTGTGTGCATTGCTTACCCCGTGCAAACTGGCTCAAACCTGCTTACTAGTGCTTAAATATGCTTACTACTGCTTATTGGTGCTTAAACCTGCTTACTAGTGCTTTATTCATTATAATACTGACACTTCACATGTGCATTTACTGCAGTACTCCAGTTCATAAATATATGTTCTTTAGTGGGTTATGCAACATAAATATTACTCATAATGTGCTTTGCCATGGAATAATGGAATGTGATGTAGTGGGACTCGAACTGGGAATGCCTGCTTATAAGGCAAATACTCTGCCCACTACACTATTGCTATGCTGCTTCATTTGTATATATCTTCCTTGTTATCCTCTTCAGCCATTTAAGCTGCATTAACTGTAGCTAAGCGAAGGGCACACCCATGCACCTATGGTTAGCTTTAATCGGATTTAAAAAAAAAAAAAAAGAGACAGGTTTGTTCATTTTATTTCTGTATACTTTTGCTGTTGTACACGAGGGAGACTGTTTGTGGGGATATGCGGACACCTATGAGTGGTCTCGCTCATTTCTTAACACTTTTTGCTGTTCTTCATTGCGGGGGCATGTATATTCTGAGAGCTCTGCTCTCAGACACGCTCCCTGCACTCTTACACTCTCCATGTAAGATTTAGAGCTCAGGCAGCGCGTCTCATTACTATGCATGCCATGCTGCTGTCCTGCTCCTAAACGGCCGCCTCCATGCAGGACTAAGCTAGTCCTGCACAGAGGAATAGTAAATCCGGGGGTATTTCTGTTAGAGAATGGGGACTCGGTGATCATAGCTTCAGTTTTATCATGCTCCATAAGAACAGTTTCAAGTGTAGCATGCACATCATTTTTCACATCTCCAATACTGGTATTTCCAACTGTGTTAATGGAACAGAATCTGTCTGTGACTTCTTCTGCCACAACTGATGCAAGTTAATGCATTGTTTTAAATTTTTGTTACATAGATGATTGCACATTTGTTACTGCAAATTTAGATTTAGAAGCAGACAGCTCAGTTTTAAATACTGAGTCTTAAAATAATAACCATTTCACAAAATGTATCAACTTGTCAGAGACCTTGGGATCACTTTGCAAATTGCAACACATACTTTCTCACAGTACAAAGTAATGCTCTTTTGTTCTGTCAGCTGACACAATTTTTAACATTTTCATTTTACTGGTATTCTCAAGCTATGTCCACAGCTCTAGTGCTAGCTGAAACTTCTTTTCTAAGCATTTAATTCACAGTGTAATCAGTCCTCTTCATATCCATGTACATTTTCAATGTTTCTCCTGTTAACTAGAGTAAAAGATTTGGCTCATCTTGACTTATCCCAGGTTTCTGATTTGGCATAGTTTTTAAAACTTACCAAAGAAGACTGAGTGACTTCTTCATTACTTATTTTCTTAATAGCAGGTATAGTCCTGTGGGTAGTAATCACATTTGCCAGTCCCGGTAGTTATTGGCACAACACAAGCTGATACATCTCAGTCTTAGATTCTATTAAGACTTTTGATAAATCATCCATGATTGTGGGTATAGGAAGACTTAAAGCAGGAAAGCAAAACTCTTCTCAGTTAAATCAGGACACACAAGGTAACTGTTGGCTGTTCTAAGGACAGTTTTATAAGTAAAAACAGTATGTGTTTTAGACAGCCTGCCCACCCTTCAGACTGCTGTAATGTGTTTCTGGCATCACATATTCCATGGGAAAACTAACTCAAATAGCCAAACATTTGCCAGCAGAGGAATAACAAAGACTGACTACATGTGTTGCCAGTGGCTAAACTGCCACTACTTAAACCACCACTGTCGGGTTTTATCAAGCTAGAGGCAGAAGTATGTAAACACATACTCTGTTTACAAATATAATGAAACATACACCACCTTGGCTTTGCTCAGAAAATTGTTGAAGTATTGACACTATTTATACAGTGCCATAAATGTAGGTTTTCAGTCCTTATACACAGCTCCATTAGTTTTATGCAGTGGTTAGCGTTGCCGCCTCACAGCAAGAGGTTCCCCAGTTCGATTCTTGGCTGGGGTGCCTTCTGTGCGGAGTCTGCATGTCCTCCCTGTGGTTGCGTGGGTTTCCTCCGGATGCTCCGGTTTCCTCCCACATCCCAAAGACATGCAGTAGGTGGCTTGGGCACTCTAAATTGGCCCCAGGTGTGAATGTGTGTATATGTGTGCCTTCTGTGGAAGGTTGGGCGCCAGGCTGGCAACTCGACACCATAAAACTTCACTGCCAATCATGAGCCCTAACCAGGAAAAAGCCGAAAGAAGAAGAAGGTTCAGTCCCATACAGCCACTCCTGTGAAAGGGCTGTAGAATATAATTCACAGCTGTAGGCCTTGGCTAGGCCCTTATCCCAGCTCTAAAAAAAATCTCCAACTTATCTTTATCCAGACCACATTCAGTCCTGGCACATCAAACTCCAGGAGCTGTAAGTCATCAGACTGAGCCCATGCTCTGACCTGTGATAAACCTCCCACTTGAAGCACTCAGTTTCTGCTTCCAGCCTGTATCTTTTTATATGCCTGCAACAGGCAGCTAGTTTTTCCATCATTCTGTTTAACATAAGCAAATGCCTGACCTGATTTTTGTTAGGACAACACACAAATCACATTTAAAAACATTCTGCTTCCACTGTTACAATGCTACCAAATTATATATGCAAATTTATGTTTTGTTTTGTTAGACATGCTGCCCATTTTTATTGGAGACTTGGTAAGAAATAACCCAAGAAATTATAGTTATAATGCTAACTAAGAAAAAATATTTACATATTCCTACAGTCCTATACAGTGAATAGCTCCAATAGCTGATGAATTTCAGATACAAGACAAATAACAGTACGAAAAATATATTACGTAAAAGAAAATAATTTACAAAAACGTTATTCTCAGGCATTAAAGAATAATCTAAGACTGAATAAATGAGGAAATATATACATTTCATGCAGCTAGTTGGGTGGTAACAGCAAGAAACAAACAAACTGAATAAAACCATTTTTGACAAACTCTTGCTGTAACCATTATCATATCTCATATGCAACTGATCTTGTCAACATTCTTTACACTGGAATTTTAAGTGAGAAAATAAACACCTGGGTGTTACACATGATACAACAGTGGAATTCTGAGTGAGAAAATAACAGCGACTACCAAGCTGTTAGATGTGACACCGAGCTACTTAACAGGTCTCCAGTTCGGACTTGATCTACAACCGATTCCTATATAATCATGGAAGCGGAAACAATTGTCTCATTTTATTACTTAAACTGCAATTCCACTGCTTCTTTAGGTTTTATCTAATTTGTACTGATGAAAAAGTTTATTTGCTCTGACATCTTGTTTTGTGAGAGAAAGTAACTTGCTGATGCTTTGGGCATATCATTGTGGGAACAAAGGTTGTTAAAATGATTGGCTTTGTAGAAGATTTGTATTATGCTTAAATTCCACTGCTACTTTTGCTGGCTTCACTACGTGGTAATATGATGATACTACGTTATGCTGAGACCTCCTACTTCTATGATAAGTCTTTTGTTTTGTCTGGGCTTCTAGACTTGACCTACAGTAACTGATCTCTCTCTAAACTCAGGGAAGAGACATTATTTGTTTCATCTTATTACTTAAGCTGTTAAGCTGCATCTATTTATGCTTTGATACATTTTTACTATGGAAAAAGTTTTGTTCTGCAGTGAGAGTTAGCTTTGTGACAGGGAGTAACTTGATGATGCCCTGGGCATTTCAATAACCCAGGGGACATAGTTATACTGATTGGCTGTATAACATTTTTGTATTGTTTAAATTGTAATGCCTTGTGCCCCAGTTTCTGCTTTGCAGTGAGTTGTACATCATGCAGACACTCGGTCCAGTGCAATCCATAACTACTGGCCAATATAATTAACCCAGTCTACAGATTAAGTGTTCCTATATAATCTGCCAGTTACATTAGTCTCCCTACTTCATGCTCGACTTAGTTGATATTAGCTGCCCTTAGTTACACTGTGAGCCACACTGTACAGTTAGTTATTAGGTTGCCATTATTGTAACCCCTAGTTTTAGCTATTTATTGTAACCTCTTATTCTAAACTCTCTATGCCCTGGTTGACTATGATGTCTAATAAGACTGCAAGACATTCGTTGAAAAAATAAACTCTCCTTGCCAGCATGCAAGATGCATCAACTTGTGTCCCTACTTTAGCAAGCTTTGTATCATTGGGTATTCTTACATGGTGCATAAATTGCCAAATGCTCACAGACAATTAACTTTTAAACATGCAAACCTACTTAAATTTTGTAATAAACTACGGTTAACTGCATTTACATCCCCCAGGCAGTTTCATCTGCTTCTTATGCAATTGAGTTCTATTCCCACCTGTATAAAACTATAGATTTAGCAGTCACCACTAGTACCATATATAATGGGAATTTTAAAATAAGCCACCTTGGTGGCCCACCAGCATAAATAAGTCTCAAAAAACTCCAGCTCTACTCCGTCACATATCACCTACTCAGAGGCGATCTCTGCCTAACATACAAAGCTATGTCAAACCCAGAGCTGTTGGACATACTACACTTAAAGAAATCCCAATCTCTCTGAACCACACGCTCCAGGGACCTAAACCTTGTCACCACAATAAACAGAACATGCTGGAGGGATAGATTCCTGTCCCAGAGACTTCCCATACTCTGGAACAAACTACCCATTCATGTCAAGCAAAGCTCCTCATTGGTCCTCTATAAGAAAAATCTTGACGACTGGATGGGAAATAGAAAATTCACCCCGGGGATCACTTCTGCAGCATTGCTTGACAGGGGCACAGGAAAATAATTTTCTTGGGTGGCGAAAGCCAGGGAACCTTTTTGGCTAGACTTATACAGGCCCCAGGGCCGAAAGTCTAGTACCTACCTATGAACCTATAATAGCATAACAATACTGAAAAATACTTCTAAATATGGCAGATTTAAAACTACTCACATTAAAGACTGCATCAACAAGGTCAGCAAGGAACTAAAAATTACCTTCAGGAAGGCCAGAGCTAAACATGATTTAGAACTAACATCAGAAGCCAAGGAAAACTATAAATCCTTATTTATTTATTTATTTATTTGAAAATTGAGAAACCTTCCTGCACTTGTTTAACTTATGCCTAGCTACGAGGTACGTTTCTGAGGTATGGAAAACAGCTGCTGTCATGTGTCTTTACAATGGTGGCCTTATAACAGACCCTGGGAACTACAGACCAATAAGCTTGAAAAGCTTATTTTGCAAGCTGAATTAATGTATGATGTCTACCTTCACAGCCTGTGATACTCAAAGCCTCATACATCTGAACCTACAACAGTTTGGTGTTGACAAAGGTAAGTCATGTTGCTGTAACTTAATAAATTTCTTCTGAATGGTTAGAAGCAGTGGACTGGGATCATTCAGTCCATATGGCATATCTGGATCTGGTCAAAGCCTTTGACATGATACCTCATGTTGGCAAATAAGCTAAAGGACCTCAGTGTAGACCTATATGGTCCCTATTAGATCGACAAAAAAATCAAAATCTCGAATGGCTTAGAAGTTCAAAATGCCATTCTTCGTAATCTCTATTGTGAGATCGCAGTACGGTGAAGATCGGAAGATTTGCCCTTTCCTCACTGTAGTGCAGTCTCAGAGTTGGAATATATATCTAGCGGGGGGTGTGGGGGTACAGCCCCCACAATAGCGATTTCGATTTCCTGCATTTCTGCTCATGTGAGCATTCGAGATTTTGAAATTTCATCTATATAATATAGACCCGACCTATATGTGATCAAACAGACTTCAAATGGGAAGACAGAACCCACATAAATAAGGTGACAGGTGCAACTTCAGAAAGTAAGAAAATAATGAGCAAAGTATCCCAAGGTTCATTTCTAGGACTTGTCCTACTTATATACTTTTCTGACCTTCCTGCAATAATCCCAAGTCAATGGTTAACTAATTTTGTCCATAATGGTAACATGGGTATTATTATTCACTTCCTTCTAGATGTGAAATTGTTGCAATAAAACTAGTCATTACAAAACAGGGGTGTAAAGAAAAAAAGGACTTAAGCTGAATGCAAAAAGTACTGCTTTGTTGTGTCCAGTAACTACCCTCAGCTGCAACTTATTGTATAACCAGCACCCCATGTCAAATGGGCATGCTAGCCCAGGACCTTTGTAACTGAGTTAACAGTTATGTACCAACATTAGTCTGGAAATGTTTCCATTTATCCTACTTCATTTCTAAAGGCATCTCATCCAGGTAAAACAAAGTTATCATTCCTCTGAACACATCCTTAATTAGACCAGTTATAGACTACAATGTCCCTTTTGCCATGTGTCTAGTCAGACACCGTGCAGTTAGAAAGGCCCCAACACTTCCTAACAAAAATGATTATTAGTCTAAAAACCCAGCCTACAAGAGGGGCTTCAAATCCTGTTCCTGTGTTCTGCTTTTTAGACGTTCCCACATGGGGATTTATGCCTTCTGTTCAGTGTCATTAAAGATCCTACACTACTGGATGCCTTGTACCTTTTTAGGACAAACAAGTCCTTTACCATTTGGACTATGGGGCTAAACAGCTAAACTTCTGTCTATCAATTTATTAACAAAAATGCTCGAGGGACAAATTTAGTATCCAATGGTTACCTCATTTCTTGAACAAATTGCTTTTACACTCAAACAGTGGCATTCTCACATCTGTTTGGAAGTCTATGGATGACTGGATAGGTATCTACAAATTTATTGCTGGTCTGAAATATTTTGCCAAACTGGATGTGGCAGATACATCTTGATGGTGGGAATCAATAAGGCAAAAATGGCCTCTTGGACTTACTTGCCTGGTAACTCCTATTTTCCAGTGATCCTAAGCATGTGATAAAATAATTTCTGCTGATCCAATTGTTGTTTTAAATACCTTGTACACTTACACATTCTTCTTAAAGTCATATATTGGGTCATAGTTCATAAGAGATTACTAGGCTAATGGCTCAAAAGCCCTTGCAAGCCAAGTCAGTTTTGCCCAATTTTCTAATGCTATGGCAAAGATAACAAGGGTCAGCAAGTGAGGCTTACTATTTTTACAGTAGTAGTAAATGAATTGCTTGTATAAAACCTATATTGTTCAAGGCAAGTACTGCATACACTAGATAATATGGCAGAAAGAGTCTCATATTGTTTGTAAGTCAATAAAAGTGTAATAGCCTGACAAAACAGGTCTAACTGCTGGACTGCATGTGTATATCCTGATATCATATGGTAATTTAGATATGCAATCATGTAATAGTACTGTAGTATTAAGCACTGTTACCCACACTGTGCATCATAAATTAAATGTGTAGGAATGCCTGTATATGACAGGTGTAATCCCCACAGGCCATTTAGTACAACTGAGAGACACAAAGACAGTAAACAGGTAAAATACAGACAACAAAAACTGAATAGCACATGCAACTGAGATGTGAACTGTTGTTTTTTAGCACATACAGCCACGGTTCGAATCCTGCCAGTGGTAGTAGTCTGCATACAGAATCATACCCCACAACTGTACAGATATGTCCAGAATGTCTATTAAAGTGGCCCATATCTGTTGCCTATCAACCTGTCCCCCTGGAAAATCAGTGGGATGATCCCAGACGTATAGGCAAAAAACAGGAAATACAACTGATTGACACACAGCTATGAGATCAAACCTGGCACACTTGCAACTCCCCAATACCTTATGTGACTAAGAAGCCACGTATGTCCCATTTACACCCCAACTTGTCAAGCTGTGGTCAGAGTGTGTACAGTAACAGAGTGAGATGTATATGCATAATAGTAATGTGGAATCTGGTACTGTGTGTGGGAACATTCAGGTAGTGCTAATAAATATATATGTCTACACCGATATGTCTACATATACACAGCAGGTTATATATATGTAAGCAGATATATATCTACGTAGGTATATACAGACATAGTTATACATATGCAAGCAGATAAATATACATCTATATAGGTATATATGGCCATACATCTGTAGATAACAGTGGTAGATTAACTAAAACATATATGTCCACATGCACCGTTAATGGGGTTGAGAGGCCCCAAACAATATACGTCTTGTATGAATAGGTATACCCCCCCACAGCCAAACACATCTGCCCTGCAATAGACTACCAGGTGTTGCAGATCCCATAACCAGGACCTGACATGACATGGGCACAAGATGTTAACAGTACTACATCCCACCTGTATGATGTCAGGCTGGTATTGGTAATATATCATACAGTACAGTCTGGCTCCCATAGGATATGTAAAATGTGGAAGCTATCAGCATCCCAGGATACATATACATATATATATATATATATATATATATATATATATATATATATATATATATATATATACATGTGACTACACATACACACGCAGAGATATGTACAGTAACATACAGATGCAGAAGGTGCACACAATATGGAACAGCCACTATGCCTACAGTTAACACCTAAACAACTGGACACTGTATGGGGCACCCATACAAATGACAATCATTGCCTGCAACACATACCCACAGGGGGGTCATAGGATAAAACACCACACACAGGTTTGCAGAAATGGAAAACCTTTATTTGTGTACTATTACAGTGTTATATGCCATGTCATATAACTGTTCAGACACTGACATCCATATAAACAGAGTAATGCAAATGTGAAACAGTTATACTAATACAGTAGTCCGGAAAGGTTCACAACTGTTGCTGTCCAGGCCAAGCTCTTCAAATTGTACAATAGTAAAGTCAGACTGGGCCACAGGATCGGTGCATAGGTTAGTACTAGGCTAACTACCACTGTGGGCCATTCCAAGCCTAGCAAATTACCCCATGTGAGAATCAAACCCTGCACCTTGAGTCTGTAAGGTAACCACCTTAACCATTATGCCAACCTCCCACCTAAATAAAACCTGGATAAAAAACAATCAACAGTAAGTAATGCAGGTGAATAGTTCAGCAGCTTCTATCTACACTCTGTACAAAATCACTAGGTGGTAAAGACTTCAGTTGTCCAAATGGGATGTAACTGTTACGTAACAAGGCATAACTGACACCATCACAAGCACACTGACAAACAGAACAGTCTGTATGGCAGGAGGCAGTAGGCCTGCATTAATCCACTTTATGTAAGTGATGTAAATATAGGTGAATTGTATGGTACTGTACATCCAGATACCTTAAGACAGCTCAACCCTGATACCCCCACATTTTGTAACAGCCTAGGTTATTTATGGTGCATCCACCCCCCCCCCCAGACTCAATAATACAGGGCCATATACCACTGTTACATACACTGGCCTCTGGAGTGCATAAGGGCAAACATGTATTGTGTAGGTGAAGCCCACACATATATGGTCACAGCCCACTGTATGTGTGGGGGATACAACAGCAGTGGACTGATGGCAGCAATGGCAGCGTGATATACTCACAGCCCACTACAGAACAACCCCTGACAGCATGTCATATGTGCAAAGCTTGGTATGTAGGTGGAGGACAGAGTCTGGAACACAAGTCCATATGTGGAAAACTGTTGCCATACACTAAGCAAGTCAATGATGTTACAGGATAGTCTGCAACATAGCCTTAGTCAGGGAATTGAGGTTAGAAACATAAATGGATGCAGCCATGTACTGATAGCACTCAACACACACACTGCCAGTGAAATATCTGACACAGGACCTGTTTGGTGGACAAACAAAACATGACAGGCACACCTCTGGCCACCAAGAGGATAGGCCCACAGCTGAGAGCTATGCAGACAGACTGCATTCCAAGGTAAACTAGTATGTACACACACACCCTGTAACACCAGTACTATACAAAGCATAACACAACTCTAGTCACACTCTGTCTGTAGTTCTGGAACCTCCTACAAATATGTAGATGGCCTGAGTGTGCCGGTTCTCCTGTAAGAGGTATTGCTACCCGCGCTCTGTAACACTGATGCCCACACACAGGAAGGATGTCCATCACACAGGAAAGGTAAGGGGACCACGCTCACATGATGTAGAGATTTATAGTAGGTGGTTGCCATGACAGTGGTAATTGGAAGTACTACACAGCAAGCTGCACCCCTTAGTGCAAAACATATGGACCAAGCCTGACAATATGGATATTAACAGCCATGTAGATGGGTATAACACATAACAACTGGTATACATTTGCCCCCATAGGTTATGCATTCACACACCCCTGTCTGTCCTGACACATAATAACTGCTTGTACAGAGGTGCCATGGCCACATACTACCCACTAGATATTGACATACATCTGTACAGCATCCCACTGCTCTGTCTGACATACGTGACTGTTAAGGGAGGCCCGGTAGCAGTACATCCGGCAAGTATCTCAACATGACGTCTCACTGGGTAAGTACACTAAGCTGCTAGGCATGTAACAAAGCACTGTGCGGGCTACAGGCAGACTGGCTCAACACTGGTCTACATCTCCTATGGGGGAATGCACATGTACCTGCATATATAGCAGGCTCTACAGGCATGTCACAGCACAGTGTAAGATACACCTGTGTGAAAGTACATAACCACAACCAATGTGGGCACAGCCATAGCCACATATGGTAAGCTAGCATAATATTACAGTATATGGACTATCTGTTCAACACCATCCTCATATGTGCCACTCACACACCAACCCTACATATACTGGGTCACTACACAGTGTGGTCTGATGCCTGTATGTGGTATGGGACATGTGTGTGTATGTCCATACAAACATGTAAGCCAATACGGTCACATACAATGGAGCAGTATGTAACATCAGGTAGGACGGGACCAAGAACAATGATATCTACCACAGTCTGCACACAAGCCAAAGTACATGTTACCAAAACACACTGTCGACATTCACCATAAGTACACAGACCTCAGTACTGTACACACATCCACAGAATGTCCAGGTTATGTCATCAAATATAACCCCTACTGTACATAACATATGTAGCAGTCTGATATCTCACTGGCTTGTTATCAGATATGATGACACTAATTATGGTGTACAGCACATATGAACCTCTTAATGCATGACATATGTACAAAGGTTGACAGAGTTATGGCTGGAAGCACATACACAGGGTCAATATTGACATGTTGCTGTGATAACCTCATACATTTATTGGTGTAACAGGGATTGTGGCAACATATGTCCTATAAGGGATATGAAGTCAGTAACTGTCATGGTTTTCACCATCTACAGACTGCAATCCTCACACTACCTTCTGCAGTTCACAGATGGATGCTCTGTGGGTAACACATGAAACCAAAGGCACCACACACTGCCTAATCTGCAGATGACCCTACAGATGGGGATTCCTCATAAACATAGCACTGACATGGCAGGTATTAAAACATGTAGGACAGCGATATCCACACACACCCTGTTAAACCAACATTACTCCAAATGCAGTATAGCAGCACTTACAGTCTGTAGTCAGGTCAGGCACATCCCCCTCCTGTGTGTTGCCCTGTTTCCACAGTGTATGTTTTTAGAGGTAAATCCCCAATCCATCTGAGATGCTGTTTGCCAAAGAGCAGATTGAGTTCCTGCTCATAATGAACGAAAGGGCCCAACACCAACATGATGTTCCTAGATACTGGAGTGTGTTTCCATGCAACTGGCTATGGGAATGTTACCACAGCTGTTCTACATGCAATCAGCTAGAAGACGGCTGCAATTCGTGTGGAGGCTATCAGCTGATCATGAGCATCACTTAAAATACACATGCTGCTGCCTACGCAAAGCAGGTGTAGGTCTCCATATCCACCAGAGAGGGAGTGAGAGAGGCAGGCAGAGGCAAAGACAAGTCAGGGAGGGGTGGGAGAGTAAAACTTAAGCATGTTTGTGTCACACACCTACCAGCACAGGGTATAAAACCCCTGA
Source organism: Protopterus annectens (assembly GCF_019279795.1). Lineage (NCBI taxonomy): Eukaryota > Metazoa > Chordata > Ceratodontiformes > Protopteridae > Protopterus > Protopterus annectens. The sequence continues at coordinate 934,483,426 of NC_056744.1, forward strand.
TGACTATGTAATAGTATCACATTTCTATGCAGTTATTGGATGCGCCACATAGATTACATGTTGTGGAGCCCTCAGAACATATATGTGATGGTGAGTGACATCTGCAACAGGGATATGGTAGCTATATGGTAGGTGTAGTACATGTGCCTGTCCGCATGAACAGGTGCCAGCGTCAACACAGCTACATTCTCACAGGGACGCACACTGATTGACACACTTGGCAGGGACAAGAATACAACTCATCACTAGTGAGATTACTATTACATTACTGTGCAGGTATCACATGCACCACAGGGGTCATACGGAGGTTATATGGGCAAAGGGTATGGGGAGGTGTCTGACATCAGACAGCATGCTTCAGTATGCCAATGGGGGTTGTAGTGAGTGTGAATGTGAGCATACGCATCATACAACACACACACACACATAGGGTGCCAGTACTGACATGCATGGGTGCATTGATTCACAGGTGTGTAGTGGTCAACTGTGCCAGTTGACTATACAGGGCTAGGTGATGGGTACACCTTGGCATCAGGCCACATGGCAACGGTCTGCATTGTGGCTCAGGGGTGTAGTTTCTGGATTTGCCCACACAGGTGGGTATTGTATTCACCATCCAGTCACCTGGGTGAGTACTGTGTGTGGCCAATGCTGTGCATTGCTTGCCATGTATGTGTTCCTTAGTCCATGACATGGGCAGTGCACACCTCCCACATGCATGTACAGTGACATGTGGAACTGTACCTGGGGTGTCTGGCCCATGTTGTGTACACAGATTATCATCAGATGTGCCAGTCCTGGCCTCATGTGGCGAGAACTGGTAATGGACAGCAGGTTTACCCTGCACCTACATTGACAGCATGCTAATAGCATTCCCTGGTGTCAGTGGCATCTGTCCATACAGGGCATGTTTTCAGGCATGGTATGTCCTTTGTGGGTCACATTTGATGGCAGCACAGGTGTAACAGGGGTCCAGTGGGGAACATGAGGAAGGTGCACTGTCTGCATATATGTGCCTATTGGACATATGGACAGGATGCCATGCCCCCTGCAGGCCACTGCAATCACTCCATAGTTACTATCAGTGGGCAATATGCAGTGTACTAACAACATAGCAGCTGTTGCCTAGGCAAGTGTGTGTGTGTGTGTGTGTGTGTGTGTGTGTGTGTGTGTGTGTGTGTGTGTGTGTGTGTATGAGACATGGGTTGAGACTGTTCTCTGGGTAATATTAGGGTTGCTAACTTTGTTTCCTGGCCTTGATGTCACATGTATGGATATGGATTTGCACCCCAGCCTCTCGGCTATTTCACATTTGTTATCCCTGTATGGTGGACATTGTGATATATATATTAGGGCCATCATATAAGAAATTAGCAAAACCCACTCCCCATTGGGCCCAGTTGTTACACACTCACAACCACTGCCACACAGAATACGAGTTACAAACAAAGACACACACACACACACACACACACACACACACACACACACACACACACACACCTTTAATGTCTGGGATTAGAACTCCTACCTAACTAGTTTATTACACTATAGCACTATGCAGTTATAGTATGCGCCACAGAGATTACTGGAGTACTCATTCCCCAAAGGTGTATTTCACATTGGATGTTATCAGCAGGATTACCAACGTAGAGCATTCGAATCGTGGTGAGTGTGGCTAGGCTAAAATGCATTGCTGCCTACACAGACATTGACAGACACAAAACATCCACAACCGACATGTGTGGGTAAAGAACCCCTAACAGCGGTCTATATCACACTACAGCATGAAACTGTTATAAGACACACCACAGGGATTACTGGAGAGCTCCTTCCCCAAAGGTGTATTTCACAAGGAATGATATCAGCAGGATTGCCAAAGTAGGACATTCGAATTGTAGTGAGTGTGGCTAGGCTAAAATGCATTGCTCCCTAAACAGACATTGAAACACACAAAAAGCATCCACAACCAACATGGTGTGGGTACAGAACCCCTAACAGAGGTCTATATCACACTACAGCATGAAGCTGTTATAGAATGCACCACAGGAATTTCTAGAGTACTTTTTCCCCAAAGGTGTATATCACATTGGATGACATCAGCAGCATTGCCAAAGTAGGGCATTCAAATTGTAGTGAGTGTGGCTATGCTAAAAAGCATTGTTCCCAACACAGACATTGAAACACACACAAAATATCCACAACTGACATGTGTGTGTATAGAACCCATAACAGAGATCTATATCACACTACAGCATGAAGCTGTTATAGAATGCACCACGAGGATTACTGGAGAACTCCTTCCCCAAAGGTGTATTTCACAGTGAATGACATCAGCAGGAATGCCAAAGTAGGACATTTGAAGTGTACTAAGTGTGACTAGCCTAAAATGCACTTCTCCCTACACAGACATTAAAACACACACAAAACATCCAGAACTACCATGGGTGGGAATAGAACCCTACCAAAGTTCTATATCACCCTACAGCAGTACACAGTTATGGTACACACTACAGGGATTTCTGGGCTACATCCTTCCCAGAGGTGTATTTCTAGGTGGATGACATCAGCAGCCTTGCCAAAGTAGAGCATTTGAATTGTGGGGAGTGTGACTACCCTAAAAAGCATTGCTCTCTACACAGACAGACACACACACACAAACACTTGCCAAGTCTGGGATTAGAACTACTACCTAACTTATCACACTATAGCAGTATGCAGTTATAAGATGCGCTCCGGAGATTACTGGGCTACAACCTTCCCAAAGGTGTATTTCTACATGGATGACATCAGCAGCCTTGCCAAAGTATAGCATTTGAATTGTAGGGAGTGTGTTTACCCTAAAAAGCATTGCTCTCTACACAGACAGATACACACACAGACACTTGCCAAGTATGGGATTAGAACACCTACCTAATTATTTTATCACACTACAGCAGTATACAGTTATGACATGTTCTACGGAGATTACTGGGCTACAACCTTCCCAGAAATGTATTTCTAGGTGGATGACATCAGCAGCCTTCCCAAAGTACAGCATTTCAATTATAGGGAGTGTGACTACTCTAAAAAGCATTGCTCTCTACACAGACAGAGTCAGACAGACATACACACAGTTGCCATGTCTGGGATTGGAAATCCTACCTAATTAGTTTATCACACTACAGCAGTTATGGGATACACCACAGAGATTACTGGGCTACAACTCTCCCAAAGGTGTATTTCACAGTGGATGACCTCAGCAGGCTTGTCATAGTAGGGCTATGGGGAGGGCAGTGTGTGTGCATGGTCCATAACCCATTCATCTAGAGGTTGACACGCCACATGCGGGCACATACAGGGTCATATTTCACAGGTACATGTATACAACTGCTAGATGACTACTTCCTTCTACAGTCATGTTGCCCAGCTACCACGTGCATCACATAGTATGTAATGCTGACAGATACTGATGGCTAGTATCTGCAGTGAGTGACATTTGAACCTCATGTGGTTGTGGCCCTTTGGCTGTGTGCTGGGTGGGACAAGCCAGGATGGCTCCTTGTCATAGTCACCCTTTTCCATACATCTCTGTACGTCTACCTTTGGCTTATTACAGTGTGTTGTCGTTACATATATGTCTGTATTCCTATCCACTGCGTGTGCAAGGCACGAGTGGTGCATACTGAGGAGTGTCTGCACTAACATCTGCAACTGCCAGATATGTCTGTTCCACTGGTGTTTGCAGACATGGCCTTCATGTGTTTAAGTGTGTGAGCATGCCTAGTATGCCCATCTGTATTGAATGTGTGGAACGAGTTCAAGTAGTTTGTACTGCAGTGCTGACCTTTGTGTTGTACACCTACAGGTAGCATGCTGTTTCTGCAGGGTATCCGTTGATCATTTGGCATTGACTTTTACTACATTTCTGCATAGGATAGGGGGGCACCTGACTATTTCTACATTTTTACACAGGATTGGGGGGCACATCTGACTGTTACTACATTTCTATGTAGGATGGGGGGCCCACCTGACTGTTACTACATTTCTACACAGGCTTGGGGGGGAACACCTGAGTATTATTACTTTACTATGTATGATGGGGGCACACCTGACACTTGTACACATTTGCTATGACTGTACTGGTATCTCAGGTACTCCATTTCATTCTGTAGTCCTACATATCATGCTGACTAGAGGCATACCAGTGTACTAACAATCTTACCTTTGGTTGCCCAACACATTAGTGTCTGACTTCCTACCCTTCAGAACTAACATCCCACTGCCTGACCTGCTGTAGTCTGTCTGTGTAGGCTTGGGGGGGGGGGTTACCCATAGCCATCATTCAGAGGCCATCGCACAGGCTCTGTTTGGATTTGTCTACACCTGTCCTGCTGGCTGAGACTGTTGTTGGGTATGTGAGCCTCCCTGACTGGCATGTGTGAGTCATATGGACACACATGTCACCCAGCACATTTCCTGCAGTGCGTTTTGTCACCCTGTGTAGTAGTGGCTACTATGGTGACTCCAGTATGTGCTACAGATGTCATGGTGCCACTATGTGTGTCTACTTTCTGCTGCCATAACATTCAGCCACCCAATTCCCTTGCATGCTCACATCCATACCATAGATACAGGTAACAACACATTGTTAGGTTGACTGACTTACCTTGTGGGTGTGCCAGAATTGTGGATGGTGCTGGAGGGCTGCCTATGTCGGATGCACATAGTACACTCCCTATACATGGTTGAGCACAGGTAGTATCATGTTAGGCATCCCTTTTAACTGTATGTGTGAGTCAGAGAGAGGTGTCATTCCCCTGGGTCCTTACTGTGTTAGTGTATGTGCTATGCATTGTCTCTTTGCTGTGGCCTCGGCATACTAGGCATGCCCAGGTTGTTCCTCCTTGAAGTCACTCTGTACCCGTGCAGGCCTTGGCATTGGTGGGGGGCTGTGTGGTCCTGCCCCATGCTGTTCCTGCTGCAGCTGTTTCAGAAGGATCATACTGTGTAGCATGGCACATACCATAACTATTTGGGTATATGTGGCTGGTGAGTACTGCAATGCTCCACTGGATGTATCCAGACACCGGAACCGTGAGCTGAGCATCCCAACCACACACTCTATTATAAGTCCGGTCTGTGCATGTGCCTCATTATGGCATTCTTGTTCAATTGTGTGTGCACTTCTGATGGGTGTCATCAGCCACGGCTCCAGTGTGTAACCAGCATCCCCCACTAGGTGACCGTAGGGGATGTCCCCATTGGCAAATCTCTGGTACAGCTGCATCAGATGCCAAATGTGGGAATTGTGATAGCTTTCAGGGCAGCCAGCACACACATTCATTATTATGCCCTGGGCATCACAGACAACCTGGCAGTTGATGGAGGGGATGCCCCTGCGGTTGATGTAGGCCCTACCCTGATCACCGGATGGTGCTTTGATGCATATGTGCATGCAGTCTATAGCACCCACTACCTCAGGGTATTCTGCTATTTGGTGGAAGAGATGCATATTGCTGGCCAACACCTCACGGGTGCTGAGGAAATATATGTGCTCACTGGTATGTGCTGACATGGCATCCAGGAACTGGTAGAATACTCTGGATGCTGATGCCTGTGAGATCCCCATAATATCCCCAGTTGAGCATTGAGAGGTACCTGTGGCTAGTATTCCTAGGCCTACACATACCTTGGTATCCACTGGGATGGGTTCCCCTCGGTCAGTTGGTGTGCCAGGCGTGGCCGGCACAGCTCAACAATTTGCTGTAGGAGGTCCATGTCCACCCTATAGCGCTTCACTATCTCCAGCTCATGTAGCCCCTGGTAGGTTACCCTGGGTCTGTACACTCTTCTCCATCTCCTCACTGTGGGTTGATTAGCAGCATTCACATCCTCACCACCCTCAGCCTCTTGCACATGTTGTTCTGTGTTGCCTGCTGCAGCCCTTTTCATGTTGAAGATTTGTTTGTTACAATTTCCCAGCTTGTATACACCGGTGGTGTAGAGTTTGGGAAAAACCAGAGGGGAAGGTGTTTGCATAGTTTATAGTAGTGTTTTGGGCTGGGCTGGGCTAGACTGCTGCCTGTGTAATTGGCTGATAATGATACATTTCAACTGCCAGCTATGCTAGTTCTCCTTGATTACCTTCCTACTGCTGTTTTTTCTTCCCATTGTCTTCCTGTTTAAGCCTGGGGGTGTGCCACGCAAACAGAATGCTCAGATGTGCACTGTGCTGCTATTTCCTTGTTTAACTTATTTTTTCTTCCTTTAAAAGCCACTGTGCGGCACGCACACCTTCTTAGGCAATATAAAGAATGCTAGGCAGATTCAGACACACCCCCTAGCTTAGCTGTGCTAAGCTAGAAGAAACCCGTGCCACAGGGCTCCAATCCACTTACAGTATGCCTGACACACACACCCATGATGTCACCTAGCTCCTAGGCTTGAATCAAGCTATTCCTACTCTTACACTGTTGGGACCTGAATAGCATGCTGGAAAAAACTGGGATTCACTATCATTCCCCTCATTTGCGTATAATTGCCTGCTAATGCTTAGTTACACGTCTCACACTGAGCCTCTCCCCTTAGCAACCACTACTCACTGCCCATGTTGTCTTCCTCCTGACATTGACTTGCATGGCAGAATAGTGATTTTAGTTAGAATGCTTGATTTAGGTTGGCCATTGGCATGCTTCCTGAGTGATATGCAGCCTTTATTTGGAGCTGTCACAGCTCCGTTTTGGATTTTGCAGAAATGTACTCGGTTACTAACCGAGTACATTTCTGCAGATTGCACTAGTCCTGCATGGCCGGTTACAAGCTTCCTGGAAAGCAATTTCACCTCATTTGCATGGATTTCTCCTGCAAATGGGGTGATTTGCATGCGGGAGCTTTGTCCATGCAGGATTAGTAGAGGAGCGCTCGTGCACGCCCCTGCAGGCTCTTCCTGGATCGCACAGCAGACATATTGCCTGCTAGATCTCCTGCACTGATCTTGCACGCCATGCAAGGCATAGAGAATCAGGGGGTGCATCTGTCCATAAGGGATATGGGCCCCACCCCAACAGTGAATTTGAGATCTCCCATCCATTGGTCCAGATTGCGCTTGAAGATGGTCAGGGAAGGGCTCTGCTTCACATGAATAGGAAGCCTATTCCAGAGGAGGGGCCATCTATGAGGGACACATATCTGTCTCTCCAGCATAATCTATTCATGTCAGAGATCAGGTTTAGTTCTCTAGAGTGGGTAACCCTCATGCAGTTAGTTTTGCAAATATGCAACATTTCTATCGACTAGGTCAGAGACTGCCTTGTAGGTCAGGCACAGATTACTCCTCAGTATAAGGAACATGTTGGTTATACCCTGTATTTGTTTGATGAGAAGCCTATGAGGATGTTCCAAAAGTTGCAGGTGCCTGGAGAGATACATGCCAAAGGGTGCACTGTACTCGATTATTAATCTGAAGAGGAACAAGTACAGTGATACTATGACATCTTTTGATCTTGATGGCATGCCATTACTTATAAACAGAGAACATAGAAGGATTTCTTCACCATTGTGACCATTGTGAACAAATGGTAGTCAAGGTTCAGATTACTATCTGTCTAAGTACCCAGCTCTCTCACCACTGGGTCCACTCTTAGGGGGATGCTATCAATGTTGTAATTTGCAGGGGTATTTGATTTCCCAAAGAGTGTCATTATGCACTTTTTTACATTTACATTGAGGCTATGGCTCTGACACCAATCATTTGTCTACATCAGACCTTTCTGTAGGATATCAACATCATCTGTGGAGCCACTTGCAGTCATCAGCAATGTTGGTCAGGCAAAGGCCAGCTACATTTGTCTTAACGTCTGAGAAGTATATCCCAAAGAGTAGGGGGGCCAGCATTGAGCCCTGTCATACTACACTGATGACTGGCCTCTTAATGGATGTGGATTCTCCCACTCTAACATGTGTCCTATCCATGAGCCATTTAGCTTTCCATCTGGTGACATAGAGGTTTGTGCTGTATTTTGAGAGTTTATCTATAATACCTGAGTGGTGTATTGTGTCAAACGCCTTGGCCATGTCAGGGTAAGTGGCATGCACTGTCTTACCCTCATCCATGGCCTTGTTGACCTTCTCAAAGAGGCCCACCAGACTTGAGCAGGCAGGACCTGCCCTTGACAAATTCAAACTGATTTGGGTCTAGAGATTTTCTATGTTGTTGTTAATCAAGTCCATGATTATCATTTCCATAGTCTTGTGTATGAGACTAGTCAGACTTAATGAGTCAGTAGTATCCTGGGTAAGTTGATGGTCCCCATTTGTGCAGAGGGATGACTGTTACTGTCCTCCTCTCTTCTGGAACAAAGCCTGTCTGGAGACTGTGGTTAAATAGAGATCTGAGTGGGTCTGCTAAGTCATGTTTCAAGCTATTTAACAGACACCCTGGGATTCTGTCAGGGCCCATTGATACTGTATTTCTAGCTTTACAGGGCACAGTGATGATCTGTTATTTTGTAATAACAGGCAAAAGTATGGGAGGGGGTATTTCATGAGAAGTAACTGGAGGTGATCAGGGGCTAAAATCTGAACTGAGTTTATCGGCCAGCAGTTTTGCTAGTTCTTTTATCTGAGTATTGCTAGAGCCATGTGCAGCCTACTCAACATACTGTTGAGTGTTTCTATTAAGAGTTTGGAGATAACTGAAATATGCTTTGTGGTTATCCTTTGCTTGGAAGGTTATTTTAGTCTCATATTTAGCTTTTGAAGACTTGACTAGTTCCATGATTTGCTTGTTGAGACTAATGAGGGATTTTTTTTCACTGTTGTGTGCCCTCCCACTTAATTCTAGACAGGAATTTCTTTCTTCTGTTTTATAGTCTATTTATACCAGGGGCCCACAAGGTTGGCTTGTTTTTCCAGCTAGACTTGGGTTTAGCTTGGTCAGGTACTGTCATTTCTATGCAGTTAAGTGGTTGTACAGGGCATTTGTGTATACTTCTGCATAGGACTCTGTTTTCTGGATTAGGAGAAGCTTTAAAATTGCCTATGCTATCATTTAATAGAAGGTTATTTGTGTTGGAAAAAATCTTTATGGTTTTAGGGTTTGATGGGGATTCTACCATTACATTTATTTCAAAGGAGATTGAAGTATGATCTGTCTTACCAATGAGGACATTAAGCTGGGGGGAATGGTGCAAAGCTCCCCTATGTTTAACCTAGCGGTGACCAGTGCAGACCATCTCTGGCAAACCAATGTGGTCTGTCTATCATGTTGTCCCAGGCTGACAAACATTGGATCTCCTTGGAATGACACCAATAGCTAATTCAGTTACTGAAGTCAATAATTTTCTGTTTGTATAGTGGCATCATTCTTGGTGAGGGGAGAATGCTACTAAATGTGAGCCTCATACCAGACTGCGACATGTATTCAAAGAGGTTCATAGATCTCTGTTTATATAGTATGGCTTATTGTTTCTAATGACCTTGCAACACTTATTCCAGATACAAGCTAAATAACTGAAAAATATATTTTATCTTCATATTATAGTTTACTATTTGCTTTATAATCTATGCAACACAGGTCTGCAGTGTATGAATTGGAAAGTACCATTCAAGGAGCTCTGCTGTAAATTTGTAATCTGATGATGTACAATGATAAAATAAAAGTGGAGGTCGAGTGAATTAAGTTTGTATTTAAATACTACCCAACCTTAAACAAGTACAATGACAAGTTATTGGGCTTAGTAAACTAAAAGAAAGACAGCACCAAAAACTGTTCCCAGAACAAACCACGATCCACGAATATGTCACAAAGAACTTCTTTTATTGAAATACAAAACGAAGGTTGAGCGCTTTCATCTACCCAATGTAGATTTCATCAGAACCTATGTAGTAAACTAACACAGTACATTAATGGTGTAACTTTTTGCTGTTTCCAGATGATATCCCCCAGGTGTATGTTCATACAAAAAAGTTTTGAGAGCAGGACTGATGCAACAATTTACTCCTCAGATTTGAAAGAGGGAACCTTTAGCTCTGTACAAGTATCCCAAAATTTGACTGCATATTTTTACAATTTTATCTATACCTTTGTCTGGTCAAAAAGTTGCCAAATGTATCACCTAGATATTTGATGTTGATTTTTTAATCAAAACCCTATTCAATATCCAGGGTATCAATGTAAGCTAAATAGTGAATCTGATAATGGTTACAATACATGAAAAAATAAAAATAATTTGCTTTTGCTAACATATGGTAAGAGTTAGGAGTTATTGCATCTGAGTTCTAATCTTGATAATCCCTTCTGAAGTTTGTTGTGGGTAATTGGTGGAGTCATGTATTTGTGTAATAGGGTAATGTTGTCAGCACATTGCACAACTTTAATATCAGGACATTGCAATGGGAAACTATTAATTTATGTGCTAAACAGCAAAGGACTCAGAACTGACCCTGTGTTGTACTTTTATTTGCAAAGCACTCCCATGAACATAGACACTCATTTTTCTTGAGTGTTTTCTGATACTTAAACTGCTCGATCAGTTGCATTTTTATTTAACTGTTTTATTTTGTTTAACTTTATGTATATTTATTAATAGGATTATCCCCAACAGGTCTGTAGCTTATTCATATTGAAGACTAGATTAGACGCATATACACACACATAGGAAAATGTAACTATTATGCAGGAAAAACTCCATTAGGGAATGACGTGAGGCTGTTTTCTTTTGAGAAGAAGATGGAGGATTCAACAAAGGCAATGGCAGTACAGGAGAAAATACTGAATTGCAAGTAATGAATACTTTATTTATTTATTTTTTATGGCTCATGTACAGTTGCTAACAATAGATTCAGTAGATGATTCTCCAGTTGCACAGTTATGTGACTGCGAAGTGTTGTACTACAGTATACCAAAGAAGAGCAATTAAACTCTAAAAGAAATACTTCTGAGGATCTGTTGTTTTCTAGGAGACCCTGTTTTATCATGTACAGGGAAGGCCATTGATGCTGATGATGCAACATGCTCTGAAAGAGAGAAAGATCTCACAGTGCTGGTGGTGCAGCAGATAGCACTCTTGACCTTTGTACTGGAAGACCAAAATGCTGTGGGTTCTAATCTCACCCAAATTGATTAGGTTGCTGAGACTGCAGTACAGCATTAGTGGCTGCTGTTCTCATGGGTGTGCTGTCCTTCGGATGAGATGTTAAACCATGGTCCTGCTGCATCAGTTGGTGGTAGCTCAGGTGGATGAAAAATATCCCATAGCACTTACTGGAAGGAGTACTGCAAGTTCCCCATACTCTGCCCAAATGTCCCCTAAGTAGTATAAATACCACCTATGGTCTCCCCTGAAAAGAAGACATTAGCCTAGTGGCTCTATCATGGTCAACAAAGGATAAATACATAAAACAAGTAGAGAAATTTCATGTGTTGACCCTTTTGGAGCTCCAAAAAAGAAAAGACTTTCATCAAAGCAGTAAAGCAACGGTGAGGAGATGTGCTTTCTGAGCAATGGAGATGCTTATTTTGCTTTTGGTCATCACAATCTTAAGAAGACTCATGGATCAACAGATTTCAGCTGTCAGGCATAGCAATATTCCAGGCACACCTATCTCTGCACTTCTACTCTGACATTTGTTTAGAGACCCAAGGAAATCTAAGTGAGATATCTGATAAGTTTGAACAACATATAACATGGGGAACCTAGGCAACAGTTTAGCTTTTGTGACTTACATTTTAATGGGAAAAAAGCAACTGAAATTCTAGCAAGAAAAAAATAAATTAGAAACAAGTCAATATGTTGATACAGATTATAGGAAATACAACAAGTAGAAGAGAAGGTTGCTACTTTGAAAGGAGGACTGGAAATGGGTAGATGAAATTGGGAGTATTCTAACTGCTGAAAACAAAAATATGAACACAGTTGATGAAACTCAGGTAGACAAGAAGTGAGTGCTACTGAAGATGGCTTCAGATAAACAATTTGAGATTACTAGAAAAAGCAGTCAACAAGCAGAAAAAGTCAATTCAGAATGGAAAGGGCACTGACCACTGAAAGAATAAAAAAATAGTACAATGTAAATTTTACAGAGGTGAAGAAATAAGTTGAAGATCATGATTCATGCAGGTACCATGACAGACACACCTCCATATAAATGTCACAGTACATTTTTGTGATTCAAGAACAAGCCAACATGGTGTTGTATGGTGCTCTAGCATGAGGATATGCAGCACCACATATGGCTGTCCTGAAGGTTATGCTCAATGCTAATAAGGAAGTCTGGTGAAGAGGCAAATGTTAATTAGCTATGTGGTCTCTCTCCCAGAACCTCATGCAGAAAGGCATATACATGCTACGTGATGCAAGAAATTGCTCAGCTATGTAAATCAGCATGGCTGTCCCCACCACTTTGCAGTACTGATTGTGGTCAAAAGGCCATGTTCAGCTACCCCTCATGACCATGGTATGAGGAATGTGGGGGGGAGGCTACTAGACAACAGGGATGCAACTTCATTATGGGGATCAGTTGGTGGGGCAGCCACTATTTGAGGGGAACCGCAGGAGGAAAGACAAGATCAGGGGGACAGGTACAGGGAATGCAGTGTGTGCGTGCATGTGTGTGTGTGCGTGTGTGTGTGTGTGTGTGTGTGTGTGTGTGTGTGTGTGTGCGTGCACGTGCATGTGTGCACGTGCATGTGTGCATGTGTGTGTTTGTGTGTGTGTGTGTGTGTGTGTGTGTGTGTGTGTGTGTGTGTGTGTGTGTGTGTGTGTGTGTGTGCGTGTGTGTGTGTGTGTGTGTGTGTGTGTGTGTGTGTGTGTGTGTGTGTGTGTGTGTGTGTGTTTGTGTTTGAGTGTGTACTTGTGTGTAGGGGAGAGTGATTGTGGAGGGATGCAGAATTAAAGGCAAACTTGCAGACTCCAAACAGACAGTGGCTGAACCCCAGACCTATAAGGCAAACATCTTTAGTACTGAGCCACTATGCTAACATCAAAGGAATGGAGTAGCCTACAAATAGGAAGGAAGTATTTTGGGGAGTCTGACAAACAGTGGCTAAAAAACAGCAAAGCACAGAAGCAGGGAATTTATCAGGAAGCAAAAACTTCTTTTAGAGTCTGGTGAAAAATATTTTATGATGTACAGTGATATATCTGATTACAGTAGAATATGCTTTCTGGTAGTGGCAGTTTGAAAAGTTTGGCACCTTTTGTCATTAAACTGAAAAAAGTGCATACATCATGTGAGATATGGCAAATGCTTGAGTGCACTTCCATTCTATTATTCATTTTTCACTTGCTTGCTGTTACTGACTGTAGTGTTAATGTATGGAGTGGGATCACACTGATACAGGGAGAGAGAGAGAGAGAGAAAGAAACAAAAAAATGCACTATAAAGTGCATTATGTTGTTTTTTTCAGTCAGTGGATATCAATTTAGAAAACACCCTTTGCATGATAAATTTATTTTGGCTTATTTTCATATCAGCACTTAGGAAATTACATCCTTGAACATATACTGCTCCAGAAAATATAGGGGAAGTACCTTCCTGCTTATTGTGTGGCAGGAAAGGTAACATCTGTGCATTGGGGAATGTGGTAACTACATTTCCTACATCAGGGTCATGGGTATGTGGAAAGTGATGCAATTTGGAACCCTGTTGTTATCAGCAGATTTACAAACTAACAAGATGCCCACCACTGTATAACAGATATAAATGTCAATTTCAGGGAGTATCAGCCTCTCCAGTTCAATTCATGGTTAGCACTGATTTCAGAGAAATAACTCAATTCCTGTTAAACTTGTGGCTGGAATACCTTCTGCATGGCATCTACAGGCCCTCCCTGTTTTTTTTACTTTTCTTTCCACATTTCATATATTTAGCCTTTGCTGTCCAGCATAGACCAGTCACTGCTAGGGTAAATTTGGCCATGACACTAGGGAACTTCCCCCTAATCTTTTCAGTAGGTGCTGTGAAAATCATTTATATCCACCTGAGCTGCCACAATCTAAAACAGATGGAACTTCGATTTAAAATCTCATCCAAATGAAAATGCACTCAGGGTATACCTCTTAACTATACAGATTTTCACAGAATGTCCAGATTTTTGCCTGATATTTTTACTTTGCTCCTCATAAAATTTGTGGTTTTCTGGTAAATCATGGAGGATGAATGGCATTAAATGAAAACAGACATTTGAGTTTCAGCCTTCATATCCTTTGGAAAAATGCATGCTAATGCAAAGCCTTTTATTCTATCATCTTTCTAAGTTTATAACAGCAATAATTAAAATCTATCCCTATTTTGGGTTTTTGTCCCCCGATTATTTTTGGTTTATCAAGATTTCTTGAGCTAAGAGGTTGAGAGGTATGACTCAGTAGGATTTTTATTCACAAACTCCGAGAACAAAACAAGACTTTTACTCAAAAACTCTGCCTCGGAAACAGTAAAAATCAGCAAGAAGCATTACACATGGCATTTAAAGCATCAAGTTTTACTTGACAGGTCATTATATGTTATGAAAATCCATCATTCATTCAGCAACATTAATTATTTTAGAACAGTAAGGTAATACTTCACATACTAAATTGTGTATATTTTAAAAGATTCAGGAAAGCAGAGTTTAAAATTATTGCGAATTTTGCAGAGACAGTGTGTACATAGATGAAAAATTAAGAACATCCAGGTCAAATTGACAGGAAATAAGAGCCAGTATGATTTGACAGAGAAAGTCTAACATTTCTTCTGTAAACTGTAGCATGTGTCATTGCCGAGTTTCACAGCTAATGAATTATGCAGGCCTTATCAGTACATATGGAAATATAAATAACTTTTTATACCTTGCTGTGTGAACTGTTAAGAAAGCTTCAGTGTTTATTTTAAACCACCCTTTGACCTCTACAGTCCCTCTTACTTTATCACTGCCTACACTAATATTCTTGTAAACTGGATAACCTAGAGGATTACTATCACGTATCCAATCATAAAAAACATGTTATATGTTTTTAACACAGACATCAAGAAATTCGTCTCATGAGTTAAATTTGAGAAGTGAATCTTGACCTACATGTTGAGAACCTATTACAAGCAAGGTTACAATTGCAGAGACCTGGGCATAATTCTTTTTTATGCACGAAGCTTAACCTGTCTCCATGTACTACAATAGTTAAAGGAAAAAAATGGGTGAGAGAGATAAATGTTTTACAGCTTTGAAAGCCTTAACATACTGAACACTGTCACACAAAACACAACCACCAGGGAGCAATGATGGGAAGTTTTAAAACACGTTAAATACTTTATTCATACAAAAGGGGGAAGACTGAATGAAGTGTATAACATTTGGAAGGTTGTAATACTTTTCACTGCTGTTCTTTGGTGATGACTTGACCACTGTTAATGCCCTAGTACAAGACTAGAGATTAACAGTGCTGAGGTGTACTTAACAAGCCTATCTTTTTCCTGACATTGATGTGCTATTACAGCTCTCCATGAACTACATTATTGTTCTCTTTAATTAATCGTATATTGGTCTTTGCTACTTCAATGGCTTTTTGTTCACTGTGATGTGAGATCATGGTTGACAAGGGCTCACCAGGTCAAAAATTAATTATGCATTACAATTAATATAGGCTGTAGGATCACTATGATCTGCTGTAGTTTTGACTATAAGCAGTAAATGGGGCACAGATTACACAAATGAATGTATTAAAAGCATGATCCCACTGATTTCAAGCATTGCTCATCTTTGAAAAGGGAGACACAGGGTTCACAGCATGTAATGAACTACGGATGCAAGAAATAAAAGAGGGTAATAAGCGAGCTATACATAGCTGGCAGCAAGATGATGTATAAATGAATCAATCATATCACACTGCCTGGCTTGTGATAGGAAACACATCAATGTAGCCGTGATATATGAACAGATAATGCATGCTAACACTAAGCTTTCTGTGATGTACCTTAATATCCTTACAGAAAAGGGACAACAGTGAGTAAGATATAAGTAACAGCACAAAATAGTCTAGGTGAAAAGGCAATATTGCTGCAAACCTTACATATTTAATATTTTAAGTTATGTTGAGCTGGGATTTACAGAGGTGGATATGGCTGATTACCTATAAAAGAAACAACACTCCAAATACTATCACGGCTTGAAGGTATCAATTCTTTAATGTAATAAACAGGTTAGCACTTTTTGAAACATCTTCCTTCTTCAAACCATAAAACAGAATAAAAAACACATGTTTAAAATACTAAGAAACACCAATCAGAAAAAGGAGGGATGACATCATTTCCTGAAATCATTGCTAACTATTACATCCCATTTATAAAACCAAGAATCTTCCAAACAATCACCAGACTCTAAAATAACCAAACCTCCATAGAAGCAACACCCTCGTAATGTCTAAGAGGGCAGCTCTTTAGATATGGTTTCAGTGCTAGTTTATTAAGTCCAGGTTCTATACAAAATTTAAGCAAAACACCCCACTTTTGCTCCTCAGTCTCCATTTTAATTCTTAAGTCCCCATCTCTATTATTCTTATTAATTAATTAATTCTAAAACAAAAAAACTAAAGCAAGCTGCATGGACAAGACTCTGAATGGAGTGGCACTTTTATGCACAGAACATGTAGAGCATGTAATTTTATTTTTACATGCACATCTTAGTATCATGAATCAACAGGTTTCAAGTTGGACTTTGATTTTTTTGCAAATTATAGGAGAACAGATTTGATTTATATGGCATGCTGTCGTACATGCAGCACCTTTTACATTCGAATGACTAACCCCAGCCTAAGAGAGAGAATATTCGAACATGCAAATAATGTTTGCAGGGGGGAAGATACCAGTGCTTTGGCAAGGCATGTCAAAGAGAAGGGGGAGGAACACTACTTTAGGTTTTTTGTTTGGGAAGCCATGGTGAATAACTTTTGAGTGGACTAAAGGAGATTATGACAAACCATCCAGTAGTTAAACATGTTCTCATCAAGGACAGAGAAACAATGAATTAACTGGAGAGAATATTTATAAGTAAAAGGAGTATGTGGAGGAACTCTTGAACTCACTGGAAATGCTGCTAGCATATTTCCCTTGAGGAAGCCATATCAGAAGAAGCTGGTAGAACTGTAACCATTTCTGTAGATGATGTGAATGTGTCAATTCAACAGTTTCTGCATGGCAAGGCTGCTGCACTATATGAGATCTGCTGAAGATCACTTTTATTGTTTGGGTGTCAAGATTACTGTTCCTTTTTAATGCTAAAAAGAGATGTCCATCTTTTTTGAGTGGCAAGCTATTGTAGTGGTCCTCAGTTTCAGAAAGGGGAGAGGAGGCCACAGCAAAAGGCATCCCCAGGATGGATGTGTGTGTGGCTGAGGTTCATGAAGGTCATAAGCTTGGGAGTGCCTCACTGGACCCATCAATGGTAGGACCCCGTCCTACATTGCCTAAAGGAGGTCCAGCCTCAGATGGAGCAGGTGGTAGAGGCTGCAGTGGAGAGAGCAATTAGTAGACACATGGTCCAGATGGGGAGCCTCTTGAAGTGGGCTTCAGATTTGCCTGACTGGTCATCTCAAATCAGTGGGCCTCTGTAATCCATCACATGGTGCTAGACCCCTGTAATGAACATCTTGGCAAGGAGAATACATGATACATCAGCTGCTCATACCCCACAGTATCCCAAGTCATGTTTACTCCCATTCTTTTGTGTCCTGTCTCATGTCTGCACATTGTCCAATCATTCCCATCACCATTTGTCTACCTTGTATCTATATCCATCTATCCCATGTCTCTCCTCCAAAAATATTGCCGCCTACTTCCATAGTGTACACTCCTAATTGATCTCCCTTTCTATGACCCTCAACTTGGTCTTCTCATTTTTCCTACATTGCACCCTTTTAACGTCCTTTTTATGAATTCAACAGTTGTCCACATATGTAATCACCACAGCAGTGCAACTGAGTAGAATGCATGGCTGTTTAGATGTGTGCAGCACTTGGAACCATCCTGTTCAGGCATATGGTAATGTGTACAGATTAACTTCTACAGTCATTGCAATGCAGTGAGATGTATCAGTATGAGTTCACCTTTTCAGGTCTCCTGACATTGCAGAATTTAGCAGACAAATCATTCTATGGATTTGGTGTTGCTTTTCTGTGTATGCATTTCCTTGCACTGCTAGGTCTGCTTGCAGGTCTATGAACCTGTCTGCCCATTCATTCTACATTCCTTTATTTGGAAATTTAACATCTCTTTGTGCTACCACGTACTGCCAGTTAGCTGCACAAAGCTTTGCATGAATGCAGTGCATCTGTACAAGTCCCGACCAAAATGTTTCCTCACAAGAATCAATCTAGCCAGATGGGAGTAAATGTCACAAGTTCTTATTGTGGCAGTTATTATAGCTATACTGTATATATCACACATTTTGTATCTTTATGTGGGTGTGTTATATCTGTCAAAGCAACATCTGATGAATATTTGATTAGATTCTTCATAAGAATCTAATGATCACAGTACACAAAATATTGCTGCTACATGCAATTTGTGTTTCTGCAATACAGGAATGTTTCATTACATATTTAATATACCTTGCCACTAAACCTGTCATGTGGGACATTTATGGGAAATATATAATTTCTTGCTCATTTAAAGACATCAGGCCACTTAAATTGCATGCTAGGTATTGTAAGTAGATGAGTAATAACAAAAGACAAATTATTTAGCTATTTCTTAAGTGTATAATAGATACAAAAAAAAATATTTCATGAGCTCAGCCTATCCTATGAGTCACCACAACATTATACACTGAAATAATACTCTAATGCAGATTTTTTATTCTGTAGTCATTTTGAAGATGAATTATACTATTTATGGTGCCAGAGCACATGGAGTAGACTTATTAATATCCAAACATATTTATTACAACACTGTAATGAAATTAGATGAACTGAAGGCTTTTAGTCCCTGTTTCCCATGCTTTACGTAAATAGCTGATAAAATGGTTATAGAAATTCAAATAGCTGGAGGAAGCAGTACTGTTATTCAAACATTTCACTTTGCAGAAGTTAACTAAAAAGGTTAGTTTATCAGAATGGGTTTATGAATAATATTTATAAGTACTTTCTATGAGATGTAAGCTGTACTCTTGGGCTAACATTTATTTCCATTGTACTTAACAAGCAGCAATATCCTCAGTCAACCTCCTCTTTAACATTCTCTTTGACAGCATCCAAATACCCACACTACAGGCCTCTTTTATACAATATATAGATGATTCCACACTCATGTACATCTAACAACAGCCACTGAAACATGGCTTTATAACTCACAACTCATACCCCCCCCCCCAAAAAAAAACATTTTTCCCCAAATCCTCATCTCATGACAAAATAAAATTTAAAATCCCCTCTTAATAATACAACCATTGAAGTCACTTCTTATAACAAATTATTTGGGATAATAATGGATAATAATCTTAAATTTGACCTGCACATACAAAATTGCATAAAACTCACCAAAGACAAGGGATGCTTTCTAGAGCCAATGCAATTAATACATGTGCCACTATTTATCTCCTCCCCTCACTACTTAACTCCTCCACTCACTACTACTATATGCCTTAGGAATAAATCTCTGAGATAGCAAGTTATCTTGTGGACACAACATGCCCTTATAGAATAAATATATTTAGTGAAAAAATAAGAACAGGTTAATTCATACCTAATGTGTTTCCTTGTATCTTAAAAATGATAATTTATCAAGGTAAATATTTAAAGAAACAAAACAATGTAATATATGGCATTACCTTTCATGCCACTATTTCTATAGACCAGCTTAATGAGACTGAATTGTTAAAAGTACCAGAAAAACGCTATAAAATGTTAACTCAGTTACAAAGTCTTAACTCAGTTGTATTCTCCACATGGTTATGACAAGTATAATGCCTTTGAGTGGATATGGAATTTTATTGACATCCAACTTGCAGAATACTGTTTGATCCAACACTTTCAAACGTAATAATGCTAAGGTAAAAATTAAACATCAACAACAATTTTTTGAGGCGAGTTGAACCGCCCATACCCAATACTCAGGATCAGACCCCAGAGCACCAGCTATTTAGTACCTTATGTCTAAAGTCACTGCAGTTTGAAGAAAGAGATGCAGTTATCTTAAGCAAAATTTAATTTGTCTACCTCAGGATGTTTCAAACCAAATAATTTACCATGTGAGTTATATATCTCCAGAGACATGCAAACAAAATGTATAAAACCTAGTGAATATTGTTATTTTGGTCTTGTTCATAAACTATATTCCACTGACTTAAATTTCAGCAAATTTTCAAATTGGACAATCTACACAAAGGATTATCTACCAGCATACTAGACATCCATTCATCTATTTTCTACACCACTTATCCTGATGAGACCCACAGAGGTAGCAAGCTGAACAGAGCAAACCAGATTTCCCTATCCTCAGCAACATTCTTCAGTTGTTCATGGAGGAAATGTCCTGCATTAATAGGATAGCTGACAGAGATATAATTTATTCAGTGTGCCCTGAGTCTGGCCTGTGGCTTCTTACAGTGTGCTTTGTCTGGTATATATCCCATGGGAGCTACCCAAGTGTCATCCTCAATAGCTGTCCAAACTGCCTCAAGTGGTTCCTCTCAATCCTAAGGAGCAGTGTCTGTACTCCAAGACTGTCATTAACTGCCAGGTGCCTCCCTCTGTCAGACATGGTGAGTCCAGCAACCCTATAATAGAATCTGATTTCCACTACCTGCAACTAGAATATCATATTTACAGTGACTACCTAAAGCTTATAACGATAGGACAGGATAGAAACATAAACTTGAGAGCTTCATTCTAAAACTCATCTCCTGTTTTAACACCAAAGTCTTGTACATTTCTCGCAGTACAGCCAAGTTGCACCCACTCACTGGCCAATCTCTCAATTCCCTCTACCCTTTTTCATGAGTAAAACCCCAAACCAGTAAAACTCCTCCACTTGAGGTAGCTGCTTTCCTTTTACCTGCAGAGAGTAATTCTCTCCCTCCAAGGAGAAAACAGTGATCTCAGACTTAGAACAGCTGATTGTTATCCCATCTCCTTCACAATCAGCAGCAAATTGGTCCAGTACATGACAAGGTCATGCTCACTTCTGACCAATAACACAACACTGTCTGCAAACAATAGAGGTACATTCCTTATGTTCCCAAACAGGATACCCAGAAAACCTCATATATGCCATGATATTCTGTCTGTTAAAATCATAAACAGGAGGGGAAATAAGACACACCCTTGGTGGAGTCCTACACCTATCTAGAATACATTTAACAGAAATATGGGTGCAGCTCTTGTTGTGCAAGTACAAGGACTAAATGACATGCCACAGTGGTACTGAAACTCCCCACAACACATGCCAGGACACTCGGCACATACCTTCTTTAAAATCATAAAATGATTGAAGGCAGGATTCATTGCAGTGAAAATCCCAAAATTCATGCAAAGGTGAAAGGGCACATTCTTATGCAGGCAGGATAGCACTGTCATTGTTACTATTTTAGTATTTTATTTCCAGAAATTGTTTATAGTATACAATGGTAAATTTCAGTGCTAAAGTGAAACCTAGTTATGCAAATATACATATATAAACACACATACTTACACAATATAAAATAAATGGACCAACTGAAAATGAACAAATTACACAAATATTGATGTTTAAAAGACCAATCACAAAAGGTCGAATTTGTAAATGTTGACATGCTACTGCACATGCACCTAGTAAATATCTTGGTGCATGCAAAACTAACTATCAAACATAATTTTTTGCAGGGGGGGGGGGGGCTAGCCCCTCTGCACTCTGCATACTCTCTGCTAACTATATATACTAAGTCCAAGCTCACACAATGCCGGGGAAAAGGCATATTTCACAATATCAAGAGTTGTGCAATTTCACACAACTGCTGACCAGCTGTCTAGTATCTGTCTACTGTCTACAAAATTTTATTGTCAAAACAAAGGGGGATTTAACTGTTTTTAGTTTATATATGTATACATATGTGGGAGGGGGAGTAGTTAAATACACTGAAAGTCCCAAATGTTGACACTGTGAATGTTGACTCACAAAAGTTTACATTCATGATGTCAACTTCTCACCGCACAAAACCTTGGATAATACAAACACTAAAACAGTGTTTTTTTTTACAAGGGTGGGGCTGTGTCCCCATGCCCTTTGTTAATTGTATATACTAACTCCAAGATCTCATTATCCCTGGGAAGAAGCATATTCCCCAACCAGGAACTGTCGATCTTGCACAACTGTTGACCATCTGTTTTAATGACCAAAGTATATCACCAAAGAACATGTCAACCTAAGCTGCACTCAACAAAAATGAGTGCAACCATATATATTTTTACATACACATATATTACATATATTTTATAACAGTGCACCACTAAACAATCTGAAAATTACTAACAGCATTTCACAAAGCAAGTGTTTCTCATTGAAAACTAAAAGAACTGGGGTAGGGCAGATGCCATGGGCATTTTAGCTACATCACATCCCTCTCAGCTGTCCCTGGTTTTGCCTCCTAATTTTTGCACTGTCCCCTCATATATTTATTGATTTTCTTTTTTTTTCACATATTTTTATTTTTCTTCTTTTCTTGTTTTGTAAGCACGTTACAAGATCCAGTCATTATGCAAGATACAGTACAATCATCATTTTTATGATGGGGATCCAGTGTCTGTCAGCCTGGGATGACATGCTCAACAAGCCGCGCTGCTTCACAAGAGACGTCTTGCAGCTGTCACCCCTAGGCTTTTGAATACTAGCCAAGGCTCTTGCTGCCCCCATAGTGCCTTTTTTAGGCAAGGCTCAAAAGTCAAACCAACCTCTGTAAACAGCACAATTAACAAAAAACTGAGGGTTATGCTACTCAACGCTAGGAGTTTAAATCTCAAAATGCATGCGCTTGAAGCACTCCTCAGTATGGAGAACATCCATCGACATCTGTGCAGTAGCTGAAACCTGGTTCAAGGCTCCAGAGAGCACCCCAGCACTACTGGGCTACAACGCATACCACACGTTTCGGCCACAGAACACAGACTAAAACACAAAAGGAGGGGGTGTATCCATATTCATCAAGGATACCTACACCTCCAGGTTAGTGGTGCAGCATAATACCTCTGAGATAATCCATGTGCAACTAACATCAGGCAAATCTGCAATGCAAAATGTGGCCTGCTACAGATCACCCTCCATGACCGAGGACCACCACTCCACCTTTCTGGAGACACTGGAAAAATGAAGGTCCTACCGAACACCCTGATAGTGGGAGATTTCAATTACTCTACCATTCACTGGGAAAACTACTCGAGTACAAATTCCCAGGCCCAGCGCTTCCTGGAATTCATCAACTCAAACGCCCTGGATCAGCTGGTAAACTTCCCTACCAGAGGTGAAAACATATTGGACCTGGTCTTCACCAACATGGGCGACAAGTGTTCCACACCGAAGGACAACCTGTCACAGTTAGATCAGACCATAAACTAATCACTCTGGATGTCCACACCCCACCACCACCCCCAACTAAGGAAACCACAGTAAAAAACTTTTCTAAAGCAAACTTCACCTTACTTAAGACAGAGGTGGTAAATTTCACAGCCCCCATGCTAAAGGATAAAGCTGCCCAATATGCAGAAAACTTTACAAATGCACTCTATGAGCACCTACAAGGATGCATGGATTGTGCCATCCCTAGCAAAACCAAGACTCACTCCTCTAAGAGAAGGAAACCAGTTTGGTGGACCCCTGCAATAAACAGGCTATACAATAGAAGGAGGAAACTATTTCAGAAAAAAAACAAATCCCAAGAAGGAAAGACATCCCTGATCAGTATCAGTAAGAAACTAAGGTCCCTCATGAAATCATCCAAGGCTAACTTCAAAAGAAAAATAGCTAAGGATTCAAAAGATAACCACAAAGCCTTCTTCAGCTATGTTAAGAATCTAAGTGGCAACTCGCAGATATGTACTGAACTAGTGCAAAATAGCACAAAGTATACTGAACCTACTGATATCGCCAACATCTTGGCAGATAGATTCAGTGCAAACTTCACCCCCTCTCACCTCCAAAAGGGCCCACAACAATACCGGAAAAGTGTAGTGTTCCAAAAATCACAGATGCACAGGTGAAAACAGCCCTTTCAAAATCCAAAAACACAGAGTCAATGGGACCAGATGGTGTTCCAGGCTACGTCTTGCATGAACTACAGAACAAACTAACCCCCCACCTAAACACGCTGTTCAACCTCAGCCTCTCCACAGGCTATGTGCCCATAGAAAGGCGCACAGCAATGGTTATTCCTCTCCACAAAGGAGGGGCCACAACTGGCCCTGGTAACTATCACCCCATAAGCCTGACTAGCCTGGTCCGCAAAGCTATGGAGCGCATCATCATGGAACTTATTAACAAAGACATTGGGAACCTCCAAACACTTGACCCAACCCAGTTCAGCTTTGTTAAGGGCAGATCATGCTTACTAAATCTGGTTGACTTCTTTGAGACAGTCACCAAGGCCATAGACGAGGGAAAGGTGGTTCATACAGCCTACCTTGATCTCGCCAAGGCTTTCAACACCATTCCCCACTCAGGTATTACAGAAAAACTCACCAGCCTGAACATAAACCCCTATGTGACGAGATCGGTTGCCAACTAGCTTACAGACAGAACTCACACGGCAAGAATAGCGGGCTCCAGGTCTGACTCTAAACCAGTCACAAGTGGTGTCCCACAAGGCTAGGTCCTGGGACCCCTACTGTTCGGCATATACTTCTCAGAAGTACAGGCAAACACAGGAGGACCAAGTTCACCGATGACTGCAAACTGGGATTCATAACTGACTCTCCGGCTGACACGGACATCCTCCAAAAGGGCCTTACTGAGACGGAAACCTGGCGTCAAAGTCATGGCCTCAAGCAAAATTCCAAAAAATGCATAGTCATCCCATTTGGGAAAAACAAAACACCCATGAATTACCACATAGGTGGCAGCCCCCTTAATAGAGAAAAGGTAATAAGAGATCTGGGGACCCAGGTAGATAGTAATCTCTCCTTTGATAATCATATTGCCAAAGTAGTTAGGAAATCCTTCTATGTGGCCCATCTAATTACTAAAGGGTTCGCATCTAGAAATAAAGATGGTACAGTGCCCCTCTACTCGTCACTCATTAGACCTATCATAGAGTACAATGCCCCATTTGGGATGTACCTCACAAGACACTTCCAACAGCTGGAAAGACCACAAAAGTACCTCACCAAGAGGATTACTGGCCTTAAACATATGTCCTATGCAGCCCAACTGAAAAAACTCCAGCTGTACTCAGTGGCATATCACTTACTCAGAGGTGATCTCTGCCTGACTTACAAAGCCATGTCCAACTCAGAACTGATGGACATGCTCCACCTAAAGAAATCCAAGTCACTGCGAGCCACGTACTCTAGTGAGCTAAACCTCGCCGCAACAATAAATAGAACATGCTGGAGGGATAGATTCCTGTCACAGAGACTCCCCATGCTTTGGAACAAAATTCCAAATTACATCAGGCAGAGCCCCTCACTAACACTCTTCAAGAGAAACTTTGACGAGTGGATGGGTAACAGAAAATACACCCCTGGGATCACTTCATTGGCTCTGCTTGACAGAGGATCAGTTAATTAATCAATGGGGTGGCGAAAGCCGACACACTCTGGCTAGGCTTATAAATGCCCTCAGGCAGATAGCCTAGTACCTACCTATGAACCTATTAAAAAGGATTCAGACTACATCATGTATCAAGACAATTTTCAGTGTTAGAATGGAAATACAGTCATAACATCCTATATACACTAGGTACAAAATAGTGCTACAGACAGTCATTTTCTAATCAACATTGTGTCGCAGTTAACATACTGTTTCAGCATATATATATATATATATATATATATATATATATATATATATGTATAGTTATATATAGAATAGAGGTGACACACAGCTCATGAGAATGAGTGCTTTTGTGCCCTTTTTCATTTAACAATCACAATAATTTGTCATTCCACATTTAGCTAATTTTTCAAAATATGATCTAGGAGAAGACTCCAATATTTTAGGAAATAGGAACGCTTACTTTGGTTATTCATTATACACTTATGTGCTGATATATACTTTTTTGCCATACTTCTCAAACCCTCCCATGATAGTTTGGTTCAATCTAGCCAGTTCTGAGTAATGTACAATTTCGCTAGTGAGAAGAAAGTAATTAGAGTGTGTAGGTTAAACGTGGGTAATTTTTGAGACATAATATGGAAAATTGCAAATTCCCACGATAATGTGGATTTCTGATATTCTATCTTCACTAGTCTAACTCTCAGTGAGCACCACAATTTATAACTGCATTTGCAGCTGCAGAAGATATGGAGTAAATCTGCTATTTGTGATTAACAGCACGGGCAGTTTAGTGATATCTCTGAATTGAAGTTGTTAAGTATTTCTAGGGTTAGTTATCATTAATTGAGTATATGAGTTTTTTGAAAGGGATTCATTTTAGTGTTGCTTCAATAGAATTAGATTTTTGATTTTCACAGCATTATTTGATCTTATCAGTCCAGTATTTTGAATACAATAATGATGATTGGTTTTTAAGAGATATTATTAACTTATAAGTACTAATAAGACAATAAACATGGAGTTGAAAGCCTGAAGCACCACAACCATCAACAATAGTACAAAGTCTTTCATTACAAAGGATTTAGTGCTATCGTCTCATTATATTAGACTTAGGGAACTTGTTAAGCTTAAAGAAAAATATGTTATCTAACACTTATAAGCTAATCTTCAAAAAATAAAAACTAATAAAACAATAAATCTGGAGTTGAAAGCCTGAAGCACCACAAGCACCAACAATAGTACAAAGTTTTTTATTACAAAGGATTTAGAGCTTTTGTCTCGGTATATTAGACTTCTTCAGAATAAGGTGCATTACATAATTACAAATTTAAATACACACACTCCTGCGAGTCAACTGGATAGTAAACCAGTGACCAGATTGCACTCCTCCCCCATAATAATTTCATACATTTAAAATTAACTATTGCATGAACCTAACTAAAACGCAAATGTTAATACAAAAATACTAGCAATGTTAAAAAATAAGACTTGACATTTTACATACAATAGTTAGATCTAAGCTTCAACATGGCAGTTAAGGAAATCTGTTCATTCAAGCCAGAAAATTCACTGGCATTAGTTCTAATTTGCCATTTAAGTTTCTTTGAACTCCAAAAAATCATCAGCGGGACACCCCCCCCCCCCATTGACCCAATTGACCCAAGTCCACATGAAGTATAACACAAAACTTAAAAGAATGTGAAGGTTGGGTACTTGTATGCTTATACTAGGCATTCTTGTCATTTTTATTGTCGATAACATAGACATGTTGATAAATTCTTTGTTTAATAGCCCTTTTTGTTTTCCCAATGTAAAATCCATTGCACAGTTGACACAGTGCTATGTAAACCACTCCTTTCGAGTAGCAATAATTTTCCTAGTAGGTTTAATTAACCCAGAGTTCTTTATTTTTATCTGTTCCTGGTCTACCATGTACTTACACTGGGAGCATCTACCACATTTGAAACTTCCACCTTTCCCAGATTTACTTGTGGTTTTCTCCAACATGTCTTTAAAAGAAATTTCCTTCTTATATACCACTGTAGGTTTCTTTACAACTAAGAAAAAACCTCAGCATCTAGACTAAATAAGTTCCAGTGTTTAACTACAATATCTCTGACGTCATAAAATTGTAGACTAAAAGGTAAAATCAATGCTCTTTGAAACCTACTCTCTTGCCTTACAGGATGGTTAGGTGAGACGACATTACTGCTACCTAGAAGGGTGTCAAATATATCCAAAGACCTTTTCCTTATCACTTCAGCCATAATGTTATTAACAAAATGTTCAGAGTACCCTCTTTTTGTCAACATCCTAAAAAGTACTGAACATTTGTTAACAAATTCATCAAACTCTGAAATCATCCTGGCAAGTCTCACATATTGGCCCTTCACTAGTACTTTTTTCTGGTGAATACGGTGCCAGTTATTGAAGTGTAGCAATGCATTCAAATGCGTAAGTTTCCTGTACAAAAATAAAAAAAAAGGTTTTCCTAACATACTCTTTCTTTATTGTGATGTTAAGATAATTGACTTTATCATGGTCTATGGTGAATGTGATCTCTTTTCTATCATCCCACACGAACAGGTCCCAGAATGGTTTTATGATTACCTCTGTAAAAACACTGAACTAGAGCATGACACTATACTTAGTATTATAATATGCATGGAATTAGTGTTAGAAAACAACTTCTTGAGTTTTGAAAGGCAACTATTTAGACAAATATGCAGAAAATGCCCAATAGCAACCAGAATACCTCTGCAAACACAGTAAAGGCAAACAAAAATCCAGAAAAAATGCTGAGGTTAGGCTCCAGTGTCCAAATCAAAGTAAAAAAGCAGTCTTCAGTCTTCAATAAAGGTAAAAAAGCAGACTTGAATCGAAGAATAAAAGTATAAGAAGTCTTCTTTATTGTCACACAAGCGCTTTCACATATTGCTTCCTCAGGTGTATACTAACAAAGGTAAACCACACCTATATATACTTAACTAAAATAATCATGTGACTCAATAACCCATTTACCATTAAAGCTGTATTCTCTCTTATAGATCAGAAAGCATTGCTTAAAGCTAAGTGTGTATGACACAACAAAAGTGTGACTATTTAATAAAATACAATAAATCTAAAATACATAATATATATCTAGAAAACATTCTATCTTCATATTCATAATGTAGAGGTTCTAAAAATATATAGAACTTCTATGTAAACCACAATTCACCTTTAAGAATAAAAAGAATCACAAAAGGAGATTATGCAACGGTCGAGACAAAGTGAATCTTAAGAATATGATTGGCACTAGACCATGTGGCAAGTGTAATCAATGCCAGTACATTTGCAGTGATACTCACTTTGTACATCCAGATACAAATGCACTTTATGAGCTTAGGGTTGGTGGTTCATGTTTGACCACCCATGTGGTTTATCTTGCTATCTGTGGCCAGTGCAACTGTTTTTATGTAGGCAAAACAGACCGCAGCCTCAGAGAAAGGGTTAGAGAACATGTATACCACATAGGGAAGGGCTCAGAGAACAATGCTTTGTCTAAGCACGTTTTGAAGGTAGGCCAAAAACATACATTTAGGTTTATGATCGTTGCAAGAACTTATGAGAATATGAGAAATACTGACATTAGAGATAGAACCGAAGAAACTGAAGCAAGATGGATAGCTATGCTGAGAGCCAACTTTGGTCACGGGCTGAATGACAGCGTGCCCATTAAGCCTATCTTAAGAAAAAGGGGGTTACGTAGGTAAATAGATGGCTATGGGTTTATGTTTTTAATATATTAATATATTTTTATGCAATGTTTGCTATGAAATATCCATATTTATATGTTTTTAAGAATTTTATTAAAACGCATTAAAATTGATGTATTTTTTAGAAGTTCTATATATTTTTAGAAGCTCTACATTATGAATATGAAGATAGAATGTTTTCTGGATATATATTATGTATTTTAGATTTATTGTATTTTATTAAATAGTCACACTTTTGTTGTGTCATACACACTTAGCTTTAAGCAATGCTTTCTGATCTATAAGAGAGAATACAGCTTTAATGGTAAATGGGTTATTGAGTCACATGATTATTTTAGTTAAGTATATATAGGTGTGGTTTACCTTTGTTAGTATACACCTGAGGAAGCAATATGTGAAAGCGCTTGTGTGACAATAAAGAAGGCTTCTTATACTTTTATTCTTCGATTCAAGTCTGCTTTTTTACCTTTACTGAAGACTGAAGACTGCTTTTTTACTTTGATTTGGACACTGGAGCCTAACCTCAGCATTTTTCTGGATTTTTATTTAGACAAATACATTGAGTTGCCGTGGGGGCATGTTGCACCCCAATATTTGCTAATATAGTATTGGCTCATTGGGAAGATTTGTTTATTTTAAAAAACATCATTTAAAAATTCTTGGGCTCTCTATGGGCATTATTTGGATGACATTCCCCCGGATTCACTAATCTTCCGTGCAGGACTAGCTTAGTCCTGCACGGAAGCGCCCGTTTAGGAGCAGGACGGCAGTGTGCCATGAATATTAACAAGGTGGGCTGCCCGAGCTCCTAGGCTTACACGGAGCGTGTACAAGTTCAGGTGGTGTGTCTGAGAGCAGAGCTCTCAGAATAAATACGCTCCAGCAATGTAGAACAGCAGAAGGTGTTAAGAAATGAGCGAGATCGCTCATAGGTGTCCTCATATCCCCACCAACAGCCCCCCATGTGTACAATAGCATCAGTACATATAAATTAAATGAAGAAACCCTTTTATTTATTTTTTCAAAATCCGAGTACAGCTAATCATAGGTGCACGGGTGTGCCCATTGCTTAGCTACGGTTATAGCAGCTTAAAAGGTTGAAGCGGATAACAAGGAAGATATATGCAAATGAAATAGCACAGCAACTGTGTAGTAGGCAGAGCATTCGCCTAACAAGCAGGCATTCCCAGTTCAAGTCCCACTGCAGCACAGTCTATTTTACACGGCAAAGCACGTTATAACCAATATTTATGTTGCAAAACCCACTAAAAAAATATATATTTCTGAACTGGAGTACTGCAGGAAACGCACATGTGAAATGTCAGTGTCATAATGAATAAGGCACTAGTAAGCAGGTTTAAGCACAATAAGCAGTAGTAAGTATATGTAAGCACTAGTAAGTATGTTTATGTGCATTTGCGCGAGGTAAGCATTGCCTACACAGATTAAGCAAAGTAGAAGCTAATGGAGTGTAAGAAACTGTAATCGGAAGTAAGTACTGCTTAGCTCCACGTAAACCCATGCACACCCGCTTACAACTGCTTTAAAGTGCCTTAACCACTCTGTATCCAACGTGTTCTGCTCAGCAACAAAATAAACAGCCTCCGCAAGTCTTGAACCCAAGACCCTGTACACTACAGTCACAGTAGTTAACCACTAAGCCATCATAGCAGCCATAAGATTGAGGTGTCAACAAACAAATCCTCACCACAGGAAATCAAACTGAATATGTGAAAGGAATCTATGTACAGTGTGATGTTGTATAACCTGCTACATAACATAAATATGTGAACTGGAGTACTGCAGTAAGGCCACATGTGAGGTGTTATTGTAATAAAGTGTTGAAGTCCCCAGGACCCCATACAGTGTATGTACACATGAACCACGGATACCAGACACATATATAACATATAACAAATAATAAATCAATGCCAAAAGAAAATATAATGCAAATGAAATATTAAGCAACATTAAGCATTGCACAGCTCGGCTTAGTTGGGGTAAGCAATGTGTAGGCCGGCTAACTCAATCTGCCCAGAGGTATGCCCCTTTAAGCAATGCCAATATTAGGTAAGCAGGTGTGCCATAGCTTAGCCTTTTCAAAACCATCCAATCACGGGAAAGTGCGGGAAATCAGGTGTATTTAAACCCCACAGGCACCAATAATTCCCATAACTGGTTGCAACTCCCTACTGTAGGCAGAATGGCTGGCTTTGGAGAAGGCACTCAATTTAGAGCACAGTGCTGGGGCACCCAGGAGTCCAGATTCATGGTACAGCTCCTGGTAAAACACCATGAGGAGAGACTACTGCAGGGCCAGTACCAGGGCTGTCAGTATAAAGTGGAGGCCTAGGACAATCTCGTCCGTGACCTTCCCTGGACTGGTAAGCAGGTCAGGCATCACCATGCTGACCTGAAGCGGCAGAAGGGTGATCTCTTGAACCAGTGGATCCAAGAAGCAAGGCAGATGGTCGATGCTCCAGCACTGAGAAAGTACCCATTCTACTATGTAGATAATGATTGCCTAGCTTGTGTTTACTATGGATGGGTAATGGTTAAATATCACTGTATTTCACTGACAGCTGCAGATGAGTGGGCTACGAACCAGCAAGCCCATGCTGCTAGGCTGCAAAGGCTGTGTCATGAGGCAGGTTAGTAATATTCCTGCATGTACTGTCATAAATAAGTATACCAGTTCTGGAAAGTGTTGTACCAGTAAAGAAGTGTATTGTGTATGGGATGTACTGAATAAACCAGACAATATGACAGGAAGACTGTCATACAGGTTGCGTGGAAATGAAGGTGTAATAGCTTCTGAATAAAAGTATAACCCCGGGAGTGCTTGTGTACATCCTGCTTTCATATGTTGTTGTAGTGTTGCATTCTATAAATAGTACTGTTGTATTAAGCAGTGTTTCCACACTGTTGAATGCAGTTAAAATGTGTAGGAAGTTCAGTATAACAATGCTGGAAGTCCCAAGAGGTCAGTTATATAGACAAACTGAGGGAGACTTAGACATAAACCATTGGAGTGATTTACACCTATTCCCTGATAGCACAGTGTACTGTGATGTCGACTGTAATATTTTTACCACACACAGCAAAGGTTCGAATCTCGGGAGTGGTAGTAAGTTGCATGCATAATCATACCCCACAACTGTACAGATTTTGTGAGAATGTTCAGATAGAAATCTGTATGCATAATTAGACCCAACAACTGTACAGACTTTGCTTGAATATTCAGATAGTACACTGTAAGAATAATCATAACCATCAACTGTACAGACTGTGGCAGAATGTTCAGGTAGTAAGATGTATGCATAGTCATACCCCTCAACTGTTCTGATCTGTCCAGCATGTCCAGATAAATGGCCCAAATTTGTTGCCCGGTAACCAGTTCCCCTGACAAATCATTGTGATGATCCAAGAAATGTAGGCACCTTATACTGACATATAATGGATAGTCAGACCTGAACATAAAAAGAGAATGTATATGGAAACAAACCTGTCATAGTAGCATCTCACCCAAAGTGTATGACAGCAGTTCTCAATATATGTCACATTAACACCTGCATATTGTCACACCTTGACCAGAGTGTGTGCAATAACAGATTGTTAGGTATGTGTATAACAGCAACATGGAATCTGGGAGTATGTGTAGAACTTGTCAGGTAGTGTTAAAGATTTCTCCACAGCTATAACAGTTAAGAGGTTAGGACTGTAGGTACAATTACCACAGTCTGTACACAGGCCAAGGTGCATATTAACAATAAACACACTGTTGACATATACCATAAGTACACAGACCTCGGTACTGTACAAACAGCCACAGTATGTCCAGGTTATGTCATCAAATATAACCCCTACTAAACATAACACGTGTAGTAGTCTGATATTTCCCTGGCTTGTTATCAGATATGATAACACTAATTATGGTGTACAGCACATATGCACCTCTTCATGCATGACAGATGTACAAAGGTTGACAAAGTTGTGGCTGGAAGCACATACACAGGCCTAATATTGACATGTTGCTGTGATAACCTCATACATTTACTGTTATAACAGGGTTTGTTGCAACATATGTCCTATGAGGGATATGTAATCGGTAACTGTCACGGCTTTCACCATCTACAGACTGCAACCCTCACACTACCTTCTGCAGTCCACAGACAGATGCTCCATGGGTAACACATGAAACCAAAGACACAACACACTGCCCAGTCTGCTGATGACCCTGCAGATGGGGATTCCTCATAAACATAGAACTGACATGGCATGTATTGAGACATGTAGGCCAGCCATATCCACACACACACACACTGTTAAATCAACATTACTCCAAATGCAGTATAGCAGCATTTACAGTCTGTAGTCAGGTCAGGCACATTCCCCCTCCTGTGTGTTGCTCTGTTTCCACAGTGTATGTTGTTAGAGGTAAATCTCCAATCCATCTGAGATGCTGTTTGTCAAACAGCATGTCTAGTTCCTGTTCACAGTGAATGAAAATGGCCAAACCTAACATGATATTCCTAGATATTGGAGTGTGTTTCCATGCAACTGACTATGGGAATGTTACCACAGCTGTTCTACATGCAATCAACTAGGGGAGGGCTGCAATTTGTGCAGAGGCCATCAGCTGATCATGAGCATCACTTAAAATACATGTGCTGATGCCTACACAAAGCAGGTGTAGGTCTACACATCCACCAGAGAGGGTGTGGGAGAGGCAGACAGAGGCAAAGACAAGTCAGGGAGGGGTGAGAGAGTAAAACCTAAGCATGTCTTTGTCACACACCAACCAGCACAGGGTATCAAACCCTTGACAACTAAGTTGTGCTATCACAGTTCTATGCAGTTATTGGATGTGCCACATGGGTTACCTGCTGTGGAGCCCTCAGAGCATATATATGATGGTGAGTGACATCTGCAACAGGGATACGGAAGCTATATGGTAGGTGACGTACACGTGCCTGTCTGCATGAACAGGTGCCAGCGTCAAGACAGCCACACTCTCATAGGGACGTACACACACTGACACACTTGTCAGGGTCAGGATTACAACTCATCAGTAGTGGGATTGCCACAACACATCACTGTGCAGATATCACATGCACCACACGGGTCATACAGAGGTTGTATGGGCAAAGGGTATGAGGAGGTGTCTGACATCTGACAACATGCTTCAGTATGCCAATAGGGGTTGTAGTGAGTGTAGATATGAACATACGCACCATACAACACACACACAAACACACAGGGTGCCAGTACTGACATGCATGGGTGCATGTCTGCATGTGTGTGTGGTGGTCGACTGTGCCAGACGGCTATACAAGGCTACGTGATGGGTATACCTTGGCATCAGGCCACTTGACAGTGGTCTGCATTGAGGCTCAGCGCTGTAGTTTTTGCATTCACCCACACTGGTGGGTACTGTATCCCCCATCCAGTCACCTGGGTGACTACTGTGTGTGGCCAATGCTGTGCATTACTTGACATGTATGTGTTCCTTAGTCCATGACATGGACAGTGTCTGGGATGTCCACACCTCCCACATGCATGTACAGTGACATGTGGAACTGTACCTGGGGTGTCTGGCCCATGTTGTGAACACCTACTATCATCAGATGTGCCAGTCTTGCCCACCAGTGGCAGGAACTGGTACTGGGCAGCAGGTTTACCCTGCACATACATTGATAGCATGCTAATGGCATTCCCTGGTGTCAGTGGCATCTGTCCTTACAGAGCATGTTGTCAGGCATGGTATGTCCTTTGTGGGTCACATTTGATGGCACCACATGTGTTGCAGGTGTCCATTGGGGAACATGGGGGAGGTGCACTGTCTGCATGTACGTGCATATTGGACATCTGGACAGGGTGCCATGCCCTATGTAGTCCACTGCTATCACTTCATAGTTACTATCTGTGGCCAATATGCAGTGCACTAACCACATATTGGATGTTGCCTAGGCGTGTGTGTGTGTGTGTGTGTGTGTGTGTGTGTGTGTGTGTGTGTGTGTGTGTGTGTGTGTGTGTGTGTGTGTGTATGTATGAGACATGGGTTGAGAGTGTGCTCTGGGTAATACTGGGGTTGCTATCTGTGATTGCCTGGCCTTGATGTCACATGCATGGGTATGGCTTTGCACCTCAGCCTCTCAGCTATTTCACATCTGTTATCCCTGTACTGTGGACATTGTGATATATAATAGGGCCACCATATAAGAAACATGCAAACCCGCTCCACATTGGCCACAGCTATCACACACTCGCCTCCACACAGGATACAAGTTACAAACACACACACACCTGTCATGTCTTGGAGTAGAAACCCTACCTAACTAGTTTATTACACTACAGCACTACGCAGTTATAGTATGCACCACAAAGATTACTGGAGTACTCCTTCCCCAAAGGTGTATTTCACAATGAATGACATCAGCAGGATTGCCAAAGTAGGCCATTTGAAATGTACTGCGTGTGACTTGCCTACAATACATTGCTCCCTACACAGACAGGGGCACACACACAAAACATCCACAACCAACATGTGTGGATATAGAACCCCTAACAGAGGTCTATATCACACTACAGCAAGGAGCTGTTATAGGACGCACCATGGGGATTACTGGAAAACCCCTTCCCCAAAGGTGTTTTTCACAAGGGATGACATCAGTGGGATTTCCAAAGTAGGCCATTTGAAATGTATTGTGTGTGACTAGCCTAAAATGCATTGCTCCATACATGGACATTGTAACACATACAAAACATCCATAACTGCCATGGGTGGGGATGGAACCCTAACACAGTTCTAAATCACACTACAGTAGTTAACAGTTATGGCGTGCACTGTGGAGATTACTGAGCTACAATTTTCCCAGAGGTGTATTTCTAGGTGGGTAACATCAGCAGCTTTGCCAAAGTTTAGCATATGAATTGTAGGGAGTGTGAGTACCCTAAAAAGCATTGTTCTCTACACAGACAGACTCAGGCAGACAGACAAACACACACACACACACACTCACACACACACACACACACACACACACACACACACACACACACACACACACCCTTGCCATGTCTGGGATTAGAATACCTACCTAACTACTTTATCACACTCTAGCAGTACGCAG
Source organism: Protopterus annectens (assembly GCF_019279795.1). Taxonomy (NCBI): domain Eukaryota; kingdom Metazoa; phylum Chordata; order Ceratodontiformes; family Protopteridae; genus Protopterus; species Protopterus annectens. The sequence goes on from NC_056744.1 coordinate 934,520,006, forward strand.
TGACAGGAAATGCTATGGAGATTACGGGGCTACAACCTTCCCAGAGGTGGGTTTCTAGGTGGATGACATCAGCAGCCTTGCCAAAGTTGAGTATATGACTTGTAGGAAGTGTGAGTACCCTAAAAAGCATTGCTCTCTACACAGAGTCAGACACACACACACACACACACACACACACACACACACACACACACACACACACACACACACACACACACACACTTACTATGTCTGAGATTAGAACACCTACCTAACTACTTTATCACACTACAGCAGTACACAATTACAAGACACACTACAAAGATTACTGGGCTACAACCTTCCCAGAGGTGTATTTCTTGGTGGATGACATCAGCAGGCTTGTCAAAGTTGAGTATATGACTTGTAGGCAGTGTGAGTACCCTAAAAAGCATTGGTTTCTACACAGACAGACGCACACACACAAACACACTTGCCATGTTTGGGATTAGAACACCTACCTAATTACTTTATCACACTACAGCAGTAGACAGTTACAGGATGTGCTATAGAGATTACTGAGCTACAACCTTCCCAGAGGTTTATTTCTAGGTGGATGACATCAGCAGCCTTGCCAAAGTTGAGTATATGATTTGTGGGCAGTGTGAGTACCCTAAAAAGCATTGCTCTCTACACAGACAGAGTTAGATAAACACACAAACTTGCCATGTCTGGGATTAGAACACCTACCTAACTACTTTATCACACGACAGCAGTACGCAGTAAAAGGACGCGCTATAGAGATTACTGGGCTACAATTGTCCCAGAGGGGTATTTCTAGGTGGATGACATCAGCAGCCTTGACAAGGTTGAGCATTTGACTTGTGGGGAATGTGACTACCCTAAAAAGCATTACTCTCTACACAGTCAAACAGACATGCACACAAACACACACACACAGTTGCCAAGTCTGAGATTAGAACTCTAACTAACTAGCTTATCCCACTACAGCAGTACGCAGTTATGGGACACACCACAGAGATTATGTGGCTACAGCTCTCCCAAAGGTGTATTTCCCATTGGATGACCTCAGCAGGCTTGTCATAGTAGGGCTATGGGGAGGGCAGTGTGTGTGCATGGGCCATAACCCATTCATCTATGGGTTGACAAGCCACATGCGGGCACACACAGAGTTATATTTCACAGGTACATGTATACAGCTGCTAGATGACTACTTCCTTGTACAGTCATGTTGCATAGCTGGCACGTGCACCACATAGTCTGTAATGCTGACAGATACTGGTGGCTAGTATCTGCAGTGAGTGACATCTGCACCTCATGTGTTGGGGGTCCTTTGGCTGTGTGCTGGGTGGGACAGACCTGCATGGCTCCTTGTCACACTCACCCTCTTCCACACATCTAAGTCCATCTACCTTTGGCTTATTATAGTGTGTTGTCCTTACATATATGTCTGTATTCCTATCCACTGTGTGTGGAAGGCATGAGTGGTGCATACTGACAAGTGTCTGCACTAACAACTGCAACTGCCAGATATGTCTAGTCCACTGGTGTTTGCAGACATAGCCTTCATATGTTTAAGTTTGTGAGCATGCCCAGTATGACCTTTCAGTATGTTGTTGACTGACATGCCCAGTATGACCTTTCAGTATGTTGTTGACTGACATTGCCTTCATTTCTCTGTGTGTGTGAGCATGCCCAGTATGGCCATCTGTATTGCATGTGTTGATCAAGTCCAGGTAGTTTGTACTGCAGTGCTGACCTTTGTGTTGTACACCGACAGGTAGCATGCTGTCTCTGCAGAGTATCCATTGATCATTTGGCATTGACTGTTACTACATTTCTGCATAGCGGTGGGGGGCACACCTGACTGTTACTATATTTCTATGTAGGATGGGGGCACACCTGACTATTTTTAAATTTCTACACAGAATTGGGGGGCACACCTGATTTTCACTATATTTCTATGTAGGATCGGGAGGCACACCTGACTATTTCTACATTTCTACACAGCATGGGGGGGTAGACCTAATTGTTACTATATTTCTATGTAATATTGGTGGGGGGCACACCTGGCTATTTCTACATTTCTACGCAGAATTGGGGGGGGGCACACCTGATTGTTACTATATTTCTATGCAGGATGGGGGGGCACATTTGACTATGTCTACATTTCTACACAGGGCTGGGGGGGGCACATTTGACTGTTACTATATTTCTATGTAGGATGGGGTGAGGGCACACCAGACTATTTCTATACAGGATTGGGGGGGCACCTGGCTGTTACTATACATCTACGTTGGATGGGGGGGCACCTGACACATGTACACATTTGCTAGGACTGTACTGGTATGTCGGGTACTCCATTTCAGTCTGTAGTCTTACCTATCGTAATGACTAGAGGCATACCAATGTACTACAGATCTTAGCTTTTAATTACCTACATATTAGTTTCTGATTTCCTAGCCTTCACAACTGACATCCCACTGCCTGGCCTGCTGTAGTCTGTCTGTGTAGGCCTGGGGGGGGGGGTTACCTACAGGCCTCATTCAGAGGCCATAGCACAGCATTTGTTTATGTTTGTCTACATCTGTCCTGCTGGCTGTGACTGTTGTTGGGTATGTGACCCCCCCCCCCGGACTGGCATGTGAGAGTCACTTACCTTGTGGGTGTCCTAGTATTGAGGGTGGTGCTGCAGGGCTGCCTATGTTGGATGCACATAGTACACTCCCTACACATGGTTAGGCACAGGTAGTGTAATGTCTGGCATCCCTTTTACTGTATGTGAGAGTCAGAGAGGGGTGTTATTCCCTGGGTCCCTCCTGTGTCAGTGCATGTGCTATGAGTTCTCTCTTTGCCAAGGCTAGGGCATACTGGGCATAACTCCTTCTACCTACTGGGGCAGGCTCAGGTTGTTCATCCTCCGAGTCACTCTGTGCCTATACAGGTCTTGGCAATGGTGGGGGGGGGGGGCTGTGTGGCCCTGCCCCGTGCTGTTCTTGCTGCAGCTGTTTCCACAGGATCATACTGTGTAGCATGGCATATACAAAGACAATTTGGGTACATGTAGCTGGTGAGTACTGCAAGGCTCCACTGGATGTGTCCAGGCACCAGAACCGTGACTTGAGCATCCCAAACACACGCTCTATTATGATTCTTGTTTGTGAGTGCCTCATTATGGAGTTCTTGTACAGGTGTGTATGCATTTCTGATGGGTGTCATCAACCACGGCTCCAGTGCGTATCCAGCATCCCCCACTAGGTGACCGTGTGGGATGTCCCCATTGGCAAATCTTTGGTACAGCTGTGTCAGATGCCAGATGTGGGATTCATGATAGCTTCCAGGGCAACCAGCACACACGTTCATTATTATGCCCTGGGCATTGCACATGACCTGGCAGTTAATAGAGGGGATGCCCTTGCGATTGATGTAGATCCTACCCCACTCACCTGGTGGTGCTTTGATGCATATGTGTGTGCAGTCTATTGTACCCACTACCTCAGGGTATTCTGCTATTTGGTGGAAGAGACACATATTGCTGGCCAATGCCTCACGGGTGTTGGGGAAATATACATGCTCACCGACATGTGCTGACATGGCATCCAGGAACTGGTAGAGTACCCTGGATGCTGATGCCTGTGAAATCCCCATCACATCCCCAGTTGGCCTGTGGAAGGTACCTGTATTCTTAGGTCTACACATACCTTGGTATCCACTGGGATGGGTTCCCCTCTGTTAGTTCTGTGTGTCAGGCATGGCCAGCACAGGTCAACAATTTGCTGTAGGAGGTCTCTGTCCACCCTATAGTGCTCCACTATCTCCAGCTCATGTAGCCCTTGGTAGGTTACCCTGGGTCTGTAGACTCTTCTCCGTCTCCTCACTGTGGGTTGATTGGCAGAATTCACATCCTCACCACCCTCAGCCTCTTCCACAAGTTGCATGATTGCTATTGCAGTCCCTAACATTTTGTTGTTGTGAGTGTTAAAAGATCCCTGCTTGTTTACACCGGTGGTGTAGAGTGTGGGGAAAAACCAGAGGGGTAGGTGTTTGCATAGTTTATAGTAGTATTCTGGGCTGGGCTGGTCTGCTGCCTGTGTAATTGGCTGATTCTGATACATTTCACCTGCCAGCTAAGCTAGTACTCCTTGATTACCTTCCTACTGCTGTTTTCCCTTCCCATTGCCTTCCTGTTTAAGCCTGTGTGCACGCCATGCAAACAGGGTGATCAAATGCACATGCTGCTGCTATTTCCTGTTTAACTTCTTTTTTCCTCCTGTAAAACCCGGTGCGTTTAAGCTTCGTAAATACTGCTAGGCAGGTTTAGACACACCCCCTAGCTTAGCTGTGATTTGAAGGAACAAACTTTAGCAATAAGTATACTTCCCAGCTGTCTCTAACTTTGTAGCAAGATATTGATTTTGCCCATCTCCTGGCAAAATTTTTGATTTACTGGTAAATCACTAAGGATTACAGCCAATGACTAGTACCATATATTAAGGGTCATACTTCTTGCTCAGAACAGGCACAATGATGGAAAGAATGGTGTTCAACTTTCCAAGAGAATTAGGGAAATATTTAAAATGGTTTGCAATGGTTAAGTCGTTATGCTATCAGCTTTCATCAATTTTTAAAATAAAGAATTGAGAGCCAGGAGGGAAGCAAGTGGTACAGAATATTACAGTACCAATGTTGCTGCTAAGGTTCTGGCCCTTTTGTAAAACCTGTGATTTTCATTACGGAGGATCACAGTTTGTCAACAGTAGCACACATTGTTCTGAATGTGCATGCTTATGCAAAACTCATGACTTTGTAAAGTGTATTAGAAGAACTTTAAAAAAGGTTCTGTTAAAACAGCTTTGTTAAAAATTAATGTAAAAAGTAATTTGCTGCAGCAAAATCAATAGGCGCGTTGACGCTTCAGCGCTTCAATCGCTACTGCAAAATCAGTATCGGCATTAATGTAAGAAGCTAGTATTGTATTGCAACGATATTGTACCCTGACAGTTTATCAGTAACCCACAAAAACGTGGTGAAATACACTAAAATAACTTTACATCTGAACGTGAACATTACTTCACATTCTTCTATTCTGTCAACACAGCAAATTACAGAAATTAACATTCAAAATGTGTGCCTGATTACTGTGAGCATTCCTGTATCCGTGTCTGGAGACAAGCGATTCAGAGCTCTGCAGCTGATACCTGAAATAAGCTAATATTTGACAAGTTTTGCTATATATTATTTGCACCTCCAGAGAGTCTTTAGGTGAAGACTGCTAACTGATAAGACATTTCCCTTATCTTTGGACAAAAGGCACCAAGCGGCACCTGGACACTGGGATTTGTAATATCATTACCGTTGGTCCATAATGCCATACCCAAGAGTTGTATATTTTTTGTTCAAAAATTGCAAGATGTAAAGTAAAGCCCCTTATTACATTTGTTTTCTCAACATAGTTAGAACTATATTTAAATAACTGTCGCTTGTTTTGGACTTTTTTTCACCATCACTGTCTTACTGATTATTAAATAAAGAAGTTTAGAGTAATGAAGAAATGATCAATGCCTTTCGTACGGTACCGGTATTGCTGGTAAGTTATGAAGGAAGCAATCTGTACAGAACGTTACAGAACTTGTTCTGCAGTTAGTGCTGCATTTAATGCTTTCTTTTTTGTCATTTAAAAACATGATAACACAGCCTTGGTAATTTCATGTACATTCACCGAGAAGGACGAGCACAGTTGGAGCATGACTAGATCGGAATCAAAGCCACATTGCTTCTGTTTTCCTAAAACAATTTGGGAAAGTTTAAGCATGGTAAGAATTAAAGGAGGGAGGGCAGAGAATGGGTGTGACTGATGACATCACATGGTGGGTGGTCTTACCTGGCAGACGGGACGCTCTGAAAGCAAAAACAGACTATTTACACAAAAAAGCAGCAGAAGAGTGAGATGGGTCCCAGTACATTACTTAAACTACACATTGGTGACAAAAAATAGTAAAGTGTTCTGAAAGCTACAACACTGACACTCTCCCTTTAAGTTCCGTGCGCGACAGCAGAAGTTTTTTTTTTTAACCTCCTGAAGCTTTCCTGTCAATTTGAAGCTATAAAAGTGGGAGGGTGCTCACCCTTCCCCCTCTCACTATTGTTTTGGTGCCCATCACTCAGACAGGGCGCCAAGAAGATAGCAAAATAATAAAATAAATGAATACATAAAAATGCGCCCTTTACAAGGCCGGCCTGTACGGCGCCCTAGGCGGTCGCCTAGTTCACCTATGCCTAAGGTTGGCCATGACTACTTGATATGCAGCCTTTATTAGGAGCTGTCATAGCTCTGTTTTGGATTTTGCAGAAATGTACTCGGTTACTAACCGAGTACATTTCTGCAAATAGCACTAGTCTTGCACAGACTGTTGCAAGCTTCCTGGATTGCAAAATTACCTCATTTGCATGAATTTCCCCTTGATTTGCATACTAGGGCTTAGTCCGTGCAAGATTAATGCAGGAGCACTCATGCAGGCTGTTCCTGGATCGCACAGCAGACATATTGCCTACATGAGCTCCTGCACCGATCTTGCACTCTGTGCAAGCTTTTGAGAATCTAGGGGATTGTTTTGTTTTGGAAGGAAGGTAAGAAAAGCTAAACTTGTTCTTTGATTATTTGAACAAGACAACCCCTTTCTTGAGATTCACCATGACTGTAGACCATGACAAAGTCAACTATCTTGACATTACAATAAAATAAGATTATGTTAGGAAAACCTTTTCTTCATTTTTGTACAGGAAACCTACGTATTTGAATGCATTGCTACACTTCAATAGATGGCGCTCTTATTCACCAGAAAAAAGCACTAGTGAAGGGTCAATATGTGAGACTTGCCAGGATGATTTCAGAATTCGATGAATTTGTTAATGAATGTTCAGTAGTTTTTAGGATGTTGACAAAAATATGGTACCCAGAACATTTTGTTAATAACATTATGGATGAGGTGATAAGGAAAATGTCCTTGGGTATATTTGACACCCTTCTAGGTAGCAGTAATGGTATCCCACCTAACCATCCTGTAAGGCAAGAGAGTGGGTTTCAAAGAGCACTGATCTTACCTTTTAGTCTACAATTTTATGATGTCAGAGACATTGTAGTTAAACACTAGAATTTATTTAGTCTAGACCCTGAGGATTTTTCTTTAGTTGGAAAGAAATATACAGTGGTTTATAAGAAGGAAATTTCTTTTGAAGGCATGTTGGAGAAAACCACAAGTAAACTTGGGAAAGGCGGAAGTTTCAAATGTGGTAGATGTTCCCAGTGTGATTACGGTAGACCAGCAACAGATAAAAATAAGGAAAGTACAGTTGTGTACACCTACCATAAATGTAGATGTTCGAGTGTCTTCTCTGTTGCAGTCATGACTGTAGGGTTTTCCCCTGCCGGCAGGCAGTCCTCAGTCGGCCAGAATCCCAAAGTCTGGGTCCGGCGTCGGCTGTTCAACCATGCTCCCTGACGTCAAAGCGCCAGGAGTACAAAGCCGACAGCCGACACCATTTTCTCCAGTTTTTCTTGCCCCAGATGTCAGGAGTCCCAAAATGAGAAAGGTCCCATATCCTTTGCAAATACACCTCAGAAGAATGGTGAAAAAAGTAACCACACAAAAGTAAAAATAAGAGGGGACAGGAGGGAGGGAAACCCAGACTGCAACAGTGAAGACACTCGAACATCTACATTTATGGTAGGTGTACACAACTGTACTATGTTCATCGTGTTTCACTGTTGCAGTCATGACTGTAGGGTAGAATCCCAAAGCTGAAAGAAAGGGAGGTGGTCATAAAGTGGAAGGGGCGGCTAAAAGGCCCTGCAAGACTGCAGAGGCAAAGCCTGCCCTAGACTTAGAGTAGAGAGGTAGATTGTAGTGCTTAGAAAAAGTATGCACTGAACTCCAAGTTGCAGCTTCCAAAATGTCTTTGGTAGGAACTCCCCTGAGGAAGGCCGCAGAAGTGGCAGCAGCTCTGGTGGAATGAGTCCATATACTCCCTGGGATTTGCTTTCCATGGTGTGAATAACAAAATCTGATTCCATGAGCAATCCATTTAGAAATGGTCTGTTTTGAAATGGCTTTACCTTGGGAACTTGAAGGAAAAGAAACAAACAATTGTTCTGATTTTCTGATGTCCTTGGTTCTGTCCAGGTAAAAACGTAGTTGTCTGTGTACATCCAAGGAATGTAAGATCCTTTCCCCTTTATTTTGAGGAGTGGGGAAAAAAGTTGGCAAGTGTATAGTTTGATTTAAAGCCACTTTGGAAACCACCTTAGGCATGAAGGTAGGATTAGTCCTCAAAGACACCCTGTCTTGATGAAAAATAATATAAGGTTCCACAGCCATAAGAGCTTGTAACTCTGAAACTCTCCTGGCAAAGGTTAAGGCTAACAGGATGGCTGTCTTCCAAGATAAAAACTTGATGTCAGAAGAGGCAGCAGGCTCAAAAGGAGGCAAGGTTAGATTTTTCCAAAACATAGTTGAGATCCCAAGCAGGAATGGGAGGAGATCTAGGAGGTCTTAAGTTCTTAGCTCCTCTGAGAAACTGTCTCATGAGCTGGTGGGAAAAGATTGGAGGGTCTGTATTATAATGAGCAGAAATAGCAGAGGCATGTATCTTGATGGAAGAGAAAGAGAGACCCTTATGTAAGAGATCTGTCAAGTAAAGTAAAATTAAAGGAATGTTCAGAAGAAGAGGATCAGAATCCTGAGCCTGCATCCAGGAACAAAATCTTTTCCATTTCCCTGCATAAGATTTTCTAGTGCTAGGACGTCTGGCTTCTAAAATTACATCCATAACCTGCTTGGGTAGGAAAGAAGAAATAAAAGGCCCTGGATTAACCAGGCCGCCAGGCTGAGAGTTCTGACATGAGAGTGTAGAACCAGACCCTGATGTTGGGACAGAAGTTGCGGAGACTGAGGTAAAACCCAAGGGGGCTCCAGACATAGGCTTTTTAGAGTTGGGTACCAAAACTGTCGAGGCCAGTTTGGGGCCAGCAAGATAATCATCTTGGGCTTGTCCTGTTTTATCTTTAATAATACCCGTGGAAGAGGCGGAAAGGCATATCCTGAGAGGTTCCTCCAACTGAATGATGGGGCATCCACTTTCCAAGCTTCTTTGTGAAAAATCCTGGTTCAAAAATTCTGTAGTTAATGATTGAGATGGGATGCAAAGAGGTCTATGTGAGGACATCCCCAGACTGCTGTTATCATCCTGAATATTTTGGTGTCCAGCATCCACTCGTGTGGATCCGAAAGGTTTCTGCTCAGACTGTCTACCAGGAAGTTTTGCTTCCCTGGTAGAAACTGAGCTTGAAGGTCCAGATTGCAAGCTAGAGCTGTGTTCCATAGATCCATGGCTAGTCTGCAAAGGGGGTAGGAATGAGATCCCCCTTGCATGTTTATGTACCACATAACTATGGTGTTGTCCGTCCATATTAGTAGTTGTCCTGGTTGTAGAAGGTTCCTGAAGGCCATTAGAGCTTTCTGAACGGCTAACATTTCCTTTAAATTGATACGCAGGTACTTCTGATCCTTTGTACAAAGGCCCTGCAGATAGTTGCCCTGAAAATGGGCTCCCCAAGCATAATCCGAGGTGTCCGTGGTCAGAATCTGAGTGGCAGGAGGCAGACAGAAGGGTTTCCCTTTGTTTAGAGTACATGCCCTGGACCACCAAAGGAATTCCTTTTGAAGACAAGGCAGGACGGAGATCAGTATGTCTAAACTGTGGCAATGCTGAGACCATACACTTTTTAGGTACCACTGTATTTTCCTCATGTGTAGTCTTGCATATGGTACGAGAAGGATGCAGGAGGCCATGTAACCCAAAGCCTGCAGGAATCTCCTTGCAGATAGCTGAGTTAAAGTTGCCAAGGTTTTGAAAGTTGAAGCCAGATGTAATTGTTTTTCAGATGTCAGAAATGCCATCTGGGTTGTGGTGTTTAGAAGAGCACCCAGAAAAGTTATCTGTTGCGAGGGTGTCAAATTTGACTTTTTTATGTTTACAGAGAATCCCAGGAACTTGAGGAGGTTCTGTACAAATTCTAGATGCAGGAGTAAGACATCCTTGCTGTCTGCCTGAATTAGACAATCATCCAGATAAGGGTAAATTTGAATTCCCTTGAGTCTGTAGTAAGCTACTACTGGAGCCAGGCATTTGGTGAAGACCCTGGGTGCAGTAGACAATCCAAAGGGCAGCGCAGAGAATTGAAAGTGCCTCGATCCGGCCTTGAACCTGAGGTATTTTCTACGTTCCTGCCTGATGGGAATGTGTAAATATGCCTCCTTTAAATCCAAAGTTACCATCCATGCATCTTTGGACAGCATTGGAAGTAGCTGCTGTAGAGTAAGCATCTTGAATTTTGGAACCTCTAGAAAGGTGTTCAAGACTGACAGATCCAGAATGGGTCTCCATGAGTTTTGCTTCCTGGGGACTAGAAAGAGCCTTGAGTAAAAACCTTGTCCCATCTCTGAAAGTGGAACCATTTCTATGGCTTTCATAGCCAAAAGAGCTTCCACCTGGTTTAAGGCCTCTGTCCATTGATGTTTTGGAAGGTCTGGCCATCCGCTTGGCCTTGGCAGGGTATGAAAATGGAATTTGTAACCTCTTGAAACCACATCCAAAACCCACTTGTCTTGGGTTATATGAGTCCAATTTTGATAAAAAAGAGAGAGTTTTCCTCCAAGAGGGGCTTCCAGGCAAGAAGTTCCTGCAGCCCAACAGAGGGAGTCATTGAGTTTGTTTCCTATGAGTTTGTGACCTGTCCTCTCCTCCCCTAGGGGTGGAAGCAGTCCACTGTCTTGGTCTATAAGAAGCTTGTGTTTGAGGCCTTCCTCTGGAGTGTCTATATCTACCCCTCTGAGGCCTGTCTGAAGTGGGAAAGGACCAATTTTTAGAAGGCCAATTCCTGCTAAATCTTGGTGGCTGTACTTGTAAGAAATCTTTAACTGTTTGCATGGATTTCGCCTTATCCTCCATCTTTTTAATCACCTCTTCAGCTTTTGATCCAAACAAAACATGCTGAACAGGAGCATCCAATAATTTAGCTTTTACTTGTTCTGGCAAATTTTGTTCCTTTAGCCATGCATGCCTTCTAATGACTGTGCCGGAGGCAGCAGCCCTACAAGAAGCCTCCAGGGCATCAAATCCACAGTGTAAACCATGCTTCCCAACTTGTTCAGTGGCATGCAATAAGTCATGTAATTCCTTATCATCTGCACAGGCAGAAATGGAAGTAAGCTTTTGTTTTAAAACAGACAAGAGAAATTGCTGGTATTTCAGCATATGAAACTGACAGTTTAAAGCCCTAATGGATAAAGTAGCAGAAGTGTACACTTTTTGCCCCATCTTTCTAAAGATCTAGAATCCTTTTCAGTGGGAATGGGATTTTTGGCAGAAGCGGCCTTAACTCCCTTAGGACCCTGAGAAATGGTTTCAGGGTCAGCAGAAGGGTTATTGTATAAAAACTGGTGGGAATCAGGAACCCTGTAATATCTATCAGGCTTAACAGGAGCAGGAGGAAAAGAGTCAGGGGTTAAGTTAGCCTCCGAAAAAGCATCATCCACAATATCCAAAACAGGAGGAATAGCCAGGGGTCTATGTTGGGGGAGAAAAAGAAAATCCCTTAGTCTTTTCTTAGATTCCGAATACTCCTGTCCTTCCCAATGGAAATGTTCCCTCATTTCATGCAAAGTTTCCCCAAAAGAGAAATCCTCAGGGGGGAAAGCTGAAGGAATGGATTCCTCAGCATCAGAATCCTCATAGGGAGGAAAAGAATATTGCTGGTCAGAAGAAGAAACTGAAGAAACAGAAGCCTGATCAGAGGAATCATAATAAACATCCTGCCTTGGCCTTTTATCTGGAGGGGGATGTGAACCCCTAATCATAGTAAGTAAATCCTCCGCCATCTTGAGTAACTGTTTCTGTGACTTGGGAGCCAGTTCAGAAGAGGCCTGTGTTGCAGTCTTTGATTTAGAAGGAGTCTTTGCCTTTTGCCTTTATTAGAAGCTGAGTAGGCCTGAAAACCCCTTCGGAAGCCGATACCTGCACAGCGGCTCCGGACCCATCCGAAGGAGCATTGTCCGAAGGTCCTGCAATAGAAATATTCAAAGGCCTGGTTGGCTCCCCATGAGAGTCCGTTTCGGCCATTGGTTCTGAAATGGCCGACAACAGAGGCTGCAAAAGCGCCTCACTGATGACGGCCGAACCTGAAGCTGGCTCCGCTTGTGCACTATCATCAGATTTGGACCTCGGAGGCCTGTCTTTATCCTTGCAACGTTTGTGAACTCTGGTAGCCGGAACCGTATCCAACGACATTTTGTAGTTAAAGCGCCTACCGAAGTAATGAAAAGCAAAATCGTACCTTTGTTTAATTGTACGTTGATTGAATCTAGCACAAAACCGACAACTAGCTACGTCGTGGTCAGGGCCTAAGCAAGGAATACAGTAAGAATGAAAATCCTTATGAGGTATTTGCTTCCCACATGAAATACAATTATTAACTTTTTCTGACATCGGACTGGAGCAAGAAAAAAGTTTCCCCAACGGGGTACTTAGCTTTGAGTGGAGAAGAAAGTCTTCGGACTGAAGATTATCAGAAAAAATTGTCAGGAGTCAGCCGACCGGTACTTGCGAACTGCTATCACCGCACGGCAAGAAAGACTGGAGAAAATGGCGTCGGCTGTCGGCTTTGTACTCCTGGCGCTCTGACGTCAGGGAGCATGGTTGAACAGCCGACGCCAGACCCAGACTTTGGGATTCTGGCCGACCGAGGACTGCCTGCCGGCAGGGGAGAACCCTACAGTCATGACTGCAACAGTGAAACACGATGAACATCTATGGGTTAATTAAATCTAATAGGAAGTATTACTGCTACTTGAAATGAGTGGTTTATACAGTACTGTGTCAGCTATGCAACAGATTTTATGTGGGGAAAACAAAAAGGGCTATTAAACAAATAATTTATCAACATGTCTATGACATTGAAATAAAAATGACAAGAATGCCCTATATAAGCATATAAGTACCCACCCTTCACATTCTTTTAGGTTTTGTGTTAATGATCATGTGGACTTGGGTCACCGGGAGGGGGAGGGTCCCTCTGATGATTTTTCGGAGTTCAAAGAACTTAAATGGCAAACTAGTAATAATGCCAGTTAATTTCCTGGTTTGAATAAACAGATTTCCTTAAGTGCCATGTTGAAGCTTAGATCTGACTATTGTATGTAAAATGTCAAGTCTTATTTTTTAACATTACTAGTATTTTTTGAATTAACATCTGTGTTTTAGATAGGTTCATGCAATGGTTAATTCTAAATGTATGTAATTATTATGGGGGAAGAGTGCAATTTGGTCACTGGTTTACTATGCAATTGACTTGCAGGAATGTGTATTTAAATTTGTAATTATGTAATGCACCTTATTCTGAAGACGTCTAATATACCGAGATGAAAGTGCTAAATCCTTTGTAATAAAAGACTTTGTACTAATGTTGGTGCTTGTGGTGCTTCAGGCTTTCAACTCCACATTTATTGTTTTATTAGTTTTTATTTTTTGAGGATTAACTTATAAATGTTAGATAACATATTTTTCTTTAAGATTAGCAAGTTCTATAACGTAATGCATGTATTTAAGCCTTTTTCATGAGCTTCAATGTCACTGAATACTGAACTACACAGTTCTCTGATTTGCTTTAGCATAATGCTGTATCCTTTTGGAAGGTTGAGAACATTCCTTATGTCTTCTAAATACTTTTTCCTATGTCTGTAAATATCCCAAACTTTCCATTCCTTAATGAGTGAATAGTTGTTCAGATTTCACATGTATTTAATCTGAGATTTGGGTTCAGATGTAATGGTGGTAAGAGGATATTAGGGCTTGTTAGATTTAAAACTTCTAACAATTACTGAAACCTTATTATTCTATGTTTTAAGGAGAAGTAAAAATTGCTATCCTTTAAGCTCTCCTGATTTAAGAAAGGAAGGGCTTTGGGATTAAGTTTACTGTTTTTGATATAGTTATACCATAGTTTGATCCATAATGGATACCATTCTTTACACTTGGGATTATAATCAGCCACTTGTATAATCCTGTTTGCACATATTATGTCATAATATAGAATGAAATCAGGTAATCCCAATCCACCCCTTTCATTCAGATGCATTAACTTCTGGTAACTAATTCTGTCCAACTTAGGATACCAGACAAATTTAGCTAAAGCTACATTCAAGTTCTTAAAAATGTTTTCTGGACTATTAAATGTGTTGCATTAAGCTGAAAGAGTATTCTTGGAAGAATATTCATTTTCATAATCGCTGCTTTCAAAAGGAAAGGTAGCTTCATTTTTCCTCATCTATGGCTATCCTGATCAACAGCTGACCAAATCATTAGCAAGGTATTCTGCATGAATAGTCTCGGGCTTTGTTCAAAGATGATACCTAAATACTTCAGCGTGTATTCTAACTTTATTCCCAAATCTGAAAAAATAAGAGTCAGTGTGGCTCATTGGATTGATGGGGAAAATTAAAGACTACATGAGATTAATTTTGAAGTTTGAGACTTTTGAGAAGCTATTGATTGAGTCAAGAATTTAGCCCAAGTCTGTGCTAGAGAGTGAGAAATATACATTTAAATCATCAGCAAAGGCTGTTAGTACAATTTTGTTATTAAACAGTTCTGGGATGGTACATTTTTTTGAGTTATAAGTAAAAACAGAGGTTCTATTATTAAATAGAAAGGTAGGAAGATAACAGACATCCTTGTCTGATCCCATTTAAAATTTTAATTGGACTTGAATTTGTCTTATGTGAAGAACTGTGTGAGTGTTCTCATATAAGAGTTTTATTATATTTGTAAATTCTTGTAGTATTTAAAGTGCAGTAATACAGAGAATAAAAAGTGTAGGTTTACTCTGTCAAAAGCTTTACAAGCATTTAAAGTGAGAGCATAGATAGAGTTTTTATATTGTTTAGATAATAAGATCATTCTATTTAAAGTTAACGTGTTATCAGGTGCCGGTCTGCCATTCATAAATCCTGACTGTCCAGGTTGATATGTTAGGTAATACTTTTTTAAATCTGTTTGCAAGTATTGCAGCTAAAATGTTGATGTCTACATTTATGAGAAAGATGGGTCTATAATTTCCATGTTTTTTTAAGATCAAACTTTCCCTTAGGTACAAAAGTTGTCTTTGAGTTATTTGAATGTAAATCTGTAATCCCATATTCTCTTATGTAATTATAAATTTTTAATAAGAGTTTTGATAACTTTTGCCCAAAGGACTTATAGAACTCTGCTGTATAATCATCTGGTATAGGAGCTTCACTTGTTTTCGGACTATTTATTACTGAAAGGATTTCTTGTTATGTGAAGACAGCTCTGAGCGAGTCATTTTGAGCTTGACCAGTCTTTGGGAATGTTAGATTCCTTAAGAAGATATCCCTCTCTAAATCAGCAGTTTTAATTTTTTGTGGGCCAAACAAGTTTGAGTATAAATCTTCATAAGTTTTAATAATTTCTTGGTACGTACTATATGCATTACCTTGGAATTCAGTTTCTGTTATCATAGAGGCCTTGTTGTTTACATTAATTAACCTTGCCAATAATTTTGATGAAGTTTGTGCCCAAACTGAATACTCTGCAAGGGTTTTCATTTCTGAGAAGGAGAATTGTTCTGCATGCATGATATATAAGTCTATTTGTAAGTTATTCATTTGTTCTTCTAGTAATGAGTTTGGGTTTTTTTGATTGATTCTTCTATTTTATTTATTTTATCTTTAATTCTGGTCTCTCTTTTTGAATATTTTTATAATATGATGCTTTCTTTATTAAAATTCCCCTGATTTTAACCTTGCTTGCTGCCCATTGTATATTGTAAGGAATATAATTATTGATTTTCTGTTAAATACTGAGGACTACAATAATGACAGAAATTAGAATTTTTCATGTTGTTCAGAAAGTGCATTTTGTTGATATAGAGCATACATAACAGATTGCTCTATTAATTGTTAAAGTGCATTAGAGCAATATTTAAAAACAAATCTTTACTTTGGAATGTTTGACCTCCAATATTTTTGGTTTTGTGCAGAATGCCTGAACAGTGAAGTTGAGAGGTATGGTGGATTGAACTACTTTGTACTTCAGAGAAGTATAGGAAATCAGTAGGATAGATTCCATATGTTAGATGCAAAAAATATCAAAGGGTTATTACAAATAAATAATTACCAGTATGACAAAGAGAATTTCTTATGAGTTTTTTGTTGTTGTTGTTCTTTTGATTACAGTGTGTGAGATCAGAGCCATAGTTTGATCAACTAGCGTTGGTGTCATTCCACACTCTGGAGGTACACTTGAACACTAAATTGAGGGGGAAAAAAGTCTCATCACAAAATTTGATGTTCAAAACCACATCTATTTTCACCCCACTCTGTGCTCGTCAACTTTAAGTAGTTCAGAAGCAAATAACTAAATACATAAAAATAGAAATAAATTGTCTGTTCTTTGATTTGGTTGGCTCTCTACCTCATGGGCAAAGCAATGACCATTTCCCTAAATGAATTTTATGAAAAAGTATATACTTGCAACTAAGATGACACATGCCTTTGTCTTTCTGGTCTATTAATTTTAGTACCTGTACAACAGATTAAATGGCATCTTCCAATCATATCCCCTAACACCTTGCACCCAGGTAGCCACCCCTTCAGCCCATCCTAGCTTCCAGTACTGACTACGGCAGCTGCCCCATCCCCTCATGTAAGTTATGCCTCTATATGTGAAGTGATAGTGATTTCTGCACCGACTTAATTAAAAGAAATGGCAAGTGTAGGAAAATGTAGTGATATTACACTATTAATAAGACATGGTTTAAGCTTTGTAGCTGGACTCATGAAAACATGTAATTTCTGTTTTATTTATTTATTTCTAGTGTGCATGTACAGGGTGGACGTTATTTTTACTCAGAATTAATTCCAGGAAAAGGCAAAGGAAAAATATACAGTGATGCTACACTATTACAGATTATGGTTTCAACTTTGCAAACTGGATTTGGAAAAATATGTTATTTTTATTTATTCATTCATTCATTCATTTGTACGTACTAAAGATTTCTGTGATCAGATTCTCCCTTAGATTCAGAAAGGCTTTGTGTGGTATATATATCCTGTTGAACCTTTCCAATACTTGGGCCACTTTACTGTCAAGGTAGTCCTCATGCATGGACCATAGCTGTTCTCATGGTCAAAAGCACATGTAAATGTGGCAGTCTAGGGTACTGGCTAATGTTAATTACTCATGTGCGCTCCCCATGCAATGTTTCTGGGTCCCCAATTACTTAACTAAGCAAAACTTTATAACTAAGTAAAACTTTACTCTACTTTACTTTTTTCATCTAAGTAAAACTTTACTCTAAGAGGAAAAATGAAACCCATCAAAAGATGGCAGCCACCCATTCACTTCTATGGGGCTACTCAAAGTGTAGGTACAGTAGAACCATGGTGGAGAGGGAGAGTGCATGTGCGTGTATCTGTATGCATGTCGGCAGTGGCAAGAATGAGGCTGAGTGAGTGTGTGTGTGTGTGTGTGTGTGTGTGTGTGTGTGTGTGTGTGTGTGTGTGTGTGTGTGTGTGTGTGTGTGTGTGTGTGTGTGTGTGTGTGCATATATATATACATATATATATATATATATAGGTACATACTTATTTACAAAGCTTACATTTTACTTCCACACTTACTAGATTCGTTAACCTTGGTAGTGGACTGGTCACAAATCTTTTAATTTTAACCACATTCTGAGGAAGATATTTTTTACATCTTCTCAAAAAACAGACATAATTCAAGTTACATACTGATGGACACAGAGTATATGCAGAGAAAAAAACTTAATTACTAATAACATTAAAATCACAGTAATCCTGTACATGTAGTTAAAATGAAAATATATTTAAATAAATTAAATTCGTTAAATGAACTAAATATATATATGGGATCCGGACACATGCTCGACTAGCATATGTCCGAATCACAAAACATCAAACACACATACACTAAAGCGTTTAACATCGACAAGCACTTCCATGTATGTGTGCCTGTTTTGTAGATCGGACTACATGCGGGTAAGGGAAAATTCCCTTTTCCCCACTGTAGTGCAATCTCGGAGTGAGAATAATAAACATGAAACAAGTCCAATATATATATATATATATATATATATATATATATATATATATATATATATATATACTACATGAAATGAGTCCAAAATACTTGAGACTTCAGTTACATTTTGATTGTCAGCCGAGAGTAAGAGGTTATAGTCTAGTGTCTAAACGATGATTAAAGCATAAGCATGCTGCTTACTATAATAGCTGCTGTAGTAGCTTAATCCAGATTTCTTTGTTGAGGAAGTAGTTTCCAAAATTGTTTGGAAGCAGTCCCATAGAAGATCCATAGAAATGAGAAGGCAAGATCAATGCAGATTAAGTTGCTTTTAAGCATGTGTGCATAGCTGTGTAACTAATATTCAGTAGTTTAAATGGAAATCTGGATACGAGTATAGGTGTAGAGGTTATATCTACAGGTGGCCGAGATGAAATTCACCAAGTGTCAGTTGCCTGAAGCACAAGCTGCCCAGGAGTACAAAGCTGATTACTGATTTCCTTAGGAAATCACTACTGCTATAATTTCTGAATGTGTACTGGTAGTGATTTTGTTGTTTCAGATGGTACAACAACTGAGTTTATATATATATATATATATATATATATATATAAATATATATAAATATATATATATATATATATATATATATATATAGACACACACACGCACACACACACACACATATATATATATATATATACATACATACATACATATATATATATATATATATATATATATATGTGCAGGAGTATATTTCTTGGGCTTGTCCACCTGCATAAAAAAAAAAAAAAACATTTGCAGTTTAAGGTTTTAGGTACTGACTTTCTGACTTTGTGATTTGAATGCTCAGGTTTCAAATGTTGAAGGTTCCATTGTAGAAGAGGTACAGCGTAACTGTACATGGTTTTGTGCATAAGTGGATGTAGATGGAGATTTAGATCAGGAGACAGGAAAGTTGTTTAATTTTCGGATCACTCTCCACTAAGACTGGAATTGTGAAATGAGTATATAAGTAGTATAACGGGGATGGCAGGCACAGCATTCAGGTGTGCCTTTAGGGAAACCCAAAGTGATGGTTACCCTAACAGTTATGGATTAAACACGCTCTTTATAACTTGTTATTTTTTTCTTTGAGGTTAGTAGGTGGTTTTAAGTATAGACATATGTTAAACTGGATTATGCTGATGAAAAAATGTAGTGTTTTGGACATACAGAAAATAGCAGAGGTTACAGAATTTAAGAGAAAAAAAAAACAAGGATATAGGATGTAGCTTTGTAGATGATGTGGAGAAAAAAGAAGTTATGTCTTACCATAATGTTCCATCTGTGTTGTTCATCTTCTTTCATTCATCACTGATGGGACAGAATCCCAAGCTACCTTGAGATCCATGAGTGGCCCTTATGGAAGAACATTCCTAAGCACTTTGAGCCAAAGGCAGCTCTCCCCCTGGAGACCAAGTCCAATTTGCAATGATTGATAAAGGTATAAGGCTTAGCCCAAGTAGCTGCGGCACAGATGTCATCCATGGAAGCTCTGGAATGGAATGCTATAGAAGTTGCCATAGATCTAGTGGAGTGGGCTTTAACTTTTGTCATGGATTCATTATGGAGGGAATAGGTGACACATATGCAGTCCTTTAGCCATCTTGATAATGTAACCTTGGAAACAGCATCTCCCATTTTGGGCCCCGAAAAGGAGAAGAAAAGCTGTTCAGATTTACGGATAGGTTTGGTCCTGTCTAGGTAAAATCTTAATTGTCTATGTACATCCAAGGTGTGAAGGCAATACTCTCCTCTACTAGCAAAATTCGGAAAAAAGACTGGTAGATAAATGAACTGGTTAATAGAGAATTCAGAAACAACTTTGGGAAGAAAGGATGGGTTCGTCCGAAGTGACACTGTCTTTATGAAAGACCAGGTAGGGCCTCTTGATACACAATGCCTGCAGATCCAAAACTCTTCTGGCAGAGGTAAAGGCTATCAGGAACAAAGATTTCCAAGACAAAAACTTTAGGTTACACTTAGCAGCAGGCTCAAAGTGCTTTTGAGTCAAGGACTGGAGGACTAAAGTGAGGTTCCATGGTTCCACAGGCTGTCGAAGAGGTCTGAGATGAGAGGTCCCTTTGAGGAAAGCCTTGCACGGGCATAAAGAGATAAGAGGGGTGCCATCTGTACCATTGTGGAAATTGGAAATTGCCACCAGATGCACTTGTACTGTAGAGGCAGAGGCTCCGTTATCAAAAAACTTAGCCAAGTATTGGAGCACTGCAGTAACTGGAGCCAAATACGGGTCTAGCATGTTATCCTTGGACCAAATGGAGAACCTTTTCCATTTATCCTGATATAGTCTTCTGGTGGATGGTTTGTGAGAGGCCAGAATGATGTCTCAAAGAGGTGAGGAGAGATTAGCTTGCCTGGCGACTGGCGGAAGTGGAGAAACCAAGCTGTCAGCTTGAGAGTGGACAGCTTCGGGTGACTCAAACCATGGGGGTGAATGATCAGATCTGATAGATGGTCCAGAATCCACAGAAGGTATAGTAGGTGAGGCCGAAGAAAGGGGAACCAAACATGTCGAGGCCAGAATGGGGCTATGAGGATCACTTTGCATCTCAACCAAAGAGCTTTCTTTAGAAATTGAAGGATCAGAGGGATGAAGGGGATAGGCCTAGAGAAGTCCCATGGGCCAATTGTGGATCAGAGCATCGCTCGGTGACTCCCCCTCTGGGGGAAGTAGGGTGAAGTAGCTGCTGCACTTGGTGTTTGATGGGGAAGTGAAAAGATAGCAACAAGGCTGGCCCCAGTGGCTGAAAATTATAGACGCCACCTCAGGGTTGAAGGACCACTCATGGGGCATGAGGATGCATCTACTCAGTTTGTCCGCAATCACGTTGGAGTTCCCCGGGATATGCATTGCTATCAGAAAGAGGTTGGAAGCTGTTGCCCACTGCCAAATTCTCATGGCTTCTCGACATAGGGGGTAGGACTTGGTTCCTCCTTGCTTGTTGATGTACCAGACTACTGACAAATTGTCTGACTGAATTGCAATTGTCCAGTAGGGAAGAGCCTGCAACACTTGCAGCACACCTTTCAGTTCCAGGACATTGATATGCAGGTGGGCCTCTGAGGTGGGCCATGTGCCTTGGACAGTCCTTCCCTGGAAATGGCCCCTCCACCTGATCAGGGATGCATCCGTGGTCACAATGGCTGTGGGCTGGGAGGGTTGAAAAGGGCAGCTCCAAAGATCTACGTCTAGTCTCATCCACCAAAGCAGGTCCTGCTTGCAGGAGTTGGTTATTCAACTCTTGTAATCCAGGGGATGACAGTTTGGGAACCACTGGCACAGAAGGAGCCATTGGAGAATTTGCATATGTAGCTTCACCAAAGGCACTATTGGAATTCATGCAGCCATAAAACCTAGGCCTTGAAGAACTTCCCTTGCAGAGGCTGATGTTTGAGAAAGAATCACTCGGATTTGAAGCCTCAAACAATGGAGTTTGTAAAGAGGGAGTGATACCAGCCAGGACTGAGTATTGAACACTGCTCCAATGAACTCTATTTGTTGTGTAGGGATAAGATTTGATTTCTCCCAGTGTATCATTATTCCCAATAATTTTGCAGAGAAAGAGTATGTTGTAGCGCATTTACCAAAAGAAGCTTGGTGGGGGAGGTATGGAGCCATTCGTCTAGATATGGAAACACCCGGAATCCTTTTAGTCTCAAGTGAGCTGTTATCACTGCCATGCATTTCATGAACACTCTGGGGGCTGTAGAGAAACCGAATGGCAGGGCACAGAATTGGTAATGACTGGCTCCTATCTGGAAGCAAAGCAGACTCCTGGAGCATTTGTCCATCTTGATGTGGTAATACGCATCCCAGAGATCTATAGAGCACATCCAGTCGCCTTCTCTTAAAAAGGGAAGGATGGACTGAAATGTGACCATCCAGAATTTGGTGTGGGTGACAGACTTATTTAAGCTGCTGAGATCCAAAATAGGTCTCCAGTCCCCTGTCTTTTTTGGCACCAAAAAGAATCCCAAGTAAAATCTGGATCTGCGTTGGTCTGGTGGGACTGGCTGGATGACTCTTTCTTGAGACAGCTTTAAAATCTCTGAAGCTGCTTCTTCCCTTTGACTGGGTGGAATGTCGGAAAGTTTTCCTGGAATTTTGGCTGACAAGAAACGGAAGTGGTGTAACCTCTGGTGATAATATTCTGCACCCAATGATCGGTGGTGATAGATTACAACACAGCTTGGTGCAGAGAGAAATGACCCCCAACTGCTTCCAGAGGTAAGCAATCGGGCCGCCCCTCAGGAGCGCTGATAAGGCTGTCCAGAGAAGGAGTCTCTAGAGCCTTGATTATGAAGACCCCCTCTGCCTCTATAGGGGCGTCTTCCAGAACTGTTACCCCTCTGCCTCTGGGAGTATCATCACCACGTGCGGCACGGAAAGGACCCTGAGATTTCTTATGCTACATTTTCCCACTCCTCTGATTCCTGGAAAAGGTACATTGAGGGTTGGAAAACCGCAGGCCTATAGCAGACAGGGTTTTTCCATCTTACTCGCACCTGGCTAGCATGTCCTTCACTTTGGAGTGAAAAAGGGATGAAGCTTCGACGGGAGCATTCAGGAAGGAAGACTTGAAGGAATCCGTGAGGTTACAGATGTGCATCCAGGCATGACGCCTCATAACAATGCCCAAAACTGCTGCTCTAGCTGCCCCTTCAGTCGTATGTGAGAGTAACCTCATGGACAAGTTGGATATTGATTACAGGATTGCTAGCTGTGAGGCCACTTTGTCCCTGACCTCATCGGACAACTGTCCTGCGAGCGTCCCAGAGTGTTGGGAGATCAAGTCCCTCTGTAGCCTCGTAAAATATGCCAAATAATTCAGGAATCATATAGCAAAGGTCCCTGATGCAAAAACATGCTTCCCAAGTCTGTCCACTGCCCGGGACTCCCTGTTTCATGGGTGGACAGCGGGACTTTCCTCAGCCAAGTCCTTTTTCGTGGCCACTACCACCAACATAGCATCAACTGGTAACCCTTTGGACCACTGCGGATTCTGCAAGGGTGGGGAAAGAATTTTATCTGGTCTCCAGGCGATCACTGCAATGGAGTCAGGGTTCTTCCACTCGCTCTGCACAATGAGTTGGATGAGCTCATCAGCAGACGGGGTCACCCAAGAGGTAGAAGGCCAGGCATGAAAAGCCTGCAGGAACACGGACTTCTCAGATGAAGTGTTGGAGTGCTTCCAGTCACCTCTCTGCTTTAGCATCTCCAGGATGTCTCCGAAGGAGACATCATCAGGAGGTGACCACGGGGACCCTTCACCATCATCGTAATCCATGTCCTCTGTTAAGGACTCCTCAGATGAGTCCACGTGCTTCCTTTTGCACATCTTCTTTCAAGGGGGCTCCTCAGTAGGGGTCTCTGAGGAGGACCCGGAAGAGGGGATACCCTGAACAGGGGTGTCCTGTGGCTTTTCTGCCTGGTGTCCCAGGGAGGTGGTCTCAGACAGCTGTAGCTCAGGGGGTGAAAAATGGGGTTCCGACATCAATGGAGTGCTGCCAGAAACAAGAGACCTCACCATTGCATGGAAGGCAGGCCCTCCCGAATAGGGATGGGAGCCTGGAACCGAGAAAGACAACCTCGGGACCGGGGTCACACCCCACTCTGACGGACGAGTCCCCACAGATTGAGCCTCAAGCAGGATCAGCATGGATGCAGCCATCAGCGCCGAGGAAGGAACTGAGGAGAGAGTCGGCACCGTACCCCGGGCCAATGTGCTCATCCTCAATCCCCAGATTGAGGAAGGACTGGTTTGAAGGGAACTGAAGACCAAAAAGACAATTTCGGAGCTGGAGTGGGATGCACCGTAGGTGCCAAGGTGATGGATTCCAAGAAGGATGTCGGAGCAGAAGGCTTCAGAACTGAGATGCTCAAAGGAGGAGTGTAAAAGTGAGTCCATGGATAAGGCAACCCAAGTCCTGCAGGTGGATGGATTTTAGAAAGTGAGGGAATCCCCCTGGCTACCAACAGCTGGTCCACAAGACACACCACGTCATGTTCCGAAAGGCTCCTGGTGGATCTAGTGGATACTCCAGATGGAGAGTCAGGGCATTCGAAGAATGAGCTATATACTTGGCCCAGAAACGGGTCTACTGAGGGGGAGTATCAGGTCCATGGTGCAAGGTCTACTGGCACCGAAGTCTCTAGTTTTGAGACCGGAACTAAAGTGGGCAGATCCAGTGTGGTCGGTATAATGCTCTGTGCCGAAGTGGCACTCGGAGCCAAAACAGTCGGTTCCAAAATGGAAACTGATGGCATAGTCAAAGGTGTGCCCTGAGCCGAAGTAGCTACAGGTGCTGAAGTTGAAATAGGTGTAATAAGATCAATGGCCGGTGCTGGAGGCAGGACCTGTGCCAAAACAGGCGTCGGTATCGAAGGTTTTGAAATGGTCTGAGCCGAAGAAGGCAGAGCCAAAGAGGCAGATTTATGCTCCGACGATAACTTAGAGTGCTTAGATTTCCCAGGTTTGCTCTGATCGCCCGATGGTGAAGAAGGAACAGAATGGGATCTCTTTTTGTCCTTAGAAGGAGGGGTTGAGACCTCCATCGCAGAAATGCCCTCTGAGAAGGGAGACTTGAATAGCCCTTTCAGAATGAGTTTATTTTTGCGCTCATTAAGAATGCATTGGCTGAAGCTCTGACAAATATCACAAGGAGGCTCCACCAAAAGGTGAGCCACTCCCAAACAGTATACACAGTCATCATGCAAATCACTGTTAGGTAACTTGCCCTTACAAGAACAATGCTTAAAGCCTGAAGTACCCTTCTTTTCTGACATCTTGTTAGAAAGGACACCACAACCAACTGTATAATCCAATAAAAGAGAAGTCAAATCCATTCAAAAAATCACAAGAAAAATGCAAGAAAATCACCAATATAACAATATGCTGTATGAAGTGGCCTCGGCTTTACTTCCTTTCTTAGCAAACTCGATCTGAGGTAACAGGGAGAAGGGCATTCTGGGTAGAGACTTAGCTTGAGAGTTTTTTTTGGCTGGCTCGAGCTTGGTAATAGGTCAACTCGGTTCCGAGAGCTTGGAACCAAACCCATCAGTGATGAATGGAAAGAAGATTAATAACATCAGATTGATATTTAAGGAGATCTGCATAGGGATGTAAACAACAAAAAAAGGAATATTATGCAATTTATTTATTAAAAGAGTTACTACAGAGGTACTAGTTTATGTTTTTTATTTCTAATGGAAATGGGAGCAGAAAATCTATAATGCCCTTGGTGAGTGTAAGAAGGATTGATGGATTATGGAGTACTGAAAGGTTTGTATGAATGGGGCAGCTAGAGACAAATCAGTTGACTGTGCACAGGGTGCAAGCGAGATTAAAAAGTATTGTTAAAAGCAGTTGATGGTATCAGATAGGTTGCAAATATGTTCGCTTGCTATGGTCAAAATTTACTTACACTGTTTTAACTAAGGTATTTAAACCAATTTTTTGGCAGAATTTTGTGGGATTTATTTACTGTTATAATCATCTAATTTCTCAGAAAATTGAATATGACCAAGGTTAGGTATCATTTGCTATATATAGCATTCATGACAGTGAAGTCCAGAGACAGAACTGTCTGATTAATGTGTGTTTATAGCAGGACCTGCTAATTATATAACTGAGGCATAGGAATGGCTATTATTCTGGACCAAGACAAATCATTTTATTTGGTGATTTGGGATGTGTTCAGGCTACCATTTTAAGCATTAACTGTGCTTCTGCCTTTTGAAGTTGATCAAATAATAATAGAATATATTGATAAATGATCTTAAGATTCATTGGCAGAAGGAACATTTTTAGCGATATCACCCACAGTAGTCTTTGCAGCTCTCCGGAAACCTTTTTTGCTTTAACAGCATCTGTGGAATTCAAAAAGCCCACATAACATGCCAAAATGTCTTCCATTTTAACCCAAATCACTGTCAGAATTATTCAATTTAATGTAATGACTAAAAGATGTTTACAATTACTAGACTGGTGTGAGGCACTTTTTGTGGCTGTCTTAAGACAACTTGCAAAAAAGAAGTTATGTCTTACCATAACGTTCCATCTGTGTTGTCGATCTTCATTCATTCTTGACTACGCAGATGTTATATCAAGCTCTTGCCAGCCAAAAACTCTAGAGCTAAGGCTAACCATATTGCCTCTCTTCCCTTTAACTCAGATCAAGCTTACCCATTATGAAGAAAATCATGGAAGCTTTGTCAGAGCAACAACCCTACTTGGATCCCAGGACTAGTTCTGAACCTCCAAGAGTCTCTCTCAAAGGGGGCAGGAGGATGGGATGTCAAGAATGAATGAAGATCGACAACACAGATGGAACGTTATGGCAAGACATAACTTCTTTATCTGATGTTGTCAATCTTCATTCATACTTGACTGCTGGGACAGAGTCCCCCACTACTTTAGATCCTGTGAGGCCCTAAGGAAGTATATTTCTGAGCACCATAGAGCCAAAGGATGCTCTTCCCCTAGAGACCATATCCAATTTGTAATGAGTGATAAAGGTATGAGGGATAGCCCAAGTTGTGGCTGCACATATATCATCCATTGAAGCTCTGGAATGAAAAACTACTGAAGTGGAAACAGATCTGGGAGAATGAGCTGTAACTTTTGTTGGTAAGTTTAGTTTATTTTGACTATAAACAAATGTAATGCAGTCTCTCAACTATTTTGACAGAGTAACTTTTGAAAATGGTTTGCCCAGTGTAGTACCAGAAAAAGACAGAAATAGTTGGTCTGATTTCCTAAATGATTTTGTTCTGTCCAAATAAAAACGTAATTGTCTGTGAACATCCAACAAATGCAAGCAATATTCTCCCTTGTTTGAGAAATTTGGAAAGAAGACTGGTAAATCTATGGTCTGATTGATATTGGAGTTTGACACTATTTTAGGCAGAAAAGAAGGATTAGTTCTGAGTGATACACTCTCTTTGTTAATAATGATATACAGATACTTTACACACAAAGCCTGTAGCTCTGAAATTCTCCTGGCAGAAGTGATAGCTACCAGGAAAAGGGTATTCCAAGATAAAAACTTGAAGTCACAAGTAGCTGCTGGCTCAAAGGGCTGATGAACCAAACATTGCAAGGCCAACAACATTAAGTCCCAAGGTGCTATGGGATCTTTGAATGAACTTAAGTTTCAAATGTTAAGCACCCTTAAGAAATGTTTTGCAAAGATGGTGAGACATTAAAGAATGTCATCGAATCCATTATGGAAATTGGAAATAGCAGCTAAATGAACTCAAATGGTAGAAGGTGAGGCACCAAATTGAAATAAGGTGGCTAAGTAATCCAAGACCTTATCGACTGGAGCTGAGAAAGGATCAAGACACTTTGTATTGGACCAACAAACAAATCTTTTCCATTTGCTAATATAAAAGTTTCTGGTAGATAGTTTATGAGAAGCCAGAAGTATATTTTGTACTGTGCAGGACAAAATATTTAGCCTGGCAATTACTGGAATTGGAGAAACCACGCCGTCAGCATGAGATTTTGTAGGATGGGATGAATCAAGGCCTGAGGATGAGATAATAGATCTGGAGTTGGATCCAGAGTCCACGGGCATTGAACTAGGTGAGGCCAGAGAAAGGGGAACCATACTTGATGGGGCCAATATGGTGCAATGAGAATTATTTTGCTTCTCACACGTTGGGCTTTCCTCAGAAATTGGGGAATTAGAGGGATTGGTGGGAAGGCATAAAAAAGTCCCGGGGGCAATTGTGGAGAAGAGCATCTCTCGGGAATTCCTTCTTAGGGGGGAATAAGGCAAAGTAGCTGCTGCATTTGTGGTTTATGGGAGAGGCAAACAGGTCACAGCAAGGCTGACCCTATCAACGAAAGATCTTCATCTCTACATCGTGACTGAGAGACCACTCATGAGGCAGGAGAATACATCTGCTCAGTTTGTCTGCAATCATGTTGGAGTTCCCCAGGTATGCATTGCTATGAGAAAGCAGTTGGAGGCAACTGCCCATTGCCAAACTCTTAGGGCTTCCTTTCATAGAGGGTAGGACCTGGTTCCCCCGGTTTGTTGATGTACTAGATCACTGACACGTTGTCTGACTGGATTGCAATAGTTCCTGAAGGAAGGGTAGACTGGAATGCCTGCAATGCTAAAAGCACTGCCCTCAGTTCTAGGACACTGATATGCAGATTGGCCTCTTGGGGAGACAAAGTACCTGGGACTGTCCTTCCCAGAAAATGCCCACCCACCTTATCAAGGAAGAATCCGTGGTCACTATGGCCTTAACATGAGTAAGGCAGAAGGGATGATTCCATAAGTTCTTTTCTGGCTTCATCCACCAAGACAAATCCTGTCTGCAGTGGTTTGTTATGAGGACTAGATGAGACATTGGGTGAGTTAACGGTGACCATTGTGATGCCAGGATCCACTGAAGTAGCCTCATTTGGTACCTTGCCAGGGGAACTAAAGTGATTGTTACTGCTATGGACGCAAGAAGTTGCAAGACTAGGAGAGGAGGAACCTTGTCTTGAGAGAGTATCACTTGCAGTCGTGATCTTAACTTTACCAATCTGTGATGAGGCAGGGAAGCCATGCAAGATTTCATGTTTAACTTCACTCTGATGAGTTCTATGTCCTGTGTGAGAGATAGCTGTGATTTTTCTTGTCTATTGAAATGCCTAAGTACTTTGCAAGGCATAGAACATAGTCCAAGGTGTAAAGCAGCCTGGTGAGGGTAGTGAGGAGCCAGGCATCTAAATATGGAAACACCTGGAATCCCTGTAGCCTTAAGTGAGCTGCTACAACTGCCATGCATTTGGTAAACACCCTGGGGGCTGTGGTGAGACCAAAGGGCATTGCTAGAAATTGGTAATGACTGGTTCCTAGTTGGAAGCAGAGGTTCATAGGTAGGTACTAGGCTATCGGCCCAAGGGCCTATAGAAGCCAAGCCAAAAAGGTACCCTGGCTTTTGCCACCCAAGAAAATTATTTTCCTGTGCCACTGTCGAGCAGAGCCACAGAGGTGATCCCCATGGTGAATTTCCTATTTCCCATCCAATCATCAAGTGTGCTAATGAGGAGCTTTGTTTGATATAGATAGGTAGTTTGTTCCAGAGTTTGGGAAGTCTCTGGGACACGAATATATCCCTCCAGCATGTTTTGTTTATTGTGGTGACAACGTTTAGGTCCCTAGAGCATGTAGCTCAGAGGGAATGGAATTTCCTTAAGTGGAGCATGTCCAACAGCTCTGGGTTTGACATAGCTCTGTATGTTAGGCAGAGATTGCCTCTGAGTAGGCGATATGTGACGGAGTTTTTTGAGGCAGTCTGTGTAGGGCATCTGTTTGAGGCCGGTAATCCTCTTTGTGAAGTATTTCTACGGCCTTTCCAGTTGTTGTAGATGTCTTGTGAGGTACATACCAAAAGGGGCATTGTACTCTATAATGGGTCTAATGAGTGACGAGTAGAGGGGAACAATGACTTCTTTTTTCCTGGATGAGAAACATTTTGTGATGAGGTATGCCATGAAGAAGGATTTCCTGACTACTGTGGCGATGTGATTATCAAAGGACAGACTACTCTCCACCTGTGTCCCAAGGTCTCTTATCACACTTTCAGTGTTAAGTAGACTACCACCTATGTGGTAGCTCATGGGTACAGAGTTTTTACCAAAGGGGATGACAATGCACTTTTTGGCATTGAGCTTGAGGCCATGGCTTTGACACCAGGCATCTGTCTCAGTGAGGCCCTTTTGTAGGATGTCCACATCGTTAGGAGTTTCAATTATGGCTCCTAGTTTGCAGTCATCTGTGAACTTCGTTAGCCAAAGACCTTCTGTGTTAGCCTGTACTTCAGAAAAGTAGATACCAAACAGGAGAGGACCCAGGACTGAACCCTGTGGTACTCCACTTGTCACTGGTCTGAAGTCGGATTTGGAGTCTGCTACTTTCACAGTGTGGGTTCTGTTGGTGAGCCAGTTGGCAACCCATCATGTGACATAGGGATTTATATCTAGTTTAGTGAGTTTATCCATAATTCCAGAGTGGGGGATGGTGTCAGAAGCTTTGGTGAGAGCTAGATAGGCTGTGTGAACCACCTTACCCTCGTCTACAGTTTTGGTGACTGCTTCAAAGAAGTCTATCAGGTTTAGGAGACATAATCTGCCTTTTACAAACCTGAACTGGGTGGGGTAAAGAGTTTGGAGATTACCAATGTCTTTGTTTATAAGTTCCATGATGATACGTTCCATGGCCTTGCAGACCAGGCTTGTTATGCTAATGGGGCGGTAGCTCCAGGGGTCTGTGGTGGCTCCCCCTTTGTGGCATGGGATAACCATCACTGTGCACCATTCAGTGGGCACAAAGCCTGAGAAATCGTCTAGAGCATTTGCCCATCTCTATGCGTGATAGGCATCCTGAAGATCTATAGAGTACATCAAATTATCTTTCTCCAGAAAATGAAGCATAGACTGAACCGTGACCATCTGGAACTTTGTCATACAAACTTGATTGGCTTCCAGACCACTGTTTTTTTTTACACTAAATAGAATCTTGAGTAAAATCTGGATCCTATCTGGTCTGGTGGGACTGTCTGGATAACACTCTTAAAAGCAGCTTTTGAATTTCTAGTGCTACAGTATCCCTCTGACTGGGTGAAACATCAGGGATTCACTTTTGTGCTTTGAGACAAAGAATGAAGGGAATGTGCTAACCTCTGGTAATTATCGCCTGCATCCAGGAATCTGATGTTATTGCAAGCCAGGCTGATTGGTGCAGAGAAAATCTTCCCCAACTGCATCCAGAGATAAGCAATCGGGCTGCTGCTCAGCAACACTGGTAGGGTTGTCCAGAGAAGGAATCTCTGGCACCCTGGTTATGTAGGCCTCCTCTGCCATGAGAGAGGCATCTGCCTGAAGACTTCTCCCCTCTGCCTCAGAGAGAATACTCACCATGTGTGTCTCAAAAAGGCCCTTGGGTCTTCCTGAACCACATCTTTCCACCCCTCTGATTCCTGGAGTAAGGTCACTGAGGAGTGGAAAAATGCATGCCCACAGCAGAAAGGGTCTTTCCATCCTCCTCACACCTGGTTAATGTGTCTCTGACTTTTGGGCCAAACAACAAAGTAGCTTCTACTAGAGCATTGACCAAGGAAGACTTAAAGGGGTCTGCAAAATCACACAAGTGCATCCAGGTGTGGAGCGTATTGGCAATGCCTGTACCCGCTGCCCTGGACATCCCTCTAGCTGTATGTGCAATAAGTCAGATTGACGAGTTGAAAACTGACTCTAGGGTGGCAAGCTGGGAGACAACCTTGTCTCAATCCTTGTCAGACACACTGCTCCTGCTATGGTCTCTGAGAGCTCAGTTATCAGATCCCTTTGGAGTCTTTTGATGTGTGCCAAGAAGTTCAAAGACCAAACAGTGAATGTCGATGAAGCAAAGACATGCTTCCCAAATCTGTCCATCCTCTGAGACTCTTGGTTTGGAGGATGCACAGTTGAATTCTTCAGCAAGTTCCTTTTTCATTGCTGCCACCACCACCATGGCATCCACTGCTAGACCTTTCAACCAGTGCGGCTGATCTTCCAGGAGTGACAGAATTTTGTCAGGTCTCTGAGAGATTTATTGTATGGTGTTAGGAGCCTTACATGCGCTCTGCATGATGAGCTTGATTAGTTAATCAGCGGGGGGGGGGGGGTCACCCATGAAGTGATGGCAAGACACGAAAAGCCTGCAAGAAGACAGATTCCTCTGAGGATAGGTTTGAGGACTTCCAATCACCCCTCTGTTTCAGAATTTCTAGGATATCTCCAAAGGAGACATCTTCAGAGGGTGACTGTGGGGACCCTTCCCCTTCACTGAAATCTGTATCCTCAGTGAGCGAATCTTCAGGAGAATCCAGGTGCTTCCTCTTGCACAATGTCTTATTGGGAGATTCCTCAGGGGGAAGATCTGAGGAGGACTCCAAATATAGGGGACCCTGCAGCAGGGAATCTTGCTGCTCTTGTGCCCACTGTCCCGAGGTAGCAGTTTGTGACAGCTGCGTGCCAGTGGATACATAAATGTGACACTCTGACTGGTATGATGCCTACTGTTGGCCTGATGAGGCTAGGGCTCTCTCCATAATCTGGAAGTCAGACCAGTCCAAAGAGGGGTGGGAGCCTGAAACTGAGAAAAACAACCTTAGAACTGGGGTCACAACCTGCTCCTATGAGCTGCCACCCAGAGTAGGATCCGAGAGAGGACTTGTAACTGCCAGGGCACCAAGAACCATAGACGGTGCCATGGAAAAAACTGAAGCCGATCCAGGGATCTCAGAGCCAGCAGCCAAATCATAGTCCCATGTGTGTGACGGCTCCAAAGGAGCCAAAGACCACAGATTCAGTTCTGGTACCAAGGTGAGATCCACCATCAGCACAGAAGTAGTTGGTGCCAGGAACGTTGAAGAAGTGGACTCCAAGACCTGCGGAGATGTTGAAGGAGGAACTTAAGTGGGAGTCCTTGGAGAGTAAACCTTGGCTCTGGGAGGGAGCGAGGTGCGACGGGGAGCAGAAAGAACTCTGGCTGCCAAGAGCTGATCCACCAATCTAACTATGTCCAGTTCTGAAAGATACCTGGAGAAGCAGATGAACATCCCTGAAGGTGATTCTGGTCTCTCTAGAAATGGGCTTAATTGCTGACCCAAAAAAGGGGTCTATAGGTTCATAGGTTCATAGGTTAGTCTATAGTCTATGTACCTTGGGAGATGATGGTACCGAGTGGCTTCTTTTCTTAGACTCTGTCCTGGGAAGGGTTGTAACTCAAGATGAGGGACACCTAGACAATAAAAACATGAAATATGTCCATTGGAAATGGCCATCTTTCTGCCGCAGTCCCTACATTGTTTGAACCCTGTGGTTCCCTTCTGCTTTTCTGCTATTTTCACTAAAGAAGGCATGCGCACAGATACCCACACATACACAAGACACAAACACTTGATGAAACAAGAAGTAAAGTTAAAGTTTTTTTTTTTTTTTTATACCAACAATGGTACCTGAGAATACCCATATAAAGGGTAAGAAAAAGAAAGGAGAAAATCAAAGGATACCAGCAATGGTATCAAGAATTGACCATAGGTAGAGGGAAGGAGGGGCCTATACCAACTATGGTACGTTAGACTACCTAAAAGGTAAGAAAAAGGGGGTTTAGATATAAGTTATGAACAACAAATGCACACTAATGACAGTTTTAGTAAGTAAGAAAGAACAAAACTAGCAAAAGAGGATAGACAAAAATCTTTTCTCTAATCAAAAAGGTAGCACTGAGCTGAGAGCACGCCTGACACGTCCGATTTTCTATGCAGCAAATGTACTGCATTTTTAAGAACTCTAATGAGTTGTGGACCAGGTCTCAGAAAGCATATTACTCAGCAGTGATGGGTAAGCAATGTTGTTGTGCCCAACAGCATGTTGGCAATGTACTGTGTGTGATTCAGAGACACGATAAAGCCACAAGGTTCAATATCTCATTTGAAACTCATTAGTAAGGCTCTGAATCAAAAACTGCAGTTAGAGGTAATCACAGTAATGTTTCCGTGACCAACCCATGCACTGCAGTTGTACAGGCACATGCAAACATGCTCACACATACACACATACACACACACACACACACACACACACACACACACACACACACACACACACACACACACACATATAAACTTATTCCCGCACAGATACAGCTTTGCATTACAGGACTGAATGAGCCTATGCTGCGAAAACAAAGCATATGGTAGAGCTACTTTTTAATCCTGGTGAAAATTTCCAGTGCCCCTGCAAGCCAATATAACAGCAGCCAAACCTGCCTGAAACATGTTTACACATTATGGCTGGGTTTCAAAAACCCATATTGAAATTTCCTGTTGCTGTTTGACTATTTTTACTAGTCATAATGCTTGAAGCCACTCCTGCTTAGCTCATCATGCAGTCAAACTGCCCATTATCAGATCAGTCACCAACATCCCAATGTCCACACTTAAATTTGAAACTTTTATATGGGGAGTACTATTTCACTCAATAAGAAATATCAGAACTGATATTTCTTCTGTTTATTCCACTAGTATGGAAGCTTCTACCATCAGATCATTTTGTCTAAAATGTTGAAATAAGAAGCTAAATATTTCTCAATCAATACAATACACACATACACATTATATATATATATATATATATATATATATATATATATATATATATATATATATATATACGGGTCTACTTCATATGACTGAAATTTCATTTGACTGTGACCAAAACACTGACAGTTCAAAAGACTTAAAACTCATTTGACTGAAACTCATAACACTGACACATTAAAGTCAAAGATATATGCCCTTTTCCCCACTGTAGTGCGATCCTGGAGTTAGTATATATATATATATATATATATATATATATATATATATATATATCTATATATATATATAGTTGGGGCACAGCCCCCATATTTTAGTGAAGCCCCCCATATAGTTTAGGTAAATATTGTTTTCTGCAAAGAGTTATTCATTGCAGTTATAAATATCCATGTGTATGGTTTAAAATGTATAAAGTATATATATATATATATATATATATATATATATATATATATATATATATATATATATATATATATATATATATATATATATATATATATATATATTTGTGATGGTGCTTCTAACATTTATCATCTCACTTTGCAGAGTAGCTGCATCCTTTCCATTTACTCCCATAACACAAGACTGCAAGGTGCCCTTACGACCTAAAATGCTTTTCCTGGCTTTGTGACAAGACTTTGACTCATCAGTGATTGAATCACAGTACAGCAAAAAAACAATGGGTGAAACTAGAGGAATATGAACAGCATTCTGACATGTAAAAATAGAAGAAAAATGCATCTTTACTATGTGGCAAGCCTTCTTGTACCCCTCTAACTTTGGGGGGGGCACCCAGTTCCTTATATATGTATATGACTATATCTATATATATCAACTAGGAGGCTGCAGCATCTTGGGGTAAGAAAGAAATACCTGCTAGTGTGACAAGTCGAACTCTGGGAGAAAAAAACAACAATCGCACGCAATTGATCAACCATATGAGTGTCGATAAACTAGTGTTTTGCTAACAAGCCTGTCTGCCATTTACTTCTTCAGTTGTGTTGTTTTTTTGCTGAGAAGTGACAAAGCATATCAATATTGCAAATGAGAGCTTTTCAATATGAAAGGTATCACTTTACTGTCAGTAACACGGTTCTGAATCATACCTAGCATTTTGCATGAACCACTGTCTCCATTCATAGCCAGTTTGACCCAGCCATGTATAAACAGTAAATATTTATTACCAAAGCTAAGTATCATAACTCTGAGGGCTTGGGGGAAGAAGAGCCTTCATATATAGGTTGCATTGACATTCTCGCTGCATGGCACTAAGGGATTCAGTGGTTAAACAGTATCATCATTGTTAAACAGAACCATTCCATTCAAACTTTTTTTAGCCAAAATACTAGATTTTTTTGCACCTACAATTATGACAACATTTTCCTAGAGCAAATCCTCTGTTTATCATAGTCACCCTTCTGTAACCACTACATTGCTCTTCTGAGACATATCACTAGGGAATTTAGAGGATCTTACAATACTAAAAGGTATGGCCTGAGGCTCTTTTAATAAAACAGCAACATTCATTGAAGTAAGACTTAATACTGACATTTCAGAGTTTTCAGTTATTTCTACATTGTGTCACTCCCAAGAGTTATTTACTTTATAAGGCAATGCTTGAGTTACAGCCCTCTCTGGTGGGGAAGTGGAGGCTTTGTTTCTACAGAAAAGCATATTATTAAACTCATTTTATTTTCTTAACTTACGTATTATGTTATAAAGATTGTCCACCTAAGTTCAAGCCCATTTCCTGTGGAGGCCTGCAGGATTATTGTTTGTCTAAGTGGCTTGTTCTGAGTCAAAGCAAGCAAATAGCAACTTAGAGAATCAAATGTATCACTATAGAATAATGCTTGTTAGCAGCTCCTAGACTTAATCCTCTGTACTAAACTTCCACACTTATTTAAAAGGCACTGTTCTCTTTAATCAATAGGGCCTTTAGATGCAACACCTTTAGGCAGGTCCTAAATTGCTCCCCAGAATTCCACAGTAGGCCATTACCAGGTCTTAAATGAGGTCCATTTCACTGATGATAAAGGCATGAAACTGGTTAGTTTTTTTTCACCCATGCTACAAAGTAAAACAAAGCATATTCTACCAAACTTGCTGAAAGAAGTGCACACAGGTCTTCAGCTTTTTGACTGAAATGTTAACAAAGCATTATGTATTTATTTATTTATTTGACATTTGTTGACCGTGTTAGTCTGACTGGGCATGTGCTCTTTTTCAGCAGAGACCAGAGGAGAAAAGCTCCAAAAAAAGTTACAAAGTATGAAGAAGACAATAAAAAAACAGTTGCAACGTATGAAGAATACAAATATGTGCAAGGTAACAACAGTCAAGGTTAAATTGCACATTTAAGCAGGAATAGCAAGTGGAAGTGTTTATATTTTACAAGTTAACAGATGAGTAAGTTTCCATACTTGAAGTCACAAAATTAATAGTAATGTTATTTGATGAATACTCAGTAATGACTAAGTTGTAGCAAGGTTACCTAAAAAGTACAGGCAGAAAGGAGGTAGTATAGTAGAAGGGAAAAGAGAAAAAGAAAATATACAGTACCGTCACAATCTAAAAATGTATGATACTATGCCTGTGATGCACCTTGAAATCTTTAGAATAATCTTACATTCTGTCCAAGGTGGTGGATTCATGTTTGTAAGCTAAATATCAGACAATTAGTGCATGAAAATTTAGCTCAAACATGCAAACCAAATTGTTTATTGAGCATCAAATGTTCAACATTGACAGATGCTTATTATATACTGAGACGCTTAAATTATGAATCGCACAATGGGGAATTGCATCCTTGGATTTTTGTTCTGACATTCTGCCAAAGCAATTTCTCTTGAACAAATAATCAATTTATATAACTGTGTTTGGATGTCCATTATAGTTCCCTGCACTCTGCAGATTATCATTTGCTTAAAACACCAGTATGGTAGTTAGCATAACATGAAATATGTAAGGCAGCAAAAATATTCAAGAATTAAAGTTTCAATACAACAGTTCATATATAATGCATCACAGATGTCTACATAAGCCAGTAACCAAGTAATATCACATATTTTGCCCTTCAGTCTGTCAAAAAAGAAAGAAAAAAACATGGCGTGTTTTTTTTTTCTGTAGAACAGTACTAGAATAAAGCATGAATAATAAGAATACACATTACATACTCTACTGTAATGATAAAGACAATTACAGGAAGTTGCAGTATATTGAATATACACCTCATTACTGTTACTACCCTAAAGTTATTGTTATTTTAATGCAAATGTGTGAGAGTTATTATAGTCAGGCTTGTTAGGCAAGGAAATGTTGAAAAAGCAATCTCAGTAAATCACACTCAAGAGGAGTCATGACTAACAATACTGTGGGGATTTGCAGAAATGCATAGTAACCCTGTTTTTAACATGGTTGTTAAGTGAACTATGAGTGTCTTATTCAAAGACAAAAACACCACTTAGCATTACAGTGCTATAAAGTTCAAGGCTAGTACAGTTATAGTCTTCTTCTGGATAATACCATATGCAAATGCACAGTCTGTGGGTAGCGCTAATGTACGTTAACCATGTGCTCTGCCCCAGAGTCTTGTTCCAGAAGAGTGATTCAGAAACAAGCTCTATCATGGTTTTTTGGAGCAGATCAGTGGGATTGACTATGCAGTTTTTCAGCATTTACATTTTGTTGCCTATGGAAGCAGAAGGGCAGATAACAAGGCAGAAGGAAAGGTTAATGAGGCTATGTGAATGTGTGTGTGTGGTGTATATGTTTTTGCGTGTTTGTGTAGCTGTAGGGACCTGAGCAACAGTGTTGTGTGGGTTGGAAGGAGACACACCAGCACAGTTTTCCCATCTGTGCTAGGTGTCCAATTTAGTAAAGCTTCCGATACATGTGTCTCTCTCATGTCAGTGGACTACTAGTTAGCTCCCTAGTGCTACTGGAGTACACATGGCAGTGCTGTTAGCATTACAGAGCAAAGCTTTGGCCAGCTCATCTTTGGTCCACTGCCACTCCCTGATTAGGCACCACTCAGCACTAAGTTGATGAGCAAAAAGCAGAGTCACTTCTCTAGTATGGCACCATCATCTGCTCTACAGCACCTTCATACTGATATTAGCAGGGGGAAAAGGCAGTTTTTGGCATCATGATCATGCTTTCTAACACCATGCCCCTGGAGTGCCTGCCCCTTTTTCCACCCTAGCAAGAGCTGTGTTACAGAGGATTTAATCTTTCTGAACAAGACACATAGGTTTTGTGTGTGTCGCTTTGCTAACAGAGACGTAGATTTTTACCTGATTGCAAAAAGGAATGAAAATGATCATTTGAACTATTTGATTTTATTGAGCATTTCTTATAAATAAAAAGGAATACAAGGTGTATCAGTTCAAATAGAGATGTATATCACAAATGAGGAAGGGCATCATATTTCATCAAAAACTTTTAATCACTTGTTACCTATCTTGTCAACTTTTAAAAATACTGAACATAGTAAATAAGGGAAAGAAATGATGTGATATATGTGGAGTTTAGGATATTACTACTACAAACAAACTGGTCATATGAGATTTGAACAAAAGACTGCTCAAAATGAAATTTTCGCAAGTTAAGCAAAATACACATTTTTTTATTTTAGTAGCCTTCCCCTTCACTCCATACTTAATGTAATTAACTAAAAGCTCCTCCTCACAGTGACCTTTATTAATCAATGCATTTTTGAACATCTCAGTATTTTTACATAATGTGTCACTATACGGGCTGCTTACTGACACACAACTTAGTAGAAATTCACCATGCAACTTGAACTCTGAAGTCTTAGGTGAATATAAAGTTGAAGTATATCAAGTTCCAAGCAAAAATGTGTGTGTGTGTTTATGTATTTCATTTTATATATATATATATATATATATATATATATATATATATATATATATATAAAACACAAATACACACACACACACACACACACACACACACACACACACACACATAGATCTATCGCTCTATACACACACACACACACACACACACACACACACACACACACACACACACACACACACACACACACACACACAAAGTAACTTTGCATATTCAAAAGTTTGGATCCCTGCAATTATTCAAAAAACATCCTGATATTTGGATTGGGATCTAAATTTTTTTCATCTAATCATAGGATCATAGGAGGTTACTAGGCTAATGGCCCTGGGGCCTTACAAGCCTAGCCAAGAGTTTATCCCCAAAAAGAAACCTCAGTTAGCATCTATCACCCCTGTCGAGGGACACATGTGGAACCCCTGGGACAAATTTGTGGTTTCCTGTCCACTCATCAAGGCTGCGCTTGAAGAGAGTCAGCGAGGTACTCTGTTTGACGTGTATGGGAAGTCTATTCCAGAGATGGGGCAGCCTCTGGGAGACAAACCTCTCTCTCTAGCAGGTTTTGTTGATGTAGCATATTAAATTCAGGCTTTTCGAGTGGGTAATGCTTCAGGTATTAGACTTACGGATATGGAGCATCTCTAGTAGAGCAGGGTCCAAGATTGCCTTGTAGGCAAGACACAGATCACCTCTGAGCAATCTATATCATACTGAGTAGACTGATAGTGATTTGAGCCTGCCCGCATAGGACAGGTGTTGGAGGCCATGGATTCTCTTTGTGAGGCATTTCTGTGGTCTTTCCAGTTGGTGCAGATGTCTGGAAAGGTACATATCAAATGGGGCATTATACTCAATTGTTGGTCAAATGAGGGAGGAGTATAGAGAGATAATAACCTCCTTTTTTTCTGGATTCAGTCCCTTTACTTACGAGATGAACCAAGTAAATGGCTTTTCTGATGTAAATACATTTCTCGCAAGTAGAATAATTATGTGCAAGGAGAAGAGGGCTGTCAGTAAACAAGAGGCAGTTGCTACGCTGTCTCAGTATGCCCATGTTAACCAGGCTGGAAGGAGAAACTGATGGGAATTGTGCAGACATAGTGTTCCAAATACTTGGGTGGACTAATGGAGAGAGGGTTTTGATAAGGGCTTGTCCCCAAGACTGTAGACCACAAAACCCTTTTAAAATGAAAAGTAACTGGCCTGAAGCACAAGTGCTAAAACCGAAACTAAGATGCTTAGAATAACAGATACATTTAATCAGGCTACTAACAAGCAGTAATAAATGCAGCAGAATAAAAGCACTTGAACACTTAAGAGCACACAACAAAAATAAGGTAATAAAGTAAGGAGAACACAATTACAGTAAAAACAGCAGAATAAACTGTATATTTTTTAGTGGTCAGGGAGGAAACAGAAGATAGTTCAAGATTAAGAAACTAAGGGGGTTGGCCTTGCCAAATGCTCTCTCTGTACTCAGTAGACTGAGCTGATGACATATGACATGGAGGAGTGCCCAAAATCAAAAACGCAAGGGGCAGTCCATCCCAAATGATCTCACTGCACTCAGTTGTGTCCAAAGGCAAAGAAGCAAGGGGCTAGTCCTTCCCAAATTATCACACTGTACTCAGTTGAGTGAGCAAATGAGATGGGAATGGGAGGAGTGACTAAAATGAAATTTACAGCAGGGGTAGGCAATTCCAAAGCTCCCAAGTTTAACAGTACAACAACAATTCAGTGGGAGCATGGGAAAAACAAACAACACAGACAACAGAGGACACAGGCCAGCAATAAACAATGAGGCAAATATATAAATGCAGTACAGTGTAAATGAAGTGCAGAAAAAGTATACTTATCAGTTTGGTACTGTGATTCCAGTGCACTGGCCCAATAATCAAGGAGCCTCAATCCTCACAACGAACACCAGTGATGGGCATGCACATTGGGAGGATAACAAGTACATACAAAATAAAGTAGAATGCCCTTAAGAGAACACAAAGATCACAGTCAGTCCGGGGCTGTTTTCTCCCTTTCTCTCCAGACCCCCAATAAGACTCCCCAATGGCACAGCTATAGAGTGGAGTCCTTAGACAGGGTTCCAAGCCAAGTCCTCCCAGCACTCCTTCTGTCCAACCAGTGCTTTGTGTCCCTGCCCAAGCAGCTGACACACACACACACACACACACACACACACACACACACACACACACACACACACACACACACACACACCTTGAAATATGATTTATATACAAACACAGAGACGCTCCTGGGAAGGCTGGCACAGGTTCACTATGTATGCCCCTTCTGCCCAGGCTATAAGGTAGTAATCCACTGCTACCAGAACCTCTACTTATTAGCTACTATAAGGCCCTTCCCAAAGGGTGACCAATTTTGCTGTGTAATAATACTGTTACCCAATTAGTAAGTGTGACCAGATCTTTTAAGGCTATTGGAGTTGCCTGGGCAGTATCACTAAATATATGCAAGTACACTAGAGCTTAAACTACCTCTACACAAAACAGCCACAGTTGAAAGGTTTAAAATATTTAATAATAAATAATAAAAACACACAACAAATCTTCTCAATTCAACACAATGCTAGTGAAGAGTTCAGAGATCACCGGAAATGCTTAAAATAATACTGTAGAATAGTCTGACATAAATATAGAAAACAGCTAGTCTAATCTTACTATTTTTTATCTACTTCTAAGATCTAAAGTCTAAGATCCTACTTACATACAGAGCAAGAAAGTGCTCATGATGTGAGTTCTGAAGACAAATGCAAAATGCTATCTCTTTCTCTCTGAGATCTCTTAAATTGATAATGCATCACTGCTGACTCATTTTAGATTTCATCATTCTTGACACTTCCCTGGTTCCCAGGCTACCAGAAACTCTAAATTTACATTTCTTAGTAGGCTTGCACCTGGTCAAGAAGTCACAGCAATAAAAGACATTACACATGTAAAATCTAGCAACTAACTCTGGTCTCAAAACAACAGAAAGAATTCCTTCATCCAGACATACTGTCTCTGAGCTTTGAGATCAAACAGTCATAAAATGCTTTACTTTATCAGCTTTCTTCCAGCAGGGTCCACTGTGGTTACATTTTTGAAGTTCAGAACATATAACACAGATTTTCTTACATTTAGTTTTGTAAAACAGCCTGTGGATTATATTAATATTCACAATGACATAGAATTATCTACAAAATTCTATCTAGCTGGGCTGGTAGCCTTTCAGTTTTTCACATTTCTCACCCCCTGAGAACTCAAGCTAGTTTTTCAACTGACCCTTGAGAAATGTTGCTTGAGAGGGTTAGGTCTATCTGAGTATACCTTACCCCATTCACTGTCTTGAGAGCCCATTTGCATTGCCATTGCTAATCCCACTGAGGTGCTGCACTGACATATCATATGCTTGCAACCCTAGGCTCCATCTTAGCAACTTGGCATTTTGCTGGCTGGCTTGGTGTAACCATATTGGGGATTATGATCTGTAACTACAGTGAATTTTCTTCCATTCAGTTAAGGCTGAAGCTTCTGCAGTGTCCACACTCTGGCTAGACATTCCTTTTCTACAGTTGCATAGTATTCCTCCCTGGGTTGAAGCCTATGACTAAGATAAACCACTGGGTGCTCTTCTCCCTCTGAAGAAATCTGGCTAACTACAGCCCCCACCCCATGGTTTGAAGCATCCACCTGCACAACAAATTCTTTGCTGTAATCTGGACTGGCTAACACAGGGGCTCCTCCCAAAGCTTCTTTAAGCTTTTGGAATGCCTGCTCACATGCTGTGGTTCACACTACCTTATCTGGTCTGTTTTTCCTTGTCAGGTTTGTGAGGGGAGCAGCTATGGTACTATAACTGGGTACTACTTTCTGTAGTACCCCGCTGTCCCTAAGAATGCCCTCACCTACTTTTTGGTAACAGGTGCAGGCCATGCCTGAACGGCTTCCACTTTGGCAGGTTCTGGCCTGATCTTACCACTCCCCACTTTATGTCCCAGGTATGAGACCTCTGCCATACCCAGCTGACATTTGCTGGGTTTAATGCTCAAACCTGCCCTCTGTAATCTGCCCAGCACCTCCCTGACATGCTGAAGGTGCTCTTGCCAGGAATGGCTGTAGATGGCAATATCATCTAGGTAAGCAAGGGAAACCTCTCCTGCTAGGATACGATCTACCAGCCTCTGGAAAGTTGCTGGGGCATTTTTTATCCCAAAGGGCATCTTTGTGAACTCATACAAGCCAAAAGGAGTCACAAAGGCTGACATCTCTCAAGCACTGGGAGTCAAGGACACCTGCCAGTAACCCTTGGTAAGATCAATGGTGGTAAGATACTTAGTCCCACCCAGCTTCTCTAGGACTTCATCTGTCCTAGGTATGGGGTAATCATCTGACTCTGTGTGACTATTTAATTTCCTGTAGTCCACACAGAGCCTGGTGCTGCCATCCTTCTTTGGCATCGGCAACACTGGGGAGGCCCAGGGACTGTTGGACCCTTGAATTACCCCTAGTTCCAACATCTCCTGTATCTCCTCCCTCAGAGTCTGTTTGACTCTCTCAGGCACCCTATAAGAGGCCTGCCTAATAGGACTTTTGGGGTCCTGTATCCACCTGGTGCTGCACCAGGTCAGTGCACCCTGGTTTCCCAGTGAACATGTCCCTAAACTCCTATAACACTGCTTGGATTTCTCGAACTTGGATAGGAGATAGCTGATGGAACATTGTTACCCCTTCCACTGAGGTGTAAGTCTGAGCCTCACCGAGGAGATCAGTCATCAGATCTCCCTCAGACTCCTCCTGCAATCCACTGCAAATACTCAGCACAATAGCATGCCTATTCATGGTAAGGTTTCATCATGTTAATGTGGTACAATTTGTGCCCCTGCCTTCTACCTAGCAGTTCTACCATGTAGTTAACATCACTGACCTTTCTTACCACCTTGTAGGGTCCCCTCCCAAGTAGCTTGCAGCTTGTTGTGTCTGATGTGAATGAGAACCATTACCTGCTGCCCTATAGCATACTCTCTAGCTCGACCATTCCTGTCATACCATACCTTTTTCTGCTGTTGGGCTTCTGCCAAGTTCTGCTGTGTTGAGTTACCAGGAGTTCCCTGAGCCTTGTTCTGAGGTTTAGGACATATGCCACAACAAATTCCTTGTGGGATTCACACTCACCTTCCCACTCATCACGAATTAAGTCTAGAGGCCCCCTCAGCCTATGCCCATACAGTAACTCAAAGAGTGAAAAACCTGTGGATTCCTGGGGAACCTCTCTGTAAGCAAACAACAGATGGGGCAAATATGTGTCCCACTCCCTCTTAAACTGGTCTGCAAAGGCCCATAGCATGGACTTGATTGTAGAGTTTAACCACTCAACAAGACCATTAGTCTGGGGATTGTAGGGGGTGGTCTTCAGGTGCCTCACCCCACAGTACTTCCACAGACAAGCCAGCAGGTCTGACATGAAATTGGCACCTCTGTCAGTCAATATTTCTTTTGGGAAACCTACCCTGCTGAAAATCTCTAACAAAGCATTTGCCACATTTTCTGCCTCAATGGAAGACAACGTCAC
Source organism: Protopterus annectens (assembly GCF_019279795.1). Taxonomy (NCBI): domain Eukaryota; kingdom Metazoa; phylum Chordata; order Ceratodontiformes; family Protopteridae; genus Protopterus; species Protopterus annectens. Next base: position 934,564,848 of record NC_056744.1, read on the forward strand.
TGCCTCAGGGTATCTTGTAGCATAATCTACTACCACTAGGATATACCTTTTCCCTGTGGAACTTGGGATACTCAGAGGCCCCACAATATCCATAGCTACCCTCTGAAATGGCTCCTTAACCACAGGCAAACGCATCAAAGGATCTCTCACCTTGTCTCCTGCCTTGCCTACCTTTTGGCACTGCTCACAGGTCCTACATTACTCTGTTACATCTCTGGAAATTCCAGGCTAATAGAAGTTCTGCATAATACATCTCTTTGTAAGTTTTATGCCCATATGACCTGCTAAGGGAATATCATCGGCTATGGCTAGAAGCACCAGACGGTATGCTTTAGGCACTACCAACTGCTGTATTCTCTCACCATCTAGCCTTCCCTCAGGGGTCCACTCTCTATACAGTAACCCTTTGTCCCAGTATACAGATTCCCCCTTCCCTTGAGAATCTGGTGCTTCACTAGCTACCTGCCTCAGGCCTTGCAATGTAGGGTCTGAGAGCTGAGCCTGTCTCAACTTTCTCTCTCCTTGTAACCTTCCCCAGCTCCCCTTCCACAAGAAATCTGGTATCCTCTGACAGCAGTGTCTGTCAGCCTGGGTACTACTACTCACCTCTACCTTTGCAGTCACTGTGTCCAAGGGAACATCAGCCCCCACAAGCAGCTGTTGCTCACCTTCAGTCTCACTGCTACAGGGTAGCTCCCTCCCTGAACTAACCACCTCACCAGTCCTGGCTGCAAGTATGAGGTCTGCCTGAGTCTCCCCCAGGCTACCAGACCACATACTTGTCTCCTAGCCTGACTGTGTGTAACTGCATTAACACATGGTACTGCCTCATCAACATCCTTCCCTGTCAGGACATCTGCAGGATGGTAGTTTGGTACCCCTGTCGTCTCAAGACAACCTACTATTGGCATTTTGTCTTTCCCACTTACTGGCTCCCTCTCCCTTTGTCCCCCACCTTGCCTCCGTGGACATCTATATACCACCTGGCCCCACTGGCAGCAATCAAAACATTTAACCCTAGGTCCTGGACTTGTACCTGGACTAGTGGCTCCCCTGCTACTGTCAGATTCTGTTGGGACAGTCTGGGCTGCCCATCATGGGTTCCTTTAGAACCATCAGCAGTCCTGTGGGTCCCTTTCTTGTGCAGGGATGCCCTGCTTGCTAGGTATAGGTCTCCCGTTTTCCCCAACTCATCTGAAGTAGCACATTGGTTATCAGCTAACCAAGTCCTCATGTCCTCAGGCAAAGTGCTAAGGGCTTGTTCCCTCACCAAAAGGTCTGCCAGCCCTTCAAAAGTGGTGACCTGGCATCCACTTACCCATCTATGAAAATAAGTGCTCAGTTCAGCAACATATTCACACACACTTTCATCTGTCTTGTGTCTATGCTCACAAAACTTTTTCCTATAAGTTTCAGGTGTTAGCTTAAAAAATTCTAACAAACAATTCTTAACAGCAGTATAATCAAAAAATTCATGATCAGATAATTTGGAGAGAACATTTATAGCTTTACCATAGAGTAAGGGGGTCAGGATCCATACCCAGAGCCTTTGGTCAACATCATACTGTTTACATACCCTCTCAAACATGTGAATGAAACTATCAAAATTATCCTCCTCTGTAAACTGTGGAAGAAATGTACTGACCTTTTGTGCTTCTGTGGTCCAGTTACTCCTGCCCCCATTACCTCCATGACTCTAGCGAAGAGTCAACATCTCCTTTTCATGCTGTCTCTGCCCCACCTTCTCCACAGCTTCCATTTCTAAACGCCTGGCCTCCATCTCAGGTCTCTTTAGCTCCAGATGGATTTTAAGTCCTCTGCAGAAAGGCTGTGCTGTCCATTCTCTGAGTGTTGTAATTCTCCACGGCCAGTCTGATCATCCTCCTGATTGCTGTTTTCTGATGCAGTTGTGACCAAAGCTGCAATCATGTCTGCCTTTGTCAGGTCTCCATGCACCAGTCCCTTAGCCTGGCACATCTCAGCCAACTGGCTCCTTGTCAGCTTGACATATTCCTCTGCTGACATGCTTGCCTGCTCTCCCTGACTAACTAAGCTAACAAAAGAAATAAAACAGTTTTGATCTGAACTCTGAATATTCACTGCATGGCTGATTTAGAGTACAAAAATACCTTCAGTGATCACTGTACACAAGCTACAGGAATTTACTATCCACACAATTTTTCCCTTAGAACTGCTCTGTTAGGAACCTAAACAGTTTACACCTTCACTAAAAAGTGCAGCACTTGTTCCAAATAGCTTTTTCTTTTCAAAAAGCTCAGCACTTGTCTTATAAGCATATCCCTTGTCTTATAAGCATTCTCTTTGCAGGTCAAGCACTCCTATATTATACAAATCTCTCACTAGCAAAACCCCCAGGAGTGCCCACTTCCCTGCTAAGCCCACTACTTTTCTGTCTCATACCAACTCATAATTCTTTCTAGCATGTCGAAGGGTCAGATGCTGGCGTCCTCTCCTGCCCAGTTGGTGAATCTGGGAATTCTGAGACAATGTTACAATTGCCTCATGTACACGGACAACCCTCTCCTCCTCCCACGTAACACTAACACTTGTGAGAGATGCAGCTATTTAGCCAGACTGGAGGCTGAGCTCTCTCAACTCAGGACTGGCAAGACCAGGCAGGAGGAGAAGGCAACTACACACACCACAATACCAGTCTCACATAACTCAACCACACCACTGAATCAAACACATAAACACACTAAGACATACCCGGAGGCTCTAAGTAAAAATTTACCTAAACAGCAGAGGCCTCCAAAGCAGACACCCAAGCAACTGCAAACTCAATACACCACACAAACAACACATAAACAACAAAATCAGTGTGCAAAGCAGTCACTGCCCTTAAGGCCAAATACAACACCAAACATACTTGTCATAGGTGACTCCATAGTCAGACACACTGACGTCCCGCTCACCAGACTGAGTAAGGAGAAGGTCACAGTAAGCTGCCTGTTGGGCGCTAGAATCCGCCACATAACGCAAGCACTCAGGTCTCTCAACAGCAGGTACAAGTATGACTCAGTCATTGTCCACGCTGGTGTCAACGACCTGAGACGTACCTCCTTGGACTACATGAAAAGAGACATTGAGGAGCTCTCTGATTATGTAGCCCAGGCAGGTATGACCCTGACCTTGAGCAGTATCCTACCTTCACCTAGAATGATGCCACAATACAGTGATAAGATGATCAGCTTTAATAATTGGCTTAAATTCTGGTGTCATTCAAAGGGATCAATGTCTGTCTGCCTGGGATGACATGCTGGACACGCCACGCTGCCCATGAGGGACGGCTTGCACCTGTCACCCCTAGGCTTCCGGATATTGCAAAGGCTCTTGCCACCCCCATAGTGCCTTTTTAGGCAAGGCTCAAATTCTAAACCTACCACCCTAGAACACAAAAAGGAAAAACTAAGGGTAATGCTGCTCAATGCCAGAAGTCTCAATCTCAAGATGCACGCACTCGAGGCCCTTCTCAGTATGGAGAACATCGATGTCTGTGCTGTGACAGAAACCTGGTTCAAGGCTCCTGAGAGCACCCCAGTACTATCAGGTTTCACCTCATATCATGCGTTCCGGCCCCAAAATCCGGACAACACCAAGAAAGGAGGGGGGGGTGTCCATATTCATAAAGGACACCCACACCTCAAGGTTGGTGGCAACGCACGATGCATCGGAGACCATCCAGGTGCAATTAACCATAGGCAAGACTGCTCTGCAATTTGTAGCATGTTACAGGCCACCCTCTCAAACTCAGGAACCTCACATGGCCTTCCTGAAAACATTGGAGGGGATAAATGTATCTCCAAACACCATCATACTAGGTGACTTCAACTACCCTAATATAGACTGGGAACACTACTCAAGCCCAAACACTCTAGCCCAAAGGTTCCTGGAGTTTATAAACTCAAATGCCATGGAACAACTAGTCACCATCCCCACAAGAGGAGAAAACATACTTGATCTCATCATCATGAACATGGGATCACAATGTTCAACACCGAAGTATACCCCTCAGTGGTGAGATCAGATCATAAACTAATCTCGCTGGAGGTCCTCATCCCGCCCCACCTGAAATAAAAAAGACCACAGTGAAAAACTTCTCAAAAGCCGACTTCACACTTCTAAAAACTAGTGTGGTCTCCTTTAAGGCCCCTGAGCCAGTGGTAAACATTACTCAAACCGCTGAATCACTTACAAATGCCTTCTACCAGCACCTACAGGACTGCATGGATCAGGCAATCCCAAACAAAACTAAGACTCTTTGTACCAAAGGCAAGCGTCCAGTCTGGTGGACCTCAGCCATAAACAAGCTCTACAACAAAAGGAGGACGCTACTACAAGATAGAGCAAAATCCTTGAAAGGTAAGACACCCTTGATCATTATAAGTAAAAAACTAAGAGCTCTCATAAAATCATCCAAGGCAAATTTTGAGAGAAAAATCGCCAAGGACTCAAAAGACAATCATAAGGCCTTCTTTAGCTATGTTAGAAACCTAGGAGGAAACTCCCAGATATGCTCAGAATTAGTTCAAAATGATGTGAAGATTACTGAACCTACACACATTGCCAACATACTGGCTGACAGGTTCAGTGCAAACTTCTCCCCGCCTCCCCCCCAAAAGGAGAGATATCTATACCAGAGGATTGTAGCCCCACAAACATCTCCAACGCCCAGGTGAGAACTGCTCTCTCCAAGGCAAAAAACACAGCATCCATGGGACCGGATGGTGTCCCCGGCTGTGTGCTCCATGAACTCAATGAGGAATTAAACCCGCAGTCAGGACAGCTTAGCCTCACTTCAGGATACGTACCCAAGGAGTGGCGCACGGCGACTGTGGTCCCACTTCACAAGGGCGGTGCCTTCACCGACCCTGGAAATTACCGTCCCATTAGCTTGACAAGCCTTATCTGCAAAGCCATGGAGAGGATCATAATGGAACTCATAAATAAAGACATAGGGAACTTGCAGACTTTGGATCCAACCCAGTTTGGCTTTGTCAAAGGCAGATCATGCCTTTTAAACTTGGTTGACTTTTTCGAGACAGTCACCAAGGCCATTGATGAGGGAAAGGCAGTCCATACAGCCTACCTCGACCTGGCAAAGGCCTTCGACACAATACCCCACTCAGGTATCATCGAAAAACTCATCAGCTTGAATGTAAACCCATACATCACAAGATGGGTTGCAAACTGGCTAAGTGACAGAACCCACAGGGTCAGAGTTGCTTGAGCCATGTCAGACTCAAAGCCTGTCACAAGTGGTGTCCCACAGGGCTCAGTCCTGGGTCCACTCTTGTTCGGCATCTACTTTTCTGAAGTACAAGCAAACACAGGAGGGTTATGGCTGACAAAGTTTGCAGATGACTGCAAACTGGGCGCCATAGTCGAAAACACATCTGACACAGATATCCTTCAGAAGGGCCTCACAGAGACCGATAACTGGTGCCAGAGCCATGGCCTAAAGTTAAACGCCAAGAAATGCATAGTCATACCCTTCGGGAAAAACAAGGTTACCCCTAGCTACCATATAGGTGGCAATCCACTGAGCACAGAAGAAGTCATCAGGGATCTGGGGACCCAGGTTGACAGTAGCCTTTCGTTTGACACTCATGTTGCTAAAGCAGTTAGGAAAACCTTCTACATTGCCCACCTGATCATGAAGGGATTCACATCTAGATCAAGGGAGGTCATCGTCCCCCTGTACTCATCACTCATTAGACCTATGATTGAGTACAATGCCCCATTCGGAATGTATCTGACCTGACACCTGCAGCAGCTGGAAAGGCCCCAAAAGGTCCTCACCAAAAGGATAAAGGGTCTCAAAAATATGTCTTATGCTGCCCGACTGAAAGAACTCCAGCTCTATTCAGTCTCATACCGCTTGCTCAGAGGTGACCTGTGCCTGACATATAAGGCCATGTCAAACCCAGATTTGATGAATATGCTTCACCTCAAAAATCTAGATCCCTCAGAACCACAAGGGCGGAGACTTAAACCTTGACACGGTTATTAATAGAACGTGCTGGAGGGACAGATTCATCACCCAGAGACTCCCTATGCTGTGGAACAAAATCCCGGTACATGTGAGGCAGAGCACCTCGCTGGCCTTGTTCAAGAGGAATCTTGACCAATGGATGGGAGATCGCAGATATACCCCAGGGATTACTTCAGTGTCGCTGCTTGACAGAGGCACAGCAAAATAATAGGCATAGTTTTATTCAAACTAAAGGGGTGGCGAAAGCCACATAACTATGGGCTAGGCTTATAAATGCCCTTGGGCAGATAGCCTAGTATGAACCTATGAACCTAAGCCAATTAGTACATGATGTGGCTAATTCACCACAATCATACAATTAATATTTGACATAGATATCCCACCACTGCCACCAATTAATATGTGACGCCCATGCACTGGCCCAGTAATCATAGAGCTACAATCCTCGCCACTAACACCAGTGATGGGGGTGCACATAGGGAGGATAACAAGTACACACACAGTAAAGTACAATTTCCCTTAAGAGCACACATAGATCACAGTCAGTCTGGGGCTGGTTTCTCCCTTTCTCTCCAGATCCCCAATAAGACTCCCCACTGGCACAGCTATAGAGTGGTGCCCTTAGCCAGGGTTATAAGCCAAGTCCTCCCAGCACTCCCTCTTTCCAACTAGTGCTTTGTGTCCCTGCCCAAGTAGCTGATACATGCATACTTTGAGATATGATTTAAATACAAGCACACAGACACTCCTGGGGAAGGCTGGCACAGGTTCACTAGGCATGCCCCTTTTGCCCAGGCTATAAGGTAGTAATCTACTGCCACTATAACCCCTACTTATCAGCTACTATAAGGCCCTTCCCAAAGGCAATCTCGCTGTGTAATAATACTGTTATCCAATTAGTAAGTGTGACCAGAACTTTTAAGGCTATTTGAGTGGCTTGGACAGTATCACTAAATACATGCAAGTACTCTAGTGCTTAAATTATCCCTACACAACACAGTCACAGTTGAAAGGTGTAAAAATATTTAATAATAAATAATAAAAACACAAGGCATATCTTCTCAGTTCAACACAGTGCTAGTCAAGAGTTCAGAGATCACAGGAAAATACTTAAAATAATACTGCAAAATAGTCTGACATAAATATAGAAAACAGCTAGTGTAATCTTACTATTTTCTATTTCTAAGAGAAATACTAAAGTCTAGATCATATTTACATACAATGCAAGCAAGTGCTGACAATGTTGTCAGTTCTGAAGACAAATGCAAAATGCTATCTCTTTCTCTCTGAGATCTCTTAAATTGATAAGTCATAAAAGTAATAAAAGTCATATAATTATCTACAGCCTTTCAGTTTTCCACAGGTACATGAGATGGTTATAGTATCCAACACAGCCAGGTAATTAGCTCTGCTATATCAGCTCTGCACAATTTCACAGAAATGTAAGTCTTTGTACTGCAAGTACAACAGAGAAAATAAACATCAGGTAATCAGATAAACACATAGGTATTGGCCAATAACTAACACCGGATGTGGGCTGACTTCAGAGAAAGCAAATCAACCCCCACCTAAAACTAGCTACTGAACTACCTTACGAAACACTACAGACAACAAAGGGCGGAAGCCAGCAATAAACAATGAAACAAATATATAAATGCAATGCAGTCCAAATTAAGTGAAAAAGTATATTTATTAGTTTGGTATATCAGATGGTTATAGTATCCAACATAGCCAGGTAATTAGCTCTGCTATATCAGCTCTGCACAGTTTCACAGAAATGTAAGTCTTTGTACTGGAAGTAAACCCTGGAGTATACATTTTAATTTGCCCTTTGCACTACCACAGTTATCACTTGACTATGAACTATGAACTATATATGGTTATGTGTAATTTAATCAAAATACCCAAATGTCAACACTGCTAAAGTCAACAACAGAAGGTCAACAAAAACAGTTGTCATGTCACAATGCATGCTCCAGGGAATAACCTCAAAGCATGCAAATGAAAACAAAAAATAAAAAGTTAAAAAGATGTTTTTTTTTTTTGCAGGGTGGCAAGCTTCCTCTTCAAATCCCTTGCTAATTTTATATTATAACTCCAAGAAGGTGAGACACAATGCAAAATAAGGAAGCCCTCCAATATAGGTCATTCAGCCCATTTCAAGGAAACAACAATCCCATATCATTGATAACAGGCTACAGGCCATTATTTTGTCAGTCATGTGTTTCTGTGTATTCTGCTTCCATGTTGTTTTAATGGCATTAATTATCACCATCAGGAATTCTGACTGGCCAAACTTTAGAAGTTTAGCAATTCTGTCCTTAATGACTTCTGTATTAACTCACTGTTCTAGCTTATTTATGTGAGACAATTTAAAGGAATATAAGGAAAAAAGTGTTTAATATTTAAAACATATTCCACAGTACAGCAGTTTAGACCAGTTCAGGCTGGTGATGACGTTGCCATCTTTCACTGTTCAGCTATAAAGCTAAAATTAGTTAAATATGGAACTCCTTTGAATATGTCATTGGCAAGGGTGCATACTGGGGGTACTATCATCTCTCATGTTAGAATCTTCCTGCAGGATTCACTTACTTCCTGGTCTCCTCAGTGTTTATGTTACCCAAGTAGTTAATATATCAAGGTTGAATAGTAAATTGTTCCTGTAATATAATTCCTTTGCATTGTAAATGTGTTTGGGCTGGCTGAGGGTGCAAACCTCTCCTACCCATATATGGTCATACCTTGGACTTGGTGCTCCAGCTGGATATCACAGTGGAACAAGTCACACGGTCAGATCAATGCCTCATTTACATTATAACTGATTTACCCTGGGTGGAATCCTCAGATCATTTACTTGACTACAGAAATTTTTATTTGATTTCCCCAAATTCAGAAGAGTCATTTGAGATCAATACTATGGCACTATGGAACTATGGAACTATGGAACTATGGTACTATGGTACTATGGAAGGGTTTCACATCTAGATCAAGAGAGGTAATCGTGCCCCTTTATTCATCCCTCATCAGGCCCATCATAGAATACAATGCCCCTTTTGGGATGTACCTTACCTGACACCTGCAGCAATTATAAAGACCCCAAAAGTATCTCACCAAGAGGATCAAGGGTCTCAAACAGATGCCATATGCTGCTCGGTTAAAAAAACTCCAGCTCTACTCAGTTGCATACCGTCTACTTCGAGGCGATCTATGCCTGACATATGTCAAATCCAGAATTAATGGACATGCTCCACCTCAGTAAATCTAAATCCCTTGGAGCCACACGCTCGAGGGACTTGAACCTCAGCACAGAAATAAATAGAACTTGCTGGAGGGACAGGTTCATAACCCAGAGGCTCCCTTCGCTCTGGAATAGAATTCCAGTTCATGTGAGGCAGAGCACCTCACTGAATCTCTTCAAGAAGAATCTCGATAGGTGGATGGGGGATCGTAGGTTTGTCCCAGGGATTACTCCCGTGTCACTATTAAATAGAGGCACAGTAAACTAAACCTTAAAAAGGGCACAGTATACTCAAATCAAGGGGTGGCGTAAGCCATACAGAATCGGGCTAGGCTTATAATTGCCCCAAGGCAGATAGCCTAGTATGAACCTATGAACCTATGAACTAATAGCTTCCCTTGATTTCCTAGATCCAAGCTGTGTACAGGCTGTCCATTTTGCACCACATAAGGTATGGTAAGATTTTAAGGCCCGGTGACTGAGAAATCCTGGTTGAAGTTTAGAGAATAGGGTCTAGACTGGCCTATTCAGAAATAAGCTTCTATTGGATGAACATTGTTTTATATTCCAGCTGGAGATCTCAAATGAGTTTTTATTTACCTGTTTTGGAAGATCAGTACGGTGGTAACCGTCTGACTTTTCTCTTTCTGGTAGTATGAAGCTTTAGCAGAATAGCCTGTCTTCAGTTTCAGCTTAAGGATCATCTAGATACAATTACACAAAGCAATGTTAACAATATTATACATTTAAAAACAATAATGGCAATGGAACAGGAGCAGATCAGGCTCCAAACTAGATGCAATATGGTAGTAATATGATATACGATTAAGTAGGCCAACAGAAGTTGCTCTACAATCAATCTCAGCATTAGGAAGTTGCAGTTAAAGGGCATTATGGTCATCAAGTCTGGAACAGACAAAAGCCTAAACACCTACTAAGACATCACATTGAGGAATAAAATGCTTACTGTTGAATACTGCATAGGTTTAAACAGGATGATTTCAACATAACTGATAAATGGGCTTTAAACGTCAGTCCATTATCTAGCATAATACCATAGAAAAACACAATAAGAGTGGAAAATCTGATGAAACACTCAAAGTAGCATGAGTTGCCATGATCTGAGTTTAGAAGTATTAAGCTTCAAATGATTCCAAATTAGCCACCGGTGAATGGTCTCCAAGTCATGAGCATCTGCTATATTGTCTAGAAGGAATAAAAAGATAAAACTGGATGCCATCAGCATAGCAGTAGTATGCTATACCTCTCTACCTCTCCTTCTAACTAAATCTTGCAAAGAAGGCATAAACTGCAAGAAAAGCAGGTGGCCCAAAACTGAGCACTGAAATAGTTCACAATCCAGGCATAATGCAGCAGAAGAGTTTAAGCACAAAGAAAAAAAAACACCTCTGGGTCTAGTCAGGAAGGTAAGAAGTAAACAACACGAAAAACACAGAAGAAACACCATATTAATACTGCAAATGCTGGAGTAAGATGCTAACAGTATGAAATGCTGCAAAGTGTTTTTTTTTAATTGTCATAGCACAGCTACTCACCATATATCAAATGCAATTAATCTACGGCAGTTATACTCAAAAAAAAAACAGTAAAGGATAAATACATTCACAAAAATAAATTTCCAATTCTCCATATAGAACGTACTGTGCCATTACTGTAAGGAGCTTCTGTACAGATTCCAGTATCAATAACATGGAAAGATAAGAATTCAGCATTTCTTCTGTCAAAAAACCATAACTGCTACAGTGCTTCATCAGTTATTGCTGCATACTGAAGCGACAGCAGTAAACAATTCAATAACTGCTAAATTCTCAGATGATAGCACTGTCCAATGACTGGTAGCTATTGAGATGACATCACTGAAAAATTTACCAATGATTAGTGGATAGTAAAACAAAAGTGATGAATAATTCATTAATGATTGGTCAGTACCGAGATGACAGCACTAAGCAATTCATCAGTGACTGGGGCATACTGAGACAACTGTAAAGAACATTTCTTCAATAATTGGTATATATAGAGATGGCAGCACTGAACATTTCATGAAAGATTTGTGCATATTGTGATGATAGCACTGACCAATGCCATATCTAACTGCACATTCCACACACAAGTGGTATGGATACTGCATATAAGATGCATACTCAGTAACCCACTAAAAACAAATAATGGTAGGGCCACAGTTTTCTTGGTTCATAGTGATTTTGTAGTGGTCAGTGTGTTTATACCCTTGTGCATTCTGATGAAGCAGTTGTAAACTTCAAAGGAATTGTAAAAAAGCAGAATAGCAGATGAATGCTCTTATACCTTATTGTGACCTATAAACAGGTAACATTTATTGGGTGATATACCGAGTAAAGTTTTTTTTCCCCCAGCATGAGGAATGCAGAGTATCAGCCTAAAAAAGCATTTATTTCATTGTAAGGGAGGACATCAGTCAGTATGCAAAATTATGGCAGGATCGGAATGTTTGCAAATAGGAAACTATTTTCTAGAGAAGTATTTTTGATTCCACTATGGCAGTTCAAATCCTAACATCTTGAACACAGATCCTTAGTCTTGATGGTATGAAATTATTTACTGGAAAACATGTTAAAATTAAATCCATGTACTCACACGTCTGTATGTGTCGCACAATAAAATATAACCATAAAGAGACGTGAGCATTTTTGACATCAGGCAAGGCACTTCACAATCCATTTGGCAAGGCACTAACACAATCCCCTTTCTTTATTAATCTCAATCTCACTGTGGGAAAAAAGCAATCATTTAAAACATGAACAAATGGGTCACTCTTTGTCAGAAACGGTAGTCTAAAAGTCAGTAAAATGTTTACAGTTCAAATCTCACAAATCATGAAAATGTGCAGTGAGCAAACAATTCTGATGAAACCATGCCCATTTAAATAAGACAAAATAAGACAGAAAGCATTGAAAATAAAGTATGCAAATGGAACCTATAGTTTTATACTAAGCTTTCCAGGCTGATGTTTATTTATGTGGGAAGTGAGAGTTATTTGTTTGCATTCTGACTCATATGGGGGGGGGGGGGGGGGGTGCCTGCAGATTTTTTTGCACATAACATTATTCATGTTGCAAAGTGTTGCCACATCGATTCTGTTTAGAGAGGCTATGAACTCTTCTTTGTGTGAGGGAGGTATTCTTCTTACAGTTTTAGGTAAAACAATGTTTGATTACTAATTCTGTAAGTAGTCCAGAGCACTGAATGCCCAAAGAAATTCAGTTTTGTATGGTTAGGGTATTTTCTTCTTTTCTGTTTCTTTCCTACCAGATTTCTTTTATGTATTTATTCGTTTATCTTGCAGGGATCTGATGAGTTTTATTATTCATTTATTTGTATGTCCTGACTGTGTTTATAAAATGGCTTAAGATATTATTATACTTTGAAAGCTTCTTAGTGAATTTTAGTGCAGTGGTATACAGCAAAACAAACGTATATATGTGCTAATCTGTGGCATCAGCTGAAATCTCAGATCATGCTACAGCAAAACATGGCAAGGAGTCTTGGTCTATAATTGTACAGCCTGGAATATAACATGTTTTTAAACATTCTAGAATATTAGTCTAATTTGTCCCAGATAAGTACGGCAAAGGATAACATGACTAGTGTTAGAGGAAACTAGAGATCTTATAGGCAGTTACCTTCTAAAGTCAAAACTGGAATGTGGAATTCCTGTTTATTTTACCCACAAACCCACTTAAATAAGTTATATAGATTCATGGGTTTTCCAGTTCTACATATGAACAACTTCTGTCAGTTTGGCAAACATCTACAGGATCTGCACTGGCAACAGGACACTTTACCTGTCTACTTCATTACCTCATAGACGCTTATTTAGTAGCAGTGGTGTTGTCTTAAGAAACCTCACATATAAGTTGCCACTCATTTTTTACTGTCTTGGAATAGTCAATACAATGTGGGTTTAAATTCTGTATTCGGACAAGTAAAGCAGAATCCATTATACTAGATCCTGCTTCTTGGATCTCACAACATCCTGACATAACATTTATGACACTGGCTAGCATTTTGATAGTTAAAACACTCGCACATTTAAACGTTCAAGTTACATGACTGTTCATAATTAAAAAAAATAAATAAATTAAATATGAGTCTGTAAACCCTCACTGTCAAAATTACTGGATAATATAATATGGTGAACTGCCACAGCAGGATGTGAGTAATTCATATTTTCCCCAGAGGGGACATTTTTGTTCATGTGAACACAGGTGACCAAATTAAAGCCCAGTCATAAATATAAAAACTACTCACAACCCTGCTACAGTGTATGATTATCATACAATGAAATTATTTAAAACAGGTTATGTTTTTATAATCACTATATAGTTTAATATTTTGCATTTCCCTCTCTCTTTGCTTTGATACAGATTGACAGATATGGCATTTAGAATATAAAATACATGTGTACATCAAGGAAAATTGTGATATACAAGATGTTATTTGACAATGTGTGTGCTACTGTTAGTCCTGCTGTTTCAAATTACATGGCTGCAGCAAGTTTATGCACTAGGAAGAAGGGTGAACTATATCTGAAACCTGTTCAGGGCGGGTATATTTTACTTATATGCTTTTCTTTACTCAGAATGTTTCTAGTTTAACATATTTCAAGATTAATTTCACCATTTAGTGGCAAATTAATATGGTGATAAAGTGTGTGTGTGTGTGTGTGTGTGTGTGTGTGTGTGTGTGTGTGTGTGTGTGTGTGTGTGTGTGTGTGTGTATGCATGAGTTTTTTAATCCTATATCACCTTTATTGACTTCAGATGGTCAGTCTATATAATCACAAAATCCTGAAAAATATTTAAATCTTCTATAACAATCATTTGAACTGGATATAATTTCTGAACTCTTACTATAAACCTGACTTATGTACAAATAATCATGCATACACTACAGTAATACTTATACTTAAGTGATTTACTGCAAGGTCTTTTACCAAGTCTTGTTTCATTATTGTAAAGGTGAAAACTATAACAGTGTTAGCTTATATCATTCTTGAGTCTGTTCAGATTTAAACATATTCTGTTTAATGAACTACATGTATTCCACTTTATTCACAAATTAGTCTTCAGTTTTATAATTAAGCATCAAATCTTAAATATCACTGAGATCATACTTTTCTACTTGCCTAATCTATAAACTTGTATTACATACATTCTTAACCTTTATTATTATGCATCTTAAATTGAAACATAGGTTAGTACTAGGCTAACTGCCTTTGTGAGCCATTTTAAGCCTAGCCAGTTATCCCCTGTGAGATTCAAACCCTGTACCTTGTGTTTGTAAGGCAAACACCTTAACCATTATGCCACCCTCCCAACTGCCTTTGTATTAAATCATTTTCATCTCCCTACAACTTAATATATTGACTCTGTAGTACACTCCAGCTAGAATCACCTTTTCTGTAATATTATTTTTCAGCATAATCACACCTGACTATAAGAATGGTACATCCTTCCCAGCTTCTAACATATCATCAGTCAGCTGTGAGGCAATCTATTGTCTGGATTGTTGCCAAATGCAAACCTAGCACTAAATATGACCAACTACTTTCTTGTATTTCTCCAGTCCAGCAGTACATCTCTTGCCTCCATGTTACAGCAATCCAGTCCCATTAAATGGTATATTAGTACACTGCAATCTATCTTAAGTAATTTCATAATTTAAGAAGAGTCTTCCCCTTCTCTTTTACCTTTTTGTTATTCATAATAGTGAGAGGGCACTCCATAATGCCTACAGTGCCAAAGGACCTATCCCAGGAGTCCAGAAGACACTCTTTCTCTGAGCATAATAATAATAATAATAATAATAATAACAATAATCCTATTTGTTATCTAGGTAGACACATTGAACACACAGTACCTTTTCAGCTGTGATTTGGGATGAATGTCTGGTTAAGGGACTGGCTCAACGTCAAACAGAAGGCAAACAAGGCTGAGGGAATTAAACCCTGTACCATAGAAACTATAGTTCACAACCTTAACCTATGCACCTCTGCACCAACTGGCACAGCATAACCATAAATAATTTCTCAGAACAACAGAATAAATAATTTACTTCTTCTTGAAATGTATCAAAAAAGGTTCACATCCAGACTATCATGTTCTTCTGTTTCTTCTACAAGGTTTATTTATTTACTGACATTTGTTAACCGGGTTAGTCCAACTGAGCCTGGGGCCCATTTTCAGTGGAGACCCGAGGAGAAAAGCTCGAGAAATAATACAATTAATTATGATATTTACAAAACATTAAAGTAGGGTCACAGAAATATAGTACAAGTCAAAAATGTGTGCACAGCAGTATAATGCACAGGTAAAATAACAGTTAAGAACAGTGTATAGCACAGGCCAAATAACTATTAGAAGGCTCAGAAAATATTACACAAAGGAGTAAAGTATGAGTACAGTTTGCTAGAGCAAGTACAAGGAGGAAAAAGAGTGGATATGGAAAAGCAGATAAGATCATAAGAGAGGAGTGAAGTTCAAGTGGGGGTTGACAATGGCATAACCAAGTCTTCAAGAGAAAAAACTTAAGTTCTTTCTTAAACAGGTATTTATGCTGAATGCTTCTTATGTTGAGAGGGCGTGAGTTCCAAACACAGGCTACAGAGTATTTGTAAAGGGTCTTACCAATGTTTTTGTTGGGTTTGTATAACTGAAGGAGGTGTTTACTGGCAGTACAGTAGTGACAAGGGTGGTTATAGAAGGAGACTAAATTGGAGATGGAGGGACAGGATGACAGTTCATATAGGATAGAGCATGCAATACGTAGATGGGGTATAAGCAGCTGTTTGGAGAATTCTGGCCATTGCAGTGACTTAAGGGCGAGACATTGGTGAGATTTGTAAGGAAGGTTTTGTGGCAAATCTGGCAATTTTGTTATAAGTTTGCTCTAGTTTAGTGATAACAGATATTTGAACATGAGTAAGGCCAGAGGCACTGTAAAGAAGGCAGGGTAGGAGTGAGGAAGGGTTTGGAGGAGGGTGACAGAAATTTTTGATTATGAAAGAGAAATCCAAGTTTCTGGCTGGTCTTTTTATATTTTGTTGAATATGAATATCACAATTTAATTCATCATCAATAATAACTCCAAGTAGTTTAGTATGGGGTTCAGGTTTAATAATAGTGCTGTTGAGAGAGGATTTAGAGAAAGAGGCTTTGTGCTGGGCAAGTGTTTAGGGAGGAAGAGAAAGGGTTTGTTTTTTTTTTGGATTTAATATGAGTTGGTTATCATAGAGCCAGGTTTCGACAGAGGAAAAGGTTTGTTGAGTGAGAGTTAGTAGATCAGGGAAGTTGTGGGCAGAGGTAATGAAGCTGGAGTCGTCAGCATACTGTAGAAATGTAGAGAGGTTAGTACCAGAGTGAAGTTTATTAGTGGATATATTAAAGAGGAGGGGGCCCAGACATGATCCTTGGGGAACTCCAGTATTAACAGAGAGGAATGGAGAGAGGACAGTTTTCCAGTGGACAGACTGCTGCCTGCTGGAGAGATAGCTACAGAACCAGTTGACGGAAGAGGTAGAGAGATGTAAGTCTGAGACTTTAGTTAGAAGTTTAGAATGAGAGACAGTATCAAAGGCCTTTGAAAGATCGAGGAAAAGACTGGAGGCGAGGATGTTATTGTCACGGGTGTCAGCTATTATTTGGGTAAATGACAGTAATGCATTAGAAGTGCTATGGTGGGGTCTAAAGCCATGTTGGGTAGGAGTGAGGAGACTTATCAAGAAGGTGTTTCAGTAGCTGAACATGGATGCACATTTCCAAGATTTTGGATAGGGGGGACATGATAGCAATTGGTCTAAAGTTAGAGGGATCTGTAGAGTTACCACCTTTGTGAAGAGGGATAGTAAAGAAGGATTTCCAAATGTCAAAGTCCAGGGCTTCTCAGATGGAATGGTTAATAAGACTAGAGACATGGTAGGCAATGGATTATGCAGCTATTTTTAGGAAATGAGGGGGTGGGTTGAAAAAGTTTTGTTAATCAGTAACATACCACTTTCAATCCCTAAGAGTAATTACATTTAAATGATACCCCAAGAATCATGTATCCTTCTATTACTCTTTTAAGTGTAAAGTAACCCAACATGGCTGATCAGGAAAGAACTGTAACATCCAAACACTACTTTGGTCAATTTTTTTCTCACACCACTAGTTACCCAGTTAATCACTTACACTGCCTCTTCAGGACAAGACTCCAAAAAAGTTATTTCAAGGTAACATAAATTAAAAAGGAGCATGTTTATTTCTGACTGGTCTGACTATTTTTTTCTCACACCACTAGTTACCCAGTTTACCACTTACACTGCCTCTTCAAGACAAGACTCCAAAAAGTTATTTCAAGGTAACATAAATTAAAATGGAGCACATTTCTTTCATACTGGTCTGACTATAAATCACATTTATTTATCCCTGAAACTATGTTTTTTCCTAAATACACATTTAGCAATATAAAGGCTATAACTTTTATCAAGTATTATCATGACCCTGATCCTTACATGCTACCATTCACACTATCCATCATTTTCAGTAGTATTAATTGCCTACAAGTCTGCATTCACTTTAATAAAGGCATGACTATCTAATGTACTTGTCTCTCATGATACCAACTATGTGTTTTTCAGTCACCAGACTGGTTTTGTTTTTGTTCACTGCAGTTAGCAGACATGCTTGCAGGATGTACTATTCTTACTTCCCATTCTGGATGCAATGAACTCCAGTGGAAGGCAAAATCTTTCTTTTATGTAATTGAAAGTTTAGTATATAAAGAGTACTAAGGAAGTTTAGGTTCTATGGGTTTTTAAGATAACTGGATTCTAGATACCTAAGGGGTATGACTAACTAATTATGTTAATGTTTTATAAATAATTTCTTGAATGTTTATTAATTAATGCAGTATTTCTTCTGTAGTACATCTGCTTAACCTTCTGGATTTTGTAGAATACTATCATTGCAAATAGGAGCTTCTGTTGAACAACTTTAATGTAAACACATACAGTAGCATTTACAGTTACCTGTACATTTACATTTTTGACGTAATTTGTTTCTGGAAAAGATTTTGTAAGGATTAATGCCATCTTAGGCATGAGTGGTGTAAATTATCACTTCTGTTTTGAAGATAATGAGATAGTAAATTATGCTTTACTCATCCAAATAATATGAGAAAGAAACCAATGTATATAAACTGTAGAAAAAACACAGAAATCAAGAAAAAGTATTTTCTGATAAGTTATTTACTGTTTTTTTCTATTTTCTGTATATTATTTGTTTATTTTATATTTTACAGTTTACCAGGAGATAAATAATCCCTTCAGTCAGATAAAATAGATTAGTCACATTTGAGATTACCAGATTTTTAAAAATACAGAAAATGCTTCTGCTAGATTTAATTTTTACTTTACAGCAGCCAGTTTGTTAGCTGCAAGACTAAATAGTGACAATCATTCTGGTGATGATTTAATACAGTGCTGAGCTTAAAATTCATGCATCTTTAATAAATCATGTAACATCAGAAATGATAAAGGAAAAAAGACATAAGAAATCTGGGGAGGCAGCTACTATGACTGAATAAAACAAGAATGTTTAGACACAATCATAAATAATCACAACTGCTTAGCATTACAAAAAAGTGGAGCACAAAACACTTTTTTCTTTGCAGGAAGCACAAGTCACCTCTGTATCCCTTTACACCTTCTGAATGTTTTTTTATAAAGTTAAAGTAAAAAATATTAATTATTAACATATGTGTGTGTGTGTGTGTGTGGTGTGTGTGTGGTGTGTGTGTGTGTGTGTGTGTGTGTGTGTGTGTGTGTGTGTGTGTGTGTGTGTGTGTCCCTCATATATTTTACATATTTATATGTAGGTATGAGCCTATCATCACAGATTGCTCCAAACAGCAAAAACAAAACAAAACAAAAAACAAAAAAAAAAATCTTTATAGAGTGAATCTAAAAAACTAGATATATTTATATGCATATTATCCTTCATATACCCATTATAAGGGCCTCCAAAACTTCAGTACCCATATATTTTTTGAAATACAAATTATACCAATGTTATAGAATTATGCATCGTCTTTCAACTTAACAACACTGTCTTAACTAACAATCTTGTGTAATTGGGAATCCTCAAAAAACTATTACGTTCCTTTTATAGACTGTTATATCACTTTCTTCCTTTCCAGACAGTTTGTATTTTGCACTCTGTAATTTGTATTTTAAGGGGTGTCATGTATTATTTAGTTTGTGTGGAACATTCTGTGTCTTGTCTTTGCATTTTGTAGTAGAATGTGTGTCATGTATTTGGCTTATTGTATGGAGCTTTTCTCCCCGGGCCTCCACTGAAAACAGGCAATCCCTGCATTGTTGGACTTATTGGTAAATAAATGTAAAATAAATAAATAAATAAATAAATTAATTAATTACTTAATTAATTAATTAATTTAAAACATTTGCACCTCACCATACCCAGTACTAATTATACATAATACATGTGACATCACAAAACAATATGAAAAAGGCAGAATACCAGATCCTGCTTTACTGTGATCTTACATGCAAAACAGTTAGGAGGCTGCAAAAAAATGGAAAAAAGTTTGTTCTTTTGATGTTTTTGCTCTTTTGACATTTGTGCTTACAGACTGCAACTATATACACACACACACACACACACACACACACACACACACACACACACACACACACACACACACACAAATATGTATAGCTAAGGGAGGTAAACCACAAAGATTCAAACAAAAAGAAAATCTTTTTGCAGGGTCAAGCCTCCTGCACCTCCACACCCCCTGCTAATTATATATACCAACTCCAAGATCTCACTACAGTGAGGAAAGGGTAAATTCTCTTATGTACCATGGTTTCACATTGGAAAAAGTCGGTACGTGCAATTAGCTGATTTACAATCAGCTGTTCTGGCATTTCTTTTCCTTTTGGAAAGTTGTTGCTCCTTTGATGGGCTGAATGGAATCTACATCTATATCTGTATCTATAGATATGGTTCTATTGTGTATGATCAAACTAATTTAATATCAAACTGAAAACACAGATAAAAAAGTCTGAATATATACAGTACCAAAAATAAAAAATATTGAATGAAATAATACTGAGAAAGGAAAACTGTTTCATCTCCTAATTTAATACATTAGGGTTAGTGCTAACCCTAAACCTAACAATGCCAATTCCCTCAACCATAACCCTGCAGCTTACCATCATAAAAACCTTCCTGTAACACGGCCACTACACAAGACACACACACATTCACAACAACACACAAGCAACACTATATCTATCCTCTAACCCTGACACTAACCCTAATCCTAACCTTAAAATATACAAACTTGAACATAAACAACACCTATTCTTCACTCATTGCTGAACCTAACCCTAACTCATATACACCAGCACAAACACTCTTGCCCCTCCAATCCTACTTACCTATCTCAACATTACTCACCACAGACATTTCCACTGCTCAAGAATCCATACCCTCAACATTAAACCACACCACTGCATTTGTCAAATAAACGGCATCTGACAAATATATGCATATATATATATATATATATATATATATATATATATATATATATATACACACACACACACACACATATATATATATATATATATATATATATATATATATATGAAGTTATAGATTTATAAATGTGCATCGTTATAATGCACTGTTTTCAGAAGTTTCCTCACATCTGCCCAAAAGAATGCATTGTAATTTCACACAGTAAAAACAAGCAGTGATAATCTGGCAGTTACTTTATGATCAACTTTCCACATAAATATGAAGAATAGCCTAATGACAGCAATGGGAAAATAAAATCCATGTTTTGTGAAATGAAAATTACGTTCTTACTGTAATGATAGATCTGTGTTGTCTGCTTCCATCCTTTATCAACAGATGGGTTTTCAGATCCAACCTCAGATCCAAGTTTACCCACTCAAGACTCTGGATCCAAGACTCCTCCCCTTACCCACAACTCCCTGCAAACCCTAACATTACCTCAGCTTGAGACTGCATCAAAAAAGAAACAGATAACTTAATTTTAATAATTCTGGAAAATGTAACCCAAAGAGATACATAAAATTCATAAGCTGATCTGGAGGTAAAAGTGCACCTGACGAGACTTACGCACAGGTCAGGACAGTCATACCAGAGGCAAAGGAACAAATGTAAGGGAAAGGTAGGACGGTAGCTGAGGAAGACTGGAAGTAAACAACAAAGATCTATCATTAAAGTAATTACATAATTTTTGTACCTGATGTTCTCTTCCATTTGTTCCTCAAAAGATGGGACAAAGTCTCCATCTGATGAAAACCTTGGGTGGTCTCATGGAAGAATATCATGGAGGACATCTGAATCAAAGGCTTGTCTACCTATAGAAAGTAAATCCAATTTATAATCTGATATAAAGGTATGAACATTAGACCAAGTATCATCAATAGGGGCTCTTGAAAAGAAAGCATTAGAAGACACCACAGATCTAGAGGTGTGAGCTCTAATGGGCTTGGATAAGGCCAATCTTTTTTCTTTGTAAATGTGCATAATGCAATCAGATAACCACCTTGATAAAGTAACTTTAGAAATTGCATGACCTAGTTTGTTTGCTGAAAAGGTCACAAAAAGTTGATCTGAATTTTGAATGCCTTTAGTACATGAAAGTAAAAACTTAGTTGTCAATTGACATCTAGCAGTTGCAGTATGTATGCTCCTTTATTAGAAAAATTAGGGAAGAAAACTGGGAGATTGATGGCCTGATTTAAAGAAATCTTGTTAGCTACCTTGGGTAAGAAGGAAGGACTAGTTAATAAGAAAACCCTATCTTTGTGAAAAATAATGTATGGAGGCTTACAGGACAGAACTTGTGGCTCTGATATCCATCTGGCAGAGGTAATTACTACCAAAAAGGCTTTCCACATTAAAAACTTGAGATCCACTTTAGTAGCAGTTTCAAAAGGGGGCCTTGTCAGGGTTTGGAGCATTAACAGTAATGCCCCAAAGAGGAGTAGGATCTCTAAGGGGGATGTCTAAGAAGGAAAATACCCCTCAAAAAGGTTTTACATAATCTGAGAGAGGTAATAGGGGACTGATTTTTTTCCAATGTGAAAACCTGAAATAGCAGTCAACTTGATATTATAGTAGAGTAGCTGGCATCATTTTGAAAAATAGAAGTGAGAGAATTTAAGACCACTGAAAGAGGAGCCAAAACAGAGTTGAAATTTCTCTAAGAGGCCCAAACAGGAAAACATTTACATTTGCTTTTGTAAATCTTTGTGGGAGAAGGTCACTAAGAAGATGTTAGGATGTTAACTACTTGGGAGGAATGAATTAACTACCCATCATTAGAAGTGAAGAAACCAAGCAGTTAATTTGAAGTCTTTAATGCTCACAAGGTGCCTGTCAGATGGGTAAGAAAGGAGATCCAGACAAATCCAGCACCCAAAGGGGGATGGTACTTCAGATGAAGTCAAATGTAGGGGAACAATACTTGTCAAAGCTAAAAAGGAGCAATGAGGATCATCATGACCTTCCTCTCTAATGCTTCTGTAGAAATTTTAATATGACAGGAGCTGTAGGGAAGATGTAATGGAGATTAAGGTCCAATTGTGAGTCAGAGCATCCCTCAGCGACTCCCCACTGGGGGGATTAGGGCAATGAACCTAGGGAGAGGCAAATATATTGCAGCATGGTTGGCACCATTGTCAAAAATATAATCAACTAAAAAAAGGGGAGAAAAGGTAATTAACGTTAACAAGAAGTTATAGAAAAGGTTAGAGTCAATAGACACATATCTAAAAAGTAATTATATAATTTTTAGGAAAAATTCTCACAAATGACAACCCACTCCTGAACAGAGGAGATCTACTTCTGTAGCAAAGGAGTGGTAAATGTTATCTGTGGGATTGTCACATTTTTTTGCAGGGAGTTATGGGTAAGGGAGGAGCCTGAGCTTTGGATCCACAGTCTTGAATGGCCAAAGTAGGATCCAAGATCAGAGTTGAAGACCCATCCACTGAGGAATCATCAGATCATTTGATTAACAGATACAGCAATGATTCATCATTGATTCAAGGATAATCCCTCCATGCACAAATGCTACAAATGGCAGATGAAAATTACTGTACAAGGAATAAACAAATTATGATCTCTCTGGATATCTTATAGACATCCATGTAGATAATTGTATAGATAATTCAAAATGTTGCTTTATCACTCAGGAAATGCAAGCTTTGCCAGGGAAAGCATTTTGGAAAATGGATTGCTGGACAGTGAGCTGATATGTTGTCTCCGACTGCATAATTTGAAAAGCTGTTCTGACATCTTAAGAACAGAGAAAAATAATTTTAACACATTCTGCAAAGACTTTAAATGGCCATTTACAATAAAATGTTAATAATGGCATTTCCATAAAATGAAATATTTTTCTAAGACCAGTATCCTTTCAGTGAGAAAATGACAGCAACAATATTTTTTCAGGATTCTTTCACAGTATTCTTACTTCAAGCATTTTTGAATCTTCTGCTTAGTTATACCTTCAGATCACTGACAACCTTCCAATGATGACAAAAGTAAAAAATGGAATGAATCTGAAGAAATCATTGTAGTTATGGTTAAGAAAATAATTTTCAGAACTGCATTTCTCATATGGGTTACTAACGTGAAACTTAAATAACCATGAGTCTGTATGAGGATGGGTATACTCAGATGAGGGCTTGAAATCAGGTAAAGCTCATGGCAGTATTGCCTGATATGGAAATGTTGACATAAAGGCTACCAGTAGTGGAATACATATATAGTAAGTCTATGATTACAGTATATTGGAAAATTATCTTTCTCCTAATGCAGAGCAATCTTGAAGTTATTCTATATAAGGGTATTGACTACACGAGTGCAAACCCCTAACATAAACATTTTAAGTGTTATTTCCAATTTTAGATTCTGATGTTTAATAGGAGTAGTCAGAATTATGTGAATGTGCATTTTAATGTTGATACTACTGATGCTGATCACTATGTGATATTCTGTTATGGAACTAAAGGCTGCATAAAGTTGTAAGGAAACATCACTTGCAAAGGCAAGTACGCATTTAATCCATGTGCTATAAAAGCAAAATTAGTTTACATTTTTTGGCATTAATTAATTGCACCTATGACAAAGCATAAAAATATGGACACTTCTTATGAAATCCATCTAAAACATTAGCATTAGGGAGGGGGTCTATGACAATGGATCAAATGCACTAACTATCGAATGGCTGGAAAATCGAAAACGCAGGTAATAGAAACCCATTTTGTGGGGGGCTGCGCCCCCCCCCCCACTAAATATATATACTAACTCCGGGATCGCACTACAGTAAAGAAAGGGCAAATTTCTCGATTTTCACTGTACCGTGATATCATAAAACGAGTTTCTATCACCAGCATTTTTGGTTTACTGGCCGTTCGATATTTAGTGTATTCGATCCATTGTCATAAACCCTTAGGGAGGCTGTGAAACTGGAAAAAACATAGGTTGTGTCTTCAATGTGTTTCTAAAATACACTGTTGTCTTCTGAAACACATGATATCCTGTCACTAAAATGTGTCCCTTCTGAGAAAGTATATCTCCCTTGTCTAGTAATAACTCCCATAAATAAAGTGGCATAGTGGTGTAGTTCAGGTTTATGCTCTCAGGGGGCATACATTATCCCTTCACAAGATGGATCAATGATTATCTAATGAGAACCAATTAACTTCTCTTTGTTTTCTAACAGAGCCTGCCTTACTCAGCCCCTAAAAAGAAGATATCCACATCTTATGTTCCTGTGTTGTGATGTCTAATACTGAAGAAAGTGAATAACATAATGGACAAAGTAATATATTACAGTTTGCTGCTCACAACCACATATACTCCTATCCCCTTTACAAGCCCTAATACTAATCATTCAGAAGTGTTCACATAACTGCTCTGTAGTTTCACACTTAGCCTGCCTACCCACCTCTCAAAAATACAGTCTCTCTAATGCTAGTATATGATGAAAGTGAAAGAAAAGCCACAGTCATGTATTTCATCTCATTACTCTCAGACACCTATGCACATCCCTCACCTCAGACAATAAGTATCAATGATTATTCACTGTGATAAGTCAATCTGCTTTGCTTTCACACAAGGACTGCCTTCTCCCATTGGTTGTAATCTCAAGTGTATGATACAAAGCAATTGACAAAAACAATGGGCCTAATAATGCATTTCAACTTGCTGTTATACTTCCCAACCATGCTCACTATCAATCACTATAATAAATAAAAAAGCATACAAAATAATGGAGAGTCACTGCCACTGTCAGTCTGTACTATTACCATTGTTCACAGATATATCAGATATTACAATGATGTTTATAAAACATCTGTAAAATAAAATAATAGCCTTTAAGAACAGGTCTATCTGTTCCTGCTGGCAACTCATATAAGCACTGAGATCAGTTGATCCAACTGACTCATCAAAGTAACTAATCTTTAATGCTTACATAACAGAATAACACAAATGGACTGGTTAGTCATGTCCTATTACTATGAGAGTGTGCGTGTTCAAAATGTAATTACTCACTTTATCCTAACCAGGAGAGAACATGAAGTCCCTGGCCATGAAACTGAGATGCTTGATCTACACTATCAGTTTTCTCACCACAATGTTTATGAGAAAGTATATGATTGCACTCCATTTGTCCTAGTAAGTAACATTGACTAAATTTCCTAGAGTAGGGAAAAACATTAAACTGGAAGCACTTCAAAAGGCACAGGCTGTTCCAAATATGTGATCTTGGTGAATAATTATTACTGGCTGTTCTACATATTTCCAAATACAACTTAAAGACAGCACCATGTTTTTAGACAATTTTCATCAGTTAAACTATGGCATTAAATGTATGATATAGTGAAAAGCTTGCACTCTGGCAAAGCAATTCCTTTTATGCCTAACAAAATGCAAGATAATGACTTTGTTCTTTTTCAGAGTTCATTAGGGGAGATGTCTGAAGAATATAGAATTAAGAACTTCCTTACCCCACACACTAAACTAACCATTGCCCGGACCCACCTCCTCTCCACACTCCTTTATGCCTCCCCGATATTCTCCTTCCTTAACAAAAGAGAGCTTAACAAACTATCTACAACCTATAACCACATAGCCAGATTTATAACAGGAATGCCCTATCGCACACATCACTGCCACAATCTAAGGACACTAGAATGGTTAGAACTACCCAACATTCTCAAACTCAATCAACTCACTGAGGCATTTAAAGCAATCAACTATCCAGACAAACCCCCCTCACTGAACAAAATACTTACCCCCTACTCTAACCTTACATCTCTTAGGTCATCCAAAAGCTTACAAATACAGACTATTAAATCTAACAACTCGGGAGGTGAAGCACTCTATGCCAATTCTATTGGTAAATCCTGGAATGCCCTCCCAAACAACCTAAGACACATGACCTCTCTCCACCAATTCAAAAAACACCTCAAAGATCTCCTAAAGTCCGAATGGCTATGCCCGTGTTCTAATCCAGACTAATAGCAAACATCCCAGGCCTACCTAGCATCTACCCAATCCAAACCCGTAAGGGTCCTCAATGTAGCCATGTTAGTCCATCTACCTAAGTCTGTTTACCTCTTTAAATAATTTGTATAACCCTTTTACTTGTTTTATTTGACTATGAATGTAATATTAATTACTTGATCTTCTGATGTTTTTGTTAACCTACCTCTGTTCTTTGGAGCTTTTCTCCCCGGGCCTCTACTGAAAATGGACATGTATCCAGCTAGACTAGGCCGGTCAACAAATGTAAAATAAAATAAAATAAATAAATAAATATACCATGCATCCACAGTTTTAAGTACCTGTATAGGCAAATGCAATAAATCAGTTGAATACTTTATTGAACATGTGTACAAACTTTTAAAATAATACTCTCTTTGCCTTTCTTTAATGAATGGGGAAGATCTGAACAGTAATAAAAATCTAGATCATGTGCTAAGCCAGGAGATGCTATCCAGTGTGGTATAATCATTTATTTATTCTATTTATTTATTTTTACATTCTACCTGTTTTGAATTGCATCGAGGAATTTACTGCATGCAGTTGTAGGTGCTGTTCTCCAGTAACAATAAAGGTTTTCCTCTTAATAAAACGTGGAAACTCAATTTCAATAAATTCAAGGTCCAAGTCCAACAGACCACTAGGTAATACGTTTCAAGACACCAATTTATTTGACAAAAAAAAACATATTAAGCGCTTTCATCTCCCATGTGGAGACTTCATCAAAATCTGTCATACAAATCTTCAGTTTAAATACATCTACGTTTTACCTAGTGGTCTGTTGGACTTGGACCATGAATTTATTGAAATTGAGTTTCCACGTTTTATTAAGAGGAAAACCTTTATTGTTACTGGAGAACAGCGCCTACAACTGCATTTTTTCTGTTTTGAATTTACTGCATGCAAGACAGTTAAAAGATTAGATGGTGGAGAAGTAGTGGAGATAAGAATACTAGAAATTGTGCTGCCTCAGTAATAAGAACATATTAGGCTAACGTCACTGAAAGAGATAATTTTGCAGAAATCCTCAACACATACACACACATACATGCATATCGGTAGATAGATACACATGTATAATACACATACATACTATATATCTGTATATATTAAAACATCAAATCACTTCGGCCTGTCCTTGCACAGTGTATAAATCAACTCATGAGACCCATTGGATTTCTATGGGATAGATGATAAGGGGGGGGGGTGCTGGTCAATACTAGTGCAAACACTTCTCCTAGGTTTGTTTAAAAGACCTGCAAAATGGAACACCTGATTGAAAATCTGATTTACAATATGCAGAATAAATACTATTTGCACAGTTATGTAGATAAAATTATTTTTTTCATTTTCTTCTATGCAGAACACACTGCAAAGTAATAAAATGTGTTACTTTTTCAATTTTAACAGAAAACAGTGCATATATCTATATATATATATATATATATATATATATATATATATATATATATATATTTATATATAAGAAATATTTTTGCTGAACAAGTGCATTCCATGAATTATTTTTGTTATAATGCTGCTGACTGAACTACAGGGAAAGAAAAAGTGACTACAGTTCCTCCAGTAGAAACACTTAAAATGTTTTCTAGCCAAAAGACTTCCTGCCAAATAGACAAAAGGCAGCAATATCAAAACAAAATGACTTACATATATCATAAGATACATCTGATTTAGTCAATAATATGGCACAAGAGAGTGTGCTGTATACGTTTATTTTAATACTTTCTGGAGCATTGTGAAACAAAATGTGTTGTCAGTTTTTAAAGCCTCTAGGCATAAAGCAATGTCCATATGTATGTTTGATATTTTTTACAGCATTGCAGATATGTATCTATTTTATCTTAATCTGTAATCTTAATATACAAATGAGTGGTCTGACAGTTGGCACAGAGGATTAAAAGTAGGTTAGTCCATTGAAAAGTATAGATACTCTTGCAGTTTAATAAAAAGCACAGCAAGTACATTTAACTTAGTCTTATACTGCTGGGAAACAAACTTTTTCCTGATAGATCTCCCTGGATTCCTCCATCACAAACAATTTCCAGTTTCTCTTTTCAGGACATTCTTTATTGTGGTTGATTCACTCCATTCACTATAAGAACTGCTGTTCTGGAACCAACTTCTCTTTCTCAAAGGGTAAATGCTCAGTCAATTTGAACTTCTTTCAGATTTATTTTATTATCCCATTCCCTAGCTCATTAATCACATTTGCTTCCTTGATACAGAAAGGTAACATTTGAAGACCGTAACAAAAAGTATTACTTATTTAAAGCATCAGCACTCTGTTTACAATGAACTCTATATATCACTGCTATAAACATAATTTGCTTATGAATCCCCATGCACCCCTTCCCCGCCAGAAATGACCACATCAAAAGTTGTCTTACAATCAGAATTATTGTAACAGTAATAATAATGATGATTAAACCAAAACACCTTCTAGTGTCAGTGTGTGGGTTTTCTATCCCTAGTGCAGGTGTTCATGCTTCCCTTGGAACAACAAGCAAAACTAATGACAGAAAAGACAATTATGTTGGTAGATCCTGTCAAATTCTTGATCAGTGTGCAGTGGAATTTTCATAAACCAACCATTTTCAAAAAGATTCTATCTAAAACAATGAAATAAAAATGCAGGACAGTTCAATTGCTTCTTAATGTATCCGTTGATGAGTTTCATTATGAGTGTTTTTGTCCAGTAGATTCATCAAATAGGTTTTGTGGTGGGGCGACTGGCTAACCAACTTGCCTATTAAGATGGTGAAACTGATGGCTTGCCTGATGAATTACCTAGACTGCAGTAGCAAGAGAACTCACTGAGAGCTTTAATGGGGGGGCTTTAAAAACTAGCAAAGGCATTAACATTCCTAGCCCCTACAGCGATCCACCCACTGGAAGTTTTTACACTAACTTTTATACCATGTTTTATTTATATATTTTATATATATATATATATATATATATATATATATATATATATATATATATATATATATATACACACACACACACACACACACATATATATATATATATATATATATATTTTTTTTAATATAGACTTATGAGCTCAAAGACTGAAGCAAGCCAAGATGGCACCTTAGTAGCACAATACACCCTCCCCGTGTCTACAACTACCTGACCTAGTGTGGGAAGGAACTCATATCCAAGTCCTGTATACCACCTAATGACCCACACACTCCATCCTCATTCTGAAAAGCTATTTTATCAGCTTTCCACCATGCAAATTAACTTAATTTATTTATTTTATAAATATGGAGTACCATTTATCTCTGTTTATTTATTTTGTATTTATGAACAGCCTAACGTTGACACCATTGGCAGTACAATGTGTTAGGCATCCATAACTATCAACGTGTAAATGCAAAAAATCTGGACAAAACAAAAATAATGTGGGGACAAAGACGCAAAACTAAACACAATTTTTTAAATATTACTCATATAAATTTAGTTTGTTAATATGCTAAAACATTTTGCATTGCCATAAATTTTCTGATGGATATGAAGTCTGAAAGTCAAGTGAAGAGACAGAAATCCAAAAACTGTATGAGGAGTAAACCAAAAATAAGAAGCAAAAATCTGAATATTCTGCAAAAATCTGGAGAGGTATGTCGGCATCCCTTTCCAGTGGTGAAAAGTGGCATGACATCACCACATCATTAACATGTCCCAATGTACTCTTTGACCCTGTGCTGCAATAAGCCTGCGGCAACTGCCACATTTGATTAAAATAACCACAGCTTAACCAAAAGGAGGAGTTATCACCTAAACATGAAATAATACAACAAACAAGTGGATGGCCAGGACTGCCTGTCTGATATGTCTAGCGCTTCCTTGACATTATAAATGCTAACTTTCCTTCAAAAATAGTTAACCATCCTACTAGGGGCACGAATATCCTGAATTTAGTCCACACTAATATGGCTACTTCTTGCACAACTCATATTTATCATCATGTCTTGATAAATCAGACCATAACATAGTGAACTTTTCCTTTAAACACTGGTGGCACGTCCCTGTAAACAACTCTGTGTTTGGGTCTTCTTAAAAGCAAACCTTCTGCAGTTACTTAATGACATAAATAGATTCTACTATAATTCTCCTCTGAAGGATCCTACTGCTAAAGCTGCTATCTATGCCTCTGACTTTTACTCCCACTTAAATAGTTGTAATGATAAGGCAGTCCCTGTCAGCAACAAATATAATGAGAAGTTTAAAAACAACCTCCTGTGGTGGAATATACATATAAATAAAATAACAAGACAAAGAAACTGCTTAATGCTTATAAAAGATCTCATTCTACCAGCCTTAATAGTACATTTAAGCAAACTAATAAAGATCTTAGGGGAACCAATAGGAACCTCAGAACTGTGAATGAACTTGAAATAGTGACTAAAACCAAAAAAACTAAATTTTTTCTTTAAGTATGAAGCAGTGTTCAGAACTAGTACACGATACTACTACACTCTCTGACCCAAAGGAAACTTTAATATCTTAGCTAACAAATTTAGTGCAAATTTTACTCCATCCACAGTTAGAGGTATCCCATAGGTTTTACAATCCCAGCCACCCCCTTTAACTGCTATGGAGCAATTTTTCTCAGTTCTTTCAAAAACAAAGAATAGTTCATCCATAGGCCTTGACAACATACCGAGTTGACTGACTATGAGACCCAAAAGGGTCTTTCCAAACCCCTACTTAAACTCTTTAATCTAAGCCTCTCCGCTGGTTAAATTCCTGAAGCCTGGAAAACAGCCATTGGATTGCCATTACACAAGTGTGTTCCTGGTCCAGCCATGTACCCTGATAACTATAGACCTACTAGTCTCACGAGACTCATATATAAAGCTATGGAGTCCATTATCACAAACCTTATTAATCTGGATAGTGGAAATGTCTTAACAGTAGACCCTCATCAGTTTGGCTTTTCAAAAGTCATGCCTCTTTAACCTCATTAATTTCTTCCAAAAGTAAATGGACCAGCAGATAGTAGTTATACTCTGCATACAGCATAGCTAGAGCTGGTCAAGGCCTTTGACACTATTCCCCATGCATGCAGATGGACTTTTAAATCTGATTATAAATCCTTATATTGTGCAATGGATAGCTATTTGGTTGTCTGACAGAACACGTTTTTAGAGTAGTAGGTGCACCTTCTGAAAGCAAAACGGTTACCAAAGGTGTACCGCAGGGCTCAGTTTTGAGCCCTGTCTTGTTTGGCATATAATTCTCAGAACTTCAGGTCAGCACTTCTAGCCTGTCGTTAACTAAGTTTGCAGATGATTGTAATTTGGATGTGATTCAATATTCATCAGGCTCATCATTGCTTCAACACAGCTTAGACCATGTTAACAATTGGTTGCAAGGACAATGGTCTCAAATTAAAGGTAAAAAAAAGTAGCATAGTTCATTCTGGTAAAAGAACAGTTTCACTTACTGTGTAGGAAATGCACCCCTCCAATCGGACACTGTTGCAAAGGATCTGGCTACTTTTGTTGATAATTCCTTATCGTTTGACTATCAGGTCTTCACAGTGGTCTAGAAAGACTTTTATCTGGCCTATCTAATGTCTGAAGGCATCTCCACTAGATACAGAGAAGTCTTAGTTCCCTTTTACGCATATCATATCATATCTATTGCTGAATATTATGCACCTTTTGGCATGTCTTTAACTAAACATGTCACTCAACCTGAAAGACCTCAGAGATTCCTAACTAAAAAAATAATGGCCTCAGGAGAGATAGGTAGTGCTTTCTCTGTACTCAGTCTCTTACAGAGTCCTCCGTGGTGATCTATGTCTAGCCTATTGTATCACGAAAGATCCAGCCCAATTTGATTTTCTATTCCTTTGAAAAACTAATGGCATATCAAAAACTTGGTTAAAGGAACTAAACCTTCATCAGCTGATACATAAGACAAGATGGTATAATATATTCATATCCCAACATATCCCTCACTTCTGGAACAAACATCCACTACAGGTCAAGCAGAGTAGCACCCTTGCTGCCTTCAAGGTAAACTTAGATAATTGGATTGGCAACCAGCCTCAAATTCTCTCCTGGTCTATCTTGTCTTGTCCTTCTGTTTTTTTTTGGCTAGGCTTAAAATGGCCCCTCTAATTCTAGCTTTGACCTCTTCATTCAGAATACACTTCTCCTCAACTACCCCTCCCAGATACTTGAAGCTGTTTACTTGTTCCACTATCTTCCCTTCTATCTCTGTTCTCAGCTTCTTCTGATTTCCCCAATTTGCTGCCATTACCACTGTCTTATCTGTGCTTAGTTTCATCCCATGTGCCTTCAGATGTGCAGTCCAGTCTCCTATCCTTTGCTGAAGTTCTAGCTCAGAGTCTGCCTGCACTGCCACATCATCTGCATACAGCAGATTTGTTGATCCCTCCCCTCCAACCTGTTTGCTAATGTAGCCCATCACCAGTATGAACAGCAGTGGGCTCAGAGTTGAACCCTGATGTACACCCACTCCCACTGAGAACCCCTCTGTGAGGTCGAACACTGTTTGTACTTCAGTCGTTGGGTCCTTGTACATAGCTTGCACTAATTCTACCAATGTTTCTAGGACTTCAAACCACCGCGGTACTGCCCAGATCAGCTTTCTTGGGACCTTCTCATATGCTTTCTCCAAGTCTATGAATGTCCAGTTGGACTTTGTCCTCATCTCTAGCTTTTTCTCAAGTATCTGTCTCAATGCAAACATCGGGGCAATTGTGCCGCATCCTGATCTGAATCCAAACTGCTCATCTCCCATCTTGCATATGAATGTAATGCATGTATAAATATGAATGTGTGTGTGTGTGTGTGTGTGTGTGTGTGTGTGTGTGTGTGTGTGTGTGTGTGTGTGTGTGTGTGTATCTATATCTATCTATATATATATATATATATATATATATATATATATATGCATATATATATATATATATATATATATATATATGTATATATATATATATATATATATATATATATATATATATATATATATATACACATATATATACACACACACACACGAAAAAGAGTTATGTGCTAACTTTGCTTCCTTTTCCTTTTTCTCCTCTTGCCCTCCTTCTCCCCAAAGCTAATAGCGGTACAGACTCCTATTCCTAACCTCCTCCCATCTGGTGACTATCGACACACACACACGAAAAAGAGTTATGTGCTAACTTTGCTTCCTTTTCCTTTTTCTCCTCTTGCCCTCCTTCTCCTCAAAGCTAATAGCGGTACAGACTCCTATTCCTAACCTCCTCCCATCTGGTGACTATCGAACCTGGTCAGCCTAAAGTGACTGCAACTTGGTCTGCCTCAAACCTTAAAAAGTATCAGTCTGTTCCAGGAACAGAAAGTAGGTTTGAGCGCTGTAATACTGACCCATTTGGGCTCTTAGTGGGTATTCCTATAAGAGTTTTTAGTTTAGCCTGTGCCTCAGTCTCCAGCAGCCAGTTCCACCCTTTCTCAGCCCCCCTCCCCCAGTGTTAACAGCTCTCTCCCTGCCACGTATTTCTACTCCCCTTTACCCCTCTACTGTCCTGGTGCACTTTTATCCCTTCTCCCTCCTACTTACTTTCTCTGCACTGTAGGTGCCCCCCCCCACCTCGGCTTTCTTTCTCCCACCTTTTCTGGCCCAAATCAGTCCTTGTCTCATTTCATAGCTGGTACATGCTGTTTTCTTTTTTCCTGTAACTTCTACTCTACCTTATTGTACATCTTTATCCCATATAACTCTACTATTTTTTTATCTGTAACTTACCATTTCTTCTTCTCTCTACCCTTTCTTTTCTGCCCCCACTGTATGCTTTTATTCTGTCTTAATTTTACCTTACACTATTCATCTATCTGGTTCACTCTGGTTTCTATCCTTCTCTTCTAGCCAGTTAAATACCTATTTTACTTTACATATCTGCCTTTTTTGATTGTCTCCTTTCTTATCTCACCTGGTGGTTTCTACCCGCTCCGTTCGCCCTGCGGGCTCACTCCGCTCCCCTACCCTACCCCCATATCCCACCCACCCCCAGTGCATCTACATTTATAGTCCCTTCCTGTCTCCTCCCCCATTGCACTCTACCTATCCCATCTCATTGCTCCTCCCCCGCCTAGAGGATTCTCTTTAAACCACACCTCTCCCTCTCACTCTCCTTTCCTAGCTGCTCTCTCTCTTACATCCCCTCCCTATATCTCTAAACTTCTCAGCCAACCCAACCCACTCTTCTAATATCTATCCTACCCTAATCTTCCATGCCTCTTCCACACTACCTCAACTCATTTACATGGCTTTTCCTTCTTTTCACTCTGTATAATGCATCTTCCTATTCCTATTCCACACTACCCGCCTCTTCTCCACTCCACTCTCCCTCCACTATTTCCTATCCACAACATCCAACCCTCCATTTTTATTTTATATCCCCCTCCCTCCTTCAACCAAATCCATTTCATTACTTTAAACTAAAAATCCACACAGTTTACATAAAATATCCCTCTTTCAAATTTAAATTACATATCCCTCTTACGTTACTTCTCAATTCTAAGTCTCAACTTCTGTATCCTTTATCATGTCTTGCCCGTGCAGGAGATGTCCATCCTAACCCTGGGCCTACACCAACTAACATTCTCTCTCCCACTTCCTGCACAGATAGACACAATCTCAAATGCCTTAAAGTTATTACCATCAATACCCAGAGCATTAATAACAAAATAACAAACTTCCATGCCTGGCTAAATGTTACTGAACCGGACATAGTTGGAGTAACAGAAACCTGGCTAAAACCCCAAACTACTAACTCTGAAATTCTACCACCTGGCTACCATGCTCTCAGGTCCGATCGCCAAAACAAAAAAGGAGGTGGTGTAGCCTTAGTCTACAACTGCCTGCTAAATCTCAGCCCTTACCAAAATACCATTCCTAACTTTAATAATGCAGAACTAGTCATAGGAATCCTCAAATTAAACAACCTCAAAAGTATCTGTATAATAACCATCTATATCCCTCCCGGAGACAACATCTCCACCCTTGAAAATATTCTCTGTTGGGCTTCAAAAAACATTAAACAAGAGACTATCATTCTAGGTGATGTAAATATTGATTGGAATATAATTAAGAATAATACTCCATCTCAATCTATCTATCTTTATAACTTTACCCAACTAATAAACAACATTACCAGACCTAACAAAACTAAACCTTCTGGGTCCATCTTGGACTGGATTCTAGTCAACCACCCTGACTATATCTCCAACTCTGGTACCTTGCCAGACTCATTAAGTGATCATCTCCCAGCCTTTATTGACCGAAAAACCCAACAGCTCCCACACCAACAACATTATGCCCACTCTCGTAACCTAACTAATTTCAACCCCTCAGTATTCTCTGAAACCCTTAAAGTAACAAACTGGGATTCACTAAATACTCTCCCCCTAGATGAAGCACTAGAACTCTTCAATACTACCTTCCTTAAAATCCTAGACTCCCAAGCCCCCCCCCCTGTACAAAAAGAATAAAGTTCAACTCTGCCCCTTGGCTAACTAAAGATACCAAAACTCTTATGAGACAAAGGGACAAAACTTGGAAACTATATAATAAAAATAAAAACCCAGCCTCTTTACTGCAATTTAAGCAACTCTGTAATCATGCTAAAAAACTCATTATGAAAGATAAGAAATCTTACTACAACAAACTTCAGTCTACCCTCACTAACAATCCCAAAAAATTCTGGAACTCTATCAATTCACTCTTACATCCAG